>NC_092380.1:115979917-116347988 GCF_030028105.1 Mobula birostris | reverse complement strand
AGTACTGAGGGCTTGATGACATTCAACACTGAGTGTAGTCAATGAAAACAGCCTGATGTAAGTATTACCTCCTGATGTATTACAGTCTGACCAGGTGTAAGTATTACAACCTGACCTGATGTAAGTATTACTAGTGTCTAGCTGGTCCAAGGCTCGGTGCAGAACCAGCAGGATTGCTGTAGATGTATTTTGGTGATAGTCAAATTTAAGCGGGTCCAGGTCCTTGCTTAGGCAGGAGTTGATTCTGGACATGTCTGACCTCTCAAAGCACTTCATCACAGTAGATATGAGTTCCACTGGATGTTGGTCACTGCGGCAGCTCACCCTGCTCTGCTTGGGCACTGGTATGATTGTTGCCCTTTTGAAGCAAGTGAGCACCTCTAACTGTAGTAATGAGAGACTGAAGATGTCCTTGACCCTCCCACCAGTTGATTGGCACAGGTTTTCAGAGCCCCACCAGGTACACCATCAGAGCCTGACACCTTAGAAGGTCTCACCCTCATCCTGACGTCGGCCTCTGAGACAGAGTCACAGATGCTGCAGGGATTCACACACATGCAGTTTTGTTCTCTCTCTGAACATATGCATTTAACATACTTGATTGACAACCCTTGCAGAAGAATCCCAGGATTTCCGACTCCTGCCAAACCCGCTGACCCACCACATACAGCTCCAGTCCTTTTCAAACCTCTACATTAGATCAGCACGTTGGCCATGCCCCATAGAAAGGTCACACCCAAGCTCTGTTGTTTTTAAATTTGGTTTGGATGAAGGTCAAGATTACTGTTTTTATTGTATTCTTTTCTAACTTCAGCTTTTTTCTGCTTGCTGGAACGTTGGTAGAATCAGACTAGAGAATGACTGAAAGTATTCAGGACATATAGTTATGTCCATATGTTAATGAACAACCTCAACCCTTAATATTGCTTTTCCTTCTTATCCACCTACCCCATCCTGTGGCCCAGCTACTTGACTCCCCCACCCCTCCCCACATTCTTCCCTCCTTACAATTCCTCTTCCACTTCAACCTCCTCCCTCCACAGCACACACACCCCACCCATTCCACACCCTAAATGGCTCCAGGACTCAATTACCCCAAAGTCCTCACCTTCCTCTCCCTTGACCCTCCCCTCCCTTCAAACCAACTCCCACACCATAGACAATCCCTGACTCCCATACCATCAACCCCCCCAAATCCCACCCTCTTCCCCCTCAACACTCCCTTTACCCCCACCCTCCCCTCCATCCCTCCTCTGACCCCCACCCTCCCCTCCATCCCTCCCCTGACCCCCACCCACCTCTTCATCATCCCTCCCCTGACCCCCACCCTCCACTCCATCAACACTCCCCTGATCCCCACCCTCCCCTCCATCGACACTCCCCTGACCCCCACCCTCCCCTCCATCCCTCCCCTGACCCCCACCCACCTCTTCATCATCCCTCCCCTGACCCCACCCTCCCCTCCATCAACACTCCCATCATCCCCAACCTCCCCTCCATCAACACTCCCCTGACCCCCATCTCCCCTCCATCAACACTCCCCTGACACCCACCCTCCCCTCCATCAACACTCCCCTGACACCCACCCTCCCCTCTATCAACACTCCCCTGACCTCCCACCCTCCTCTCCCTTGACACTCCCTTGACCCTCCATCCTCTCACCCTCAATGACACACTCATCAATCCTCCGCTGACTCCTCATCTCCCTTTACCTCATCCATATAACCATATAACAATTACAGCATGGAAACAGGCCATCTCGGCCCTTCTAGTCCGTGCCGAACTCTTACTCTCACTTAGTCCCACCAACCTGCACTCAGCCCATAACCCTCCATTCTTTCCCTGTCCATATATCTAACCAATTTAACTTTAAACGACAACATCGAACCTGCCTCAACCACTTCTACTGGAAGCTCATTCCACACAGCTACCACTCTCTGAGTAAAGAAGTTCCCCCTCATGTTACTCCTAAACTTTTGTCTAACTCTCAACTCATGTCCTCTTGTTTGAATCTTCCCCATTCTCAATGGAAAAAGCCTATCCACGTCAACTCTATCTATCCCCCTCATAATTTTAAATACCTCTATCAAGTCCCCCCTCAAGCTACGCTCCAAAGAATAAAGACCTAACTTGTTCAACCTTTCTCTGTAACTTAGGAGATGAAACCCAGGCAACATTTTAGTAAACCTCCTCTGTACTCTCTCAATTTTATTGACATCTTCCCTATAATTCGGTGACCAGAACTGTACACAATATTCCAGATTTGGCCTTACCAATGCCCTGTACAATTTCAACATTACATCCCAACCCCTATACTCAATGCTCTGACTTATAAAGGCCAGCATACCAAAAGCTTTCTTCACCACCCTATCCACATGAGATTCCACCTTCAGGGAACTATGCACCATTATTCCTAGATCCCTCTGTTCGACTGCATTCTTCAATGCCCTACCATTTACCATGTATGTCCTATTTTGATTAGTCCTACCAAAATGTAGCACCTCACATTTTTCAGCATTAAACTCCATCTGCCATCTTTCAGCCCACTCTTCTAACTGTCCTAAATCTCTCTGCAAGCTTTGAAAACCTACCTCATCATCCACAACACCACCTATCTTAGTATCATCCGCATACATACTAATCCAATTCACCACCCCATCATCCGGATCATTAATATATATGACAAACAACATTGGACCCAGTACAGATCCCTGAGGCACACCACTACACACCCTCCTCCAGTCTGACGCACAGTTATCCACCACTACTCTCTGGCGTCTCCCAACCAGCCACTGCTGAATCCATTTTACTACTTCCATATTAATGCCTAACGATTGAACCTTCCTAACTAACCTTCCATGTGGAACCTTGTCAAAGGCCTTACTGAAGTCCATATAGACAACATCCACTGCTTTACCCTCGTCACTTTCTTAGTAACCTCATCAAAAAGTTCAATAAGATTTGTCAAACATGACCTTCCACGCACAAATCCATGTTGACTGTTCTTAATCAGACCCTGTCTATACCATCTCTAAGAATACTTTCCATCAATTTACCCACCACTGATGTCAAACTCACAGGCTAATAATTGCCAGGTTCACTCTTAGGACCCTTTTTAAACAATGGAACCACATGGGCAATACGCCATTCCTCCGGCACCATCCCCGTTTCTAATGACATTTGAAATATTTCTGTCAGAGCCCCTGCTATTTCTACACTAACTTCCCCCAGGGTCCGAGGGAATATCTTGTCCGAACCCGGAAACTTATCCACTTTTATATTCTTTAAAAGCACCAGTACTTCCTCTTCTTTAATTGTCATACTTTCCATAACTACTCTGATGTTTCCTTTACCTTACACAATTCAATATCCTTCTACTTAGTGAATACCGAAGAAAAGAAATTGTTCAAAATATCCCCCACCTCTTTTGGCTCTGCACATAGCCGTCCACTCTGATTCTCTAAGGGACCAATTTTATCACCTTTTGCCACTAACATAATCCCCTCTACCCTCCCACTATATCCATCGTTTTATTCAAAGGGGAATAGAATATAAAAGCAAGGAAATAATGCTGAGCCTTTATAAGATATTAGTTAGGTCACACTTGGAGTATTGTCAACAGTTTTGGACCCCATTTCTCAGAAAGGGTGTGTTGTCATTGGAGAGTCCAGAGGAGAGTCACAAGGATAATTCCAGGAATGACAGGGTTAGCATATGAGGAGTGTTTGGCAGCTTTGGGCCTGTACTCACTGGAATTTAGAAGAATGCGGGGGGATCTCATTGAAACCTACCAAATGTTGATAGGACCAGATAGGGTGGATTTGGAGAGGATGTTTCTACTGGTGGGGGTATTCAGAACTAGTCATAGTCATAGTCATACTTTATTGATCCCCAGGCAAATTGGTTTTCGTTGCAGTTGCACCAAAAATAATTAAATAGTAATAAAACCATAAATAATTAAATAGTAATATGTAAATTATGCCAGGAGATAAGTCCAGGACCAGCCTATTGGCTCAGGGTGTCTGACCCTCCAAAGGAGGAGTTGTAAAGTTTGATGGCCACAGGCAGGAATGACTTCCTATGACACTCTGTATTGCATCTTGGTGGAATGAGTCTGGCTGAATGTACTCCTGTGCCCAACTAGTACATTATGGAGTGGATGGGAGACATTGTCCAAGATGGCCTGCAACTTGGTCAGCATCCTCTCTTCAGACACCACTGTGAGAGAGTCCAGTTCCATCCCCACAACATCACTGACCTTACGAATGAGTTTGTTGATTCTGTTGGTGTCTGCTACCCTCAGTCTGCTGCCCCAGCACACAACAGCAAACATGATCGCACTGGCCACCACAGACTTGTAGAACATCCTCAGCATCGTCTGACAGATGTTAAAGGACCTCAGTCTCCTCAGGAAATAGAGATGGCTCTGATCCTTCTTGTAGACAGCCTCAGTGTTCTTTGACCAGTCCAGTTTATTGTCAATTCGTATCCCCAGGTATTTGTAATCCTCCACCATGTCCACACTGACCCCCTGGATGGAAACAGGGGTCACCATTACCTTAGCTCTCCTCAGGTCTACCACCAGCTCCTTAGTCTTTTTCACGTTAAGCTGCAGATAATTCCGCTCACACCATGTGACAAAGTTTCCTACCGTAGCCCTGTACTCAACCTCATCTCCCTTGCTGATGCATCCAACTATGGCAGAGTCATCTGAAAACTTCTGAAGATGACAAGACTCTGTGCAGTAGTTGAAGTCCGAGTGTAAATGATGAAGAGAAAGGGAGACCAGACAGTCCCCTGTGGAGCCCCAGTGCTGCTGATCACTCTGTCGGACACACAGTGTTGCAAGCACACGTACTGTGGTCGGCCAGTCAGGTAATCAAGAATCCACGATACCAGGAAAGCATCCACCTGCATCGCTCTCAGCTTCTCCCCCAGCAGAGCAGGGCGGATGGTGTTGAACGCACTGGAGAAGTCAAAAAACATGACCCTCACAGTGCTCACTGGCTTGTCCAGGTGGGCATAGACACGGTTCAGCAGGTAGACGATGGCATCCTCAACTCCTAGTCGGGGCTGGTAGGCGAACTGGAGGGGATCTAACTAGAGGGCACAACATCAAAATATAGGGGCAAGGAAGAAATTTGAACAGAGGTAAGGAGGAAATTTTTTGGCCAGAGTAGTGAATCGGCGGAATGCTCTGCCACATACTGCATCGAAGGCCAAGTCAGTGGGTATATTTAAGGCAGAAGTTGATCATTTTCTGATCGGTCAGGGCGTCAAAGGTGAGAAGGCAGGTGTATGGGGTTGAGTGGGATCCGGGATCAGCCATGATGGAATGACGGAGCAGATTCAATGGGCTGAATGGCCTTGTTCTGCTCCTATTTTTTGTATAATTGCGTCCCCCCTCTTCCACCCCCCCACCGCCTTCCGCTTTCAGCTTTGACTGACTGCTGCCTGACACGTCATTCTGATTGACAGATGTCCCGCCCCTCCCGCACTTTGATTGACAACTTCCCCGCCCCTGGCCTGCGCCGCATCTACTCTCCCAGAGGGCAGCGCGCAGCAATGGCGGAGAGGAACCGAGGTGAGGCGTCTGGGGAACTAATCCAGCCCCGGGATTGGGAGCAGCAGCAGGTCTCGACGGGAGGGACAGGGGGAGGAGAAGCGCCGTGCCACCACACTACTCCGGCCCGGGGAGGAAAATCGGCATCCTTCCTACTAAAGCCCGGAGATGGAGGGTGCCGCGGCGGACCTGGAACCGGACACCTCACTATGCTCCCCTGTCCATTCCCGGTACTGTCCTTCATCACCGGTCCGGGATGGCCCTCAGTATCCCCGTACTACCTCTGCCTCCTGGCCTCCCCCGTGCGGTTCCCAGTTTCCCCACCCAGAGGAGGGAATGGGGGTATAGGTCCTAACTGTTGAGAATCCCCTGTGTGCTAGCACAGGTTCAGTGGGCCGAATCGTCGTACCCTGTGACATAATACTTATCTTGTAGCGTGATACGGATCCAGGGAGTGTTAACCTTCAGTCAGAGAGGGTTCCTAATCATCAACCTGATTCTCCCTCAGTATTGTCCCTTTTTTGTACAAAACCACAAAAGTTCATTTATACAAAAATACACAACATACAAACATCAAGATAGTGAGCAAATTCAAATTAAAATATGATCATTACTGTCTGTAAAACAATAGTAGGGAGCCCACCACTCCCAAAAATACACCCACTGTACCCATTGTGACCGCATGCTCTCTCTCCAAGGATACCAGGGCATGAACATGTCCCCAGAAGAGAGACTGTCAGTTGGCCCTGGCAGGGTGTTTGTCTGTCACTGGACCTGTGAATGGCCATCTTGTGCAGTGGTAGGATCACCAGTAAATCCTCTGCTGACCCGTCCCCTTTCTGTACTGGCTACCCATATGTGAGGAGCGCGGGGCTGAAGTGGAAGCAGTACCTTGTTAAAGTCGAATCTGAATAAAACGCGGGAGACCAAATTCTTATTGTTACCACAGCTTATTGTGCACCCTCCTGCAGGAGTTTGAGACCCAATTGTCAAAGCGAAGGCAAATAAGTACTGCCACCATCCGACAAGTGGACCTTCTCCCTCAGGTTACAGCCATATATTTATACATAGTAAGCCCCATACATTACTGTTGCAAGATGTTATTTGAACTGGTACGCTCACCAAGTCTGTTTGTGCAGAACTTAGTTACAGATAAGGGAGTCTGCTAAATCAAGGCTTAATTACAGATGGATGTGCTGTCCAGTCCTTATTGGTGAGCCCTGCCCCTACTCAAACGAGGGTACAATGTACAATGTTAGCAATCTCTCAAGGTCTCTCTGTAAGCCAAGGAGAACTGGTATGAGCCTGTCTTAGCTGACTGCTGAAGGCAGAGTTTACTTCAGTTCAAAAATTGCTATCCAATCCCAATTATTCTTTTAGCCAGAGGTTACATAGGTTCAAAATAATTTTTATATCCCAATTCCTCAACCTGAGGAGCAGCCCCTTCAGATATTCAAACGGGCTGCAATCTTTCACACTCGATATAAGTGTAATACACTGACTCCTGTCGTCCACAGAATGGACAGGTGGACGGGATGCCAGTGAACCTACTTAAAAGCTTGTTGCAGCTACTGCCTATGCAACACCGTCCAACCCAGGTCCCAGATGTACATGAGAATGACCCTTGCGTAAAGGGATTTTCCCTGGGGACCTCCCCCACCACCGGGTGGTGAAACAGATTGCCACGGTGTATGGTCATCAGACGAAGGAAAGGAAGTAAATTGTGTGCAGGAACCTCCGTAGTACATCATGGAAGAGTACATTAGGCATCCCCGCAAGACGGCTCACATGTAGGACCCTCTCCTGAGAGGTGTCTTGTCTTGGGCCAAGGGTCCAATCAGCAGTCCTGCTCCAGCATTTTGTGTTTGTTGTTCGGATTTCCAGCATCTGCAGATTTTCTCTTATTTGTGAGCAATTCCAGCTGACCAGAGATTAGGACAGCTGGAACACCTCCACGCCCACAAGTCTCAATGAAACCCACCATGATGGCATGGGGACCAGTCCTCCTCACAGCCAGAGCAGCACCTCTGGCCCTCTCTCAGTACCCCCCCCCCACAGTGTGACTGTCTCTTAGGACCTCCTCTCCCTCGGTACCTGCCCTTCCCACAGTTTGACTATCCCTCAGTACCACCCTTCCCACAGTGCGACACTCCCTTGTCACTGTCTGTCCTGTGGTTCAGCACTCCCTCGAAGTGGTCAACCTTGTTGGTAGCTCCTGATACTGCCCAATATTTATTGAACGAGAACATTGACCAGTTGAGGTGTCTAGTAGTTTATTTGAGCAAACACAGGAAACGTTTAACATGCTATAATCATGGACATTAGGTCAGAGTAATCTAGCCGGTTACCTGTCAGATTGACACTTCCACAATTTTTCCATTAAACACAATTGGCAACCCTTTACCCTAAACTGTCTAAATCTTTCACCATCTAATTATACAAGGGCACATTCACCCAACCTCCTGCCCTGACGTGTAACCTCATTCCTATTTACCAGGTGTTGTGCAGTTAATTTTTTATGTATCTAATTGAATGAAACATGGTTCTGTATTGCTGACACACATAAAAGTTGCCGGTGAATGCAGCAGGCCAGGCAGCATCTATAGGAAGAGGTACAGTTGACGTTTTGGGCCGAGACCCTTCGTCAGGACTAACTGAAAGAAGAGATAGTAAGAGATTTGAGAGGGGGAGGGGGAGATCCAAAATGATAGGAGAAGACAGGAGGGGAGGGTCCACCTCGTATTTCATCTATGTAGCCTCCAACCTGATGGCATAAGCATTGATTTCTCCAACTGGCTGATATACTATCCTTGTCAACCCTATTCCCCTGCCTTTTTCCCGTAAATTTGACACTCCAACTAACCTGATTAAAGGGATGCCTTTGTATTCTGAAGCTGTGGCCTCTGGGATAGACTCTTAGATAGGCACATGAATGTAAAAGAAGAACGTTGTGAGCTTGGGTGGGAAAAGTTAGATTAATTATGGAATAGGTTTATATGGGTCAACACGAGGTGATGGGCCGAAGGGCTCACACTGTGGTGTACTGTTCTGTGTAAATGTGATAGTATAGTGACTCCTTTATGAGCAGCTTTAGTTCTCATCCGGTGCCCAGGAATACGTCCTGAGTGTAAAGGGAGCTGCCAATGTACTGAATTCACCATGGGGATAGATGCAAGAATACCTCTGACATTCCCCACTGATATTAAAGATCCATTTTATTGGCATACAGCCTGGTATGGGAACACCAATGCCTTTGAGCAGAAAATCCTACAAAAGGTAGTGGATTCGGCCCAGTACCTCACGGGTAAAACCCTCCAACCATTGAACACATTTAAAAATGTTGCTGTAGAAAAGCTGCATCCATCATCAATGATCCTCACCAGCCAGGCCGTGATCTTTTCTCGCTGCTGCCATCAGGTAGAAGGTACAGGAGCCTCAGGACTTGCACCAACAGGTTTAAGAACAGTTACTACCTCTCAACCATCAGGCTCTTGAACAAGAGGGGATAACTACACTCATTCTATTTCTGGTGTTCCCACAACCGATGATCTCACTTTAAGGACTCTTTATCTTGTTATTTCATATTTGTTATTTATTGCTATTTATTTACATTTGCATTTGCATAGTTTGTTGTTCATTGATTCTGTTTATAGTTACTGTTCTATAGATTTGCTAAATATGTCCACAGAAAAGGAATCTCAGGGTTGTATGTGGTGACATGTATGTACTCTGATACTAAATTTTTACTTTGAACTTTGGATGATGTCCACATAGACTTCAGCAAAGCCCTTAATATGGTCCCACATGGGAGATTAGGAAAATGGATTAGACATCGGCTTCACGAGCGAAGGCAGAATATTAGTAGATAGTTGCCTTTCTGACTGGAAGCCTGTGACTAGTGGAGTGCTGCGGGATCAGTGCTGGGTCTTTCATTATTTGTCATCTATATCAACGATCTGGATGATAATGTGGTAAACAGGGTTGGCAAATTTGCAGATGACACCAAGTTTGGGGGTGTACTGGACAATGAGGAAGACTATCAGAGCTTGCAGTGGGATCTGGAGCAGCTGGAAAAATGGACTGAAAATTGGCAGATAGAATTTAATGCAGACAAGTGTGAGGTGTTGCACTTTGGGAGGACTAACCAGGATAGGTCTTATGGTGAGCGGTGGGGCACTGAGGAGTGAGGTAGAACAGAGCGATCTGGTAATACAGATCCATTATTCTTTGAAAGTAGAGTAGATAGGGTCGCAAAGAAAGCTTTTAGCACATTGACCGTCATGAATCAATGTAATGAGTACGATGTTATGCTAAAATTCTATAAGACATTGGTGAGACCTAACATAAACACAAGAAAGTCTGCAGATGCTGGAAATCCAAAGCAATGCACACAAAATGTTGAAGAAACTCAGCAGGTCTGGCGGCATCTTTGGAAATGAATAAATAGTTGATGTTTCAGGTTTAATTTGGAGTATTGTATGCAGTTTAGGTCACCCTCCTACAGGAAAGATGTAAATAAGATTAAAGGAGTACAGAAAAAATTTACAAGAATGTTGCTGACTCTTGAGGACACGAGTTACAGGGAAAAATTGAATAGGTTAGAACCTTTTTCCCTAGAACGTAAAAGATTGAGGGGAGATTTGATAGAGGTGTACAAAATGGTGAGAGGTACAGACAGGATAAATGCAAGCAGGGTTTTTTCACTGAGACCAGAACTAGAGGTCACGGGTTAAGGGTGAAAGGTGAAATGTTTATGGGAGCATGAGGGTGAACCTCTTCACTCAGAGGGTGGTGAGTGTGTGGAAGGAGCTGCCAGCACCAGTGGTGGATACGGGTTTGAATTCAATATTTGAGAGAAGCGGAGGGACTTCCGGGTCATCAAGGGAATGGCGGCGTAAGGAAAAAGTCTCTCGACAAAAAAGAAGGTAAACTGCCCCATAATCGAATTTAGACAAATACTTAATATTGCATAACTATATTAATAAAAGGGGCAAGGTTGATGTCTAAGAGCAAGATTAAAAAGTCCGCTCCGAAGGCTGATAAACATAGACGCAGCAAGGCGACGGGCCTAGCTCCCCCACGGCAAGCCAGGATGGAGATAATGAGGGGGAATCGGTGGCTCTGTCCTTGATTCTCGGAGAGATTCGCAAGTTCCGACAAGATAACAGCAAACAGCTGGAAGATATTAAAGGAGAAATAGTAAAACCTAACTCGCGGATAGATGAAGCCGAAGCGAGGATTGTTAGAATTGAAGAGAAGCTACAAAACGCAGAGCAGGTGATAGCAGAAATGCTGAAGCTGCAAGACCAGCTCCAGTGGAAACTAATAGATCAAGAAGGCCGCTCGAGAAGGGAAAATGTGAGGATTTACGGAGTTCCCGAAGGAACTGAAGGTAAACCCGGATTGATGATTCCCTTCGTGGAGAAGCTACTTAGAGAGAACCTTGATATACCGGCCGCAAAAGACCTACAGATAGAAAGAGCTCACCGCGCGTTGGCACCACAGCCTCCAGCAGGCGCCCAGCCCAGATCGATTCTGGTCAGATTTCTCAGTTACGGAACGAAGGAAGAGGTGCTTAAGAGGGCATGGCAAAAGAAAGGTTTCATGTGGAACAACTGTAAAATCAGTTTAGACCACGACTACGCACCGGGGATTCTTGCCAGACGGAAGGAACATACGGAAACACGGAGAGTCCTGAAGGAAAACAACATCAGATTCCAGACCCTGTATCCAGCTCGGCTGAGAGTCTTTTACGACGAAGGGGCAAAAACTTATGCTACGGTGGAGGAGGCAACATTGGACCTGGCGGACCGGGGGCTACCTATTAAAGTTATCACCCAACTGGAGTTGCTACTGGAGAGGATTCAGCAGAAGTCGTGGCAGTTAGTGGGGCGAGGACGCTCCACTCGAACCAGAGTGTCAAACTACAAGGAAAAGCTGCAAATATTCAGACGCGAATGTACAGAGAACACAAATTAATTAAGAGAAATGACTGAAAAGAGTAAATCGGACTTAAAGGTAAAATGAAAACTGGTAACTGAAAATAAACTAGACGGAATAACTTGAATGATAGCAATATGGTCGAGACATAAATAGGAGAAAATTCTCTATGATTATTCAAACTGCTGAGGGCCCTCTAACACAGGGTGAAGATAGAGGTTATCCCTCTGAACTGAGGCGGGTCGGTGCTCAGGCCTCACTGTGGGAAGTCGGGAAAAATTTTCAAATGTTGCACGTTCAAAAATGTCTAGGGTGTGGTTATATGTCTTGGTTTACTGTTGAGAAGGGATTGCTTACTGTTTGGTTAGAAAAGGAGAGTTTTTTTTCTACTAGAGAAAAATGCAAACTGAATTGGTAAAAATAATTTCCTATAACGTTAATGGGGTTTTGAATCCAATTAAAAGAAATAAGATTATGTCTAAATTGAAAAAAGAGAGGGCACAAATAGCTTTCCTTCAGGAAACACATATGAGCCAATCTGAACATGGAAAATTAAAAAGAATGGACTTTAAGCATGTATTTTATTCATCATATAAATTGAGTCACAAAAGAGGGGTAGCTACTTTAATATCAAGTACTCTTAATTATGAACATATTTCAGAGACTAGAGACAAAGAAGGACGGTTCGTAAAAATCACAGGAAGAATAGAAGGTACAGAAATAACATTGCTGAATGTTTATGCTCCTCCAGGTTGTGAATGGTCATTTTATAGACACATTTTTGACCTAATGGTCAGTTCTCAAGGGGTAGTAATTTGTGGAGGGGATTTTAATATTAGATTAAATCCTATATTAGATTCTTCAAGAATAGTTACTCAGAATAAACCTCTGACTCGGAAAGTGAATTCATTGATGGAGGAGTTGGGAATTATAGATTTCTGGAGTGAATTACACCCTACTAGTAAAGATTATACATATTACTCTTTCCCTCATTCAGCCTATTCAAGGATAGACTATTTCTTTATCTTTAATACAGATAGACTCAGGATAAAAAACTGTAATATTGCAACAATTGATCTGTCGGATCATAGCCCAGTCTCTATGTCTCTAATCCTGGAAAGGAAAATGAGGAAAACACTATGGAGGCTAAACTCACATATACTTAATAACCCGAAAGTAATGGAGAGATTAAGGGGAGAAATCAAAGAATATCTAGACCTTAATGACGCGGGAGAAACATCACCAGTGATCTTAGGGAAAATTATTTCCATTACCACTCACATGAAAAAAATCAATGCACAAAAATTAGCAGACCTTCAAGGAAAATTAAAACAACTTCAAGTTGTAGATAGCAACAAAAGTAATTCAAATCGAAAACAGGAAATTAGGAAATTGCAAAGTGAAATTGACGATATTTATACGTTGGAAACTCAAAGAAATTTTCTTTACCTGAGACAAAAGAATTATGAAGTAGGAGGTAAATCAGCTAGATTATTAGCATATAAATTACGAAAACAACAAGCAGACAATACAATTCATAAAATAAAGAATCCAAAGACAAAGCTTGTGGAGAGTACAATAGGGAAAATTCAAGAGAGTTTTGAAACGTTATCGAGAGCTGTACTCCCAACCCCGGGCCCCCAATGAGCCCTATATAGACAGTGTATTGAATTTTTTAGATCTACCTAAACTTACAGATTTACAAAATGAAAGTTTATTAGAACCAGTAACTGTCAAAGAACTGAACGTGGCCATCTCTAGGTTAAAGGCTGGAAAGTCCCCGGGTTCTGATGGGTTTACTCAGAGTGGTACAAGTCCCTGAAGACACAGTTAGCCCCATTACTACTTAACACCTTTAATTGGATCTTGCAGAGAGGAGAAACTCCACCTTCCTGGAGAGAAGCAATTATTTCAGTTATTCCTAAAGAGGGTAAAGATAAACTAGAATGTGGCAATTATCGGCCAATTAGTGTTCTTAATTTAGATTACAAACTATTTACATCTATATTAGCGCGCAGATTGGAAAAGCTTTTACCTGGCCTAATCCACTTAGACCAGACTGGATTTATTCAACAAAGACAAACACAGGACAATATAAGGAGAACTCTGCACATATTAGAACAGGTTAATAAGAACGAGACAGAGACAATGGTAGTAGGATTGGACGCTGAGAAAGCTTTTGATTCGGTTAGTTGGGCATTCCTATACAGAGTGTTAGGAAGATTCGGCTTTCAAGAAAAGTTTATTAAAGTAATTCAGACTCTATATGACAGCCCTACAGCCCGAATTAAGATAAATGGGGACCTCTCTGACTCCTTCATCTTAGAGAGAGGCACTAGACAGGGATGCCCAATTTCTCCTCTCCTTTTTGCGCTATATATTGAACCGCTTGCCCAACTAATAAGACAGAGCGAAATCGTAAAAGGTATCAAGGTGGCAGGGATTGAACAGAAAGTGGCGTTATTCGCAGATGATGTTTTGGTCTATCTGAGTGAACCAGAAAAATCATTTATAGGATTGTTTACACTGTTGGATGACTTTGGGAAAATATCAGGTTATAAAATAGATGTAAAGAAAACGCAGGTTATGTCCCTAAATTATACACCATCCAAAAAATTGCAGGATACATATGATCTTAAGTGGGAAGCTAAATCATTAAAATATTTAGGAATAACCCTGCCGAAGGATCTTTCAACACCACAGGTAAATTATGGGCCATTAATCTCAGAGATAAAAGCAGATATGCATAGATGGAATCTTATCCCCTTTTTAAGTTTAAATTCAAGGATAAATACTATAAAAATGAATATTCTTCCTCGGTTATTGTATCTTTTCCGTACTTTACTGGTGGAGGTGGATGATAATCAATTCAGGGAATGGGACAAATGGATTTCCCACTTCATTTGGCAAGGAAAGAAACCTAGAATTCGATATAACACCTTACAGTTAGGGAAGGAAGGAGGAGGTATGGTTCTTCTTTGCCTGAGAAATTATTTTTATGCCTCACAGATAACCCCTCTGTTATATTGGTGTAATAGGGAATATAAGGCTAGATGGAAGGAAATAGAATTTGAATTAGTTGACAGTTTTCCTCTTCAGGCCTCAATAGCTGACAAAGGATTGATGGCCCAGTTGGAAAAATTTAAAAACGCTTGGATAAATCTTACGTTAAAAGTATGGCAGAAGGTGGTTAATTCATGTGGAATTAATAACATGTTAAAACTCTTTAGATGGTGTGCATATGATACCGAATTCCTTCCCAACAGAGGAGATGAAAGATTTGAGCTATGGATAAAGAAAGGTCTTACAACCTACCTCTCATTTATAGATAAAAGAGTATTACAAAGTTTCCAAATCCTGCAGGACAAACATGGCCTAGAACATAATGACTTTTTTAGGTACCTTCAAGTACGAAACTATGTTAACCAGAGTTGTAGATATACAGACCTATCAACAGTAGAATTAGAATTTTTCAAGATTCTGAATTCGGCTTGCAGTTCAATACCTAGTAAATCAGTTTCTCGATTATATAATGCACTCTCCCATGCTAAAAATGTAAATACACTGTATATTAAAGAGAAGTGGGAGAAAGAAGCGGGGTTGGTACTTTCAGAGGAGGCTTGGGAGAAAATCTGCAGATTTCAATGGTCCTCGACTAATTCTTTGACTTGGAGAGAACATTGTTGGAAATACATTATAAGATACTTCAAGACCCCATATCAGGAAAAATATAAAGATACAAATGTGATGTGTTGGAGAAGGTGCGGCTCCAAGGAGGCAAATCATTTTCATATTTTTTGGGATTGCCCTAAATTAAGTCTATTTTGGGAAGGTATTCATAGAACATTAGTTAAGGTACTTAGGTCCCAGATACCTCTGAACTTTGAGACGCTCTATTTGGGGCATGTATTGTTTCTTGAACAGAAGGAAGATATAAAGTTGCTGCAGGCCCTCTTAGCGGCAAGTAAGAAATCAATCACTAGAAAATGGCTAAATCCAATACCATCTACATTAGAAGATTGGTACGAAATTAACTTGGAAATATTTAAAATGGAAAAGTTGACTTACTCCCTGAGAACTCAAAAAGAAAAATTTTATCAAATCTGGAATAAATGGATTGAATATATAACCCCAATGCGAGCAGACTTTAGATGACTCTCCTCATGATTTATACTGCTCTTCTCATCAACACAGTAATATTGCTAACGTAAGCACCCCTAGTCTAAATGTTTGTTTTTTTTTGTTTTCTTTTGGAAAATAGAGAATTAACACAAGTAAAGGGAAAGATTTGGGAAAGGGATAAAAAAATGAAAAAATTAAGTAAATAAGTACATAGGGATTGGATAATTATGTCTGCAGGCAGGAGCAAGCATGAACAAATTAGGATATAAACACCTACAATGGTTGATACATAGGCTTATATACAACATTTTGGACCAGTGGAAATGGTCCAGAAGGGTTATATGGAAACTATTATTACCATTTTTCTTAACAACTAATTCCATTACTTAGCCTAATAGGTTAGATTTACCACAGTACATAATTATCTATTTAAATGTTTATTTTCCTTTTATATCATCTCAATGTGTACTTAAGAATGTATAAATAATTGTAGTTTTATACATATAAAAAAATGGAATATGTTATATGTGTGAAAAAAGTACATGATATTTGTGAATTCCTTATCCAAATAAAAATAAAATTAAAAAAAAAATATTTGAGAGAAATTTGGATAGGTACATGGCTGGGAAGGATGCAGAGGGCTACGGTCTGGGTGCAGGTTGATGGGACTAGTTAGATTAATGATTGAGCACAGACTAGGTGGGCCAAAGTGCCTGTTTCTATGCTGTAGTGTTCTATGATGGTATAGTTGCACAACCCTCACCAACACTTCTCAATGCTTCCTCCAAAATTCAGTTTCTTCACTCATAACTTTGTGCTAAATCCATGCTGCTACATTGAAAAGCCGTGCCTTTCTAAACCCTGAGCTCTGTCCTCCCTCAGAGCCTCCTCAACAACATATCCTGTAAGTAAGTAATGTAGCAGTGTTACAATGAAGTAATTTATTCAGAAATACTTGAATAGTGTGAACAGGATGAATGAGGCTGATGTGCGTCTTGGAGGAGGGCAGAAGTAAAATTTGTTACATTAGGTAATTTTGCGGGCAGATTGGGTATGTTTTTCTGGGCGTTGGAAAAACAGTCCTGAAAGGGTTATGGCGTTTGCTCGGAGTTGCTCCTCCGGCCTGTTGAAGAAGGATGTGCAGTCTGTAATGTAAGAGTGGATCTTTTCAGGGAAGTCCTTCATCAGTTGCTGTGAAATAGCTCTGAGGAACTCAATGTAGTTCATTGTAGGCTCTCCCACATAGTTCTCAATCAGTGAGAATGCCTTGGCCGAGACCACAAAGGGTGCAACCAAATGTAGAGTCATGTTACACGAAGAGGAGAGCTCCTCGCTCCTGGCATCCAGCTGCAGTAACAGACGGACCAAGTTCCCGTGGATCTGTCGGCACAAGAAGGATTTTGAGTCCCTCGTTCCGCATTTGGCCAGGTTTCCAAACACGTTAAATGCTTCAGCCCGGACTCTCTCATTTGAAGCGTCAAAGAATGTTTGGGTGGCGGTGAAGATTTTAATGATAGAGGGTTTAATAGCGCTTGCTTTCAGCAGGTTCAAGTGCTTCCCCAGGCAGGAAAGCACCTCAAACATTAGCACCTCATTGTCCCGCTGCTCAGATCCCATTAAGTAAATCATCGCACACAGCACTTGCTGAGAATATTTCTCAGTGTTTGGAGGGTCTCCGACTACGATGTTGCCCAGAGCCCTGACGCACACTGCTTGGAGAGCAGTGGAGGAGTTGGCCAGGCACTGAAGCAGCTTGCTCACCAGGGCGTCTGTAAGGTCCAGTCTGGCCATCAGTGGTGATTTTAATATCCCACCGAGGAAGGAAGCTGCGGTAACTTTCTGACATTCCTGAAGAGTGGAGATGAGTGCTATTACCTGTTCTACAATCCCACTCAAACTGGAACCTGCATACCTAGCCATTTCTTTGGCGAGGAGGGCAACCCCTGCTTGGGATTGGTAGAGATCAATCATCTGGCTCCAGCCACCATTCTCCTCCATACATTTTACCAGCTTCTGCTGGTTCGCTTGACCCATCAGGGCCTTTAAAGCCTGCACACAAGTCACACAGATATCCTTGCTCCTAAGTGTCAGAAGCTTCACTAAGAATTCCTTCTGCTTTGTTGGACAATTAGGAACAAAAACAGTGGGTGAAGAAATTTCGACAAAGGAGCTGAGGTGGACAAGGAGAACACTGAAGAGCTCCGGGAATAATTCTGTTACAGCCTCTGCTGACTCCGGTGTGCTGATCATCTTGTGCAGGGCACAGACGGTAGCCAGGCACTCGTGAGAGGGGTGTGGTGTTTTGTTCTCGTGGATGCTATGGATCTGTTTCTCCCAGTGTAGTAACTGCTGTTTCAGTGTGTCCACCAGCTCTTTCATTATGGTTGGGCTCCCCTGTGTGTACTCTGCCAGGGATTGCCACAGCTGGCTGGTGTAGCTGTCCAAGGGAGCAGGGTAGCTAAGGAGATGGTCCACTACTGCTGTTGGGTTGTACAAGGCTAGAATGGCAATACTGCGCAGAGCTGAGAGTTTTACCTCCACTCTTAGAGTGGCTGACTGGAGCTCAATCCTCAGAGCTTCAAGTATCTCAGAGACCTGACCTTTCAGTTCCCTGCCCTGTGTTGCAATGATGGTTCCAGTGAGCACGGCCGCTGCACTGGCACAGCTGGGCTGCTGGTCAGACAGCCCAGTGAACACCGCGAGGAGTAGCTTTCCCAGCTGGTCCTGAGGCAAACTCTTGGAGATGATCTCTGCAATCTGCCTGCAAGCTTGAAGAAGAAGTGAAGGGCTGGGATTCACCAGCTCCTCTCTGACTGCTTTCAGCACCTCAAGCTGTGCACTTTGCTGATCTAGATAGGTGTCCTGGTATGGCACCTGAATGGCCAGCATCACGTGCAACGAATCTACCGACATCTGTCGGACAACAAGTGATGGGTCAGCACATCGTGGCATGAGGCGTCCAATCACAGCACCCAGATCAGGCAACAGCATTACATCATTGACAGGCACTTCTTCTAAGTAATACCTCAGTAACTCCAGCGTTGTGTCCATAGCTCTCTCTCGCTCATGCTCCTTGGCGGAGATAATCCACACTTCTACTTGTTTAAACGTAGCCTGGAAACATTCTGGGGTGGGGTCCTGAATCAGTACCTGCTTCAGAAACTCTTTCAAGGCCTTCACAATTTCTGCATACTGTGTGTCTTCATTACCTCCAGTGTTGCCCCTGTGCATTTCTGCCGGCAGCAGGCCAAAAGTACTTGCCAAGCAAGTACGTATCACAGGCAGGATGTCAGAGTGGCTGGACTCGCTGCACAGTTTAATGAGGTGTGTACAGGCGGTGATGGCTTGCTGTCGCACAGGGCTGTGCAGTAGCTGTGTCGGCTCTGCCTCCATAAAGTCCTGCATACAGTGCAGCAGCTCCCTCTTCCTGCTCAGCTGGACTCTCTGGCCGTTTCCTTCTAGGGATTTGGCTATCAGAGTGACGGTGTGTATGAGACTGAGCTGCAATGAGCCACTGCCATATTCCGCTGTCATTCCCTGCCTGTCTGGAATGAATTCGATAACAGCAGGTAGAATGTGGCTCTCTATTCTGGGCAGTACCTGCTCCTCAGGGGCATAGAGTGCCATGTTGCCATAGCACAGAACAAGGGTGCTGTTGACCTCAACCATGTCCACGTCAACCCTGTCCCCGTGAACACTGGAGGAACATTTGCTATTCTTGCTTCTCTCAGCATGAGCAAACTCCTGCAGACAGTCGAGGGCATCATCAAAGTGACTCATAGAAGCAAGGCCAAAAGCGACGGCCACACCTTCCCTTTCGACCCTCTCGCTGGGCTGTACACTCAGCAGCATTTGGAAAAGGTCCTCCTTTACATTGGTGCTGTGAAGCTGGCTGAGCACAACCCCGAGAGCTTTGTAGAGGAATGCTTTCTGTGCTGAATGACAGACAATCTCAATATGCCTGTAGATTTCCTCACTCAGTGGACGCATCCATTCCTCATCGTTAATGCTGGCCAGGGTTTTGGACAGCAGCAGTAATAATTTTTCTTCCCATTCCTCTTCGGGTAGAGTTTCCTTGGAATGCTCCTGTAATTGACCAACTAATGCCGACAGGTCCCTGTCCCACTCTGATGCAATTGCTGGGTGAAAACTGGAACCCAGGACTTGCAGTAATCTCAGGGCTGCTGCTCCCCGGCTTCCGCCCTCAAATGGGCAGCAAGACAGCAGCAGGAGTCGAGCCAACAGTTCCTGGGCTTTTTGGGGACAACTATCTGTCTTGTACTTTAACATAAGCCTTCCCATGCCAGACTGCAGCTTCTTTTTCCCGAGGTGTGCTAAGCAATTGCAAATGGTTGTGAGAGCCTTGGTGTACTGGGTCATGGTGACGTAGTCCAGGAGGACAGCCCAGAGAACGTTCTCCATCTTTGCTGTATTTGTGATCATAAACATCACTGTCTCACACACTGTGACCAGGTCCTCATCTGTAACCTGTTCTAACTGATGGCTGGCTCCTGCTGGCGTGCCTGAATCGAGAGCGGCGGCACACTGTCGGACGAGAAACTCCACCATTACCTTTCCGTCCTCCGCCTGGATGTAACTGTGTTGGGCCATGGCACAGATGAGCTGAGCAGCCAGCTTCTTTTCCTGGTTGCTGCATTTATCCACAAGCACTGGCTTCATGGCGGCCACAATGGCAGCCTTCTTCTGGGCTAGGTGTGAGGAGGCTGAACTTATCAGATGCCTCAGGATACTAAGTGTTCCCAGTCTGGTTTGCTGCTCCACGTTATCTAACCTGGGCAGGAGGAAGTCAACCAAAGTGTTTGCATAAACTGGGGCAAGAAGCGTAAAACAGTGCAAAATCTCACCGTGGTTCTTCCTGCCAAGGGAGTTCTTTGACCCTACAGAAAGGCAGATTTGCTGGTGGAGATTTTTAAGCAGATTGCCCATCTGTGTCTTCAGTTCTAAACTGTTTATTTTGATAGCAATGTCCAACACCTGGTGCAGGCATCCTGTGACAGAAGAATGTGCAGGATGCTTCTTGTAGAGAGACACAATGGTTGGAATTAGCTTGGGGAGTTCCTTTTCTAGCCTGTCCCTTGGCAAGAGTGAAGTGACATAGCCCAGAGCTTCCACAATGGTTAGCATCAGTTTAGGGGGCTCCTTTTCCAGCCACACCTTAAACAACAGACTATAAACGGTGTTAATCTCAGTGGAGAAAGTCTCCGCGGTTACTAGAGGGTCTGAGGTTTTCTCCACACTGGACAGATACATCAGGATGCTCTTGCTGAAATTTCCCAGTGCTGTGGCAAATGCAGCTTTCATCTCCTCCTGCTTAGTCCTGAAGAGGGTTGGAAACATAGCCCCTAAGATCTGCTTCAGAAATGGCACCATGTTGTAAGGGTTTTCTGTTGACATTTTGCTCAGGGTTTTTATAACATATACTTGAAGGTGGTGACCCTGTTTGAAACTCTCCATCAACAAGTGGACGACCTGATCAGTAAATCTGCTGCTCATGGTAACCAGCAGGTTACTTGCGGCTTGCTGACTCCCAGCATCTGGCCCTGTTGGCTTAGTCATCCACACTGCAGACAGAGAGAGAATTTTCTGGGCCAGTCTCTGACTAATCTGATCAAGGGTGTCCTTGATAATATTCCCCATGCTTACCAGTAACAAAGCCCCCTGTGAAGCTGTCAGTTTGGTGTGCTGGGCTAGATGATCATAATAGATCAGTAACACCCTTTCAGGGTGATGCAGACCCAACACATAGATAGTCTCCAGTATTTCGTCCAGAGAACCTTCCTCTTCCCCCATGGTCATTTTCACAAGTGCATCTGTGAATATTTCCACGTTGTGAGGCATTTTATGAATGGACTGAAATGTGAAGATAAAATTGATGTAAACTGTCTCAATAAAGATGCAAGGTTCTGAGGCTTTGAGCTGCGTGGTGTATTTATAAAACCAGCGTTGGTTTTACTTAACCACTGCTCTTCAACTTGACAAGGCGTCTTAACTACAAACTTTGTGCCTAATTGTCAATTAGAGATTGTAATATAAACAGCAGATCTCAGCAGAGAAAGTCTAATATCTCTCTTGTTCCAAGGATGATACCTTCTTACTGATGATTAATGCTGGTCCTTGGCACAGCTTTGCCAATCCTACCTCCAGTGGTCTACGTTAGGCTTGATTCGATGAACACATTTAATGTTAAGCTTTCACCTCATGGCTGGCATCTGCAAATACTTATTCTGTACTGCTTTGTGTGCATTGTTCACCAGTCTCTGTTGCCATGGTTTTCATTATGAAACCACGTGACAATAGTTCCCTCCCCCCCCCACCCCTGGTTATGACCTGGGTCTACGCAGTGCATCCATATTGTGGAGGTTTCAGGTGGGTAGGGCAAAGGTCTGGTTGGGGAAATACGGCATGGACACAGGTCCTTCGGCCCACTGATTGGCAACTATCAGCCACACTTTCACGGACCTTTCCGATAAGGCTGTGGTTTTCACTTATGTTCCCAGTATGGACCTGGCCTGCCAAACTTTACAGAGAGGTGGGAATATGAATTCAGGAAGGGTGTTGGTCATAAAATGGTCCAATTATAGATCTGACCCCAGCCTTTCAAAGTTAGAATGTCATTCCAGCTCTGGGTAACAATGTAGAACCAAATATCAGTGGTCAAATCAATGAGATATTGACCTTCTTAAACACAGCCATTAAGTATAAAAGCAAGGACTTTCTCCCAATCCTTTCTAAAGTTGTTTCAGTGTCTGGTGACCTGTTGCACGTTAGGGAGAATGCGAATGACTTTGAGGGGATGCAGAGAAGGTTCTTCAGTGCCCCCATTCTCATTCAACCTGTTGGTCCCTCTTGTTCTGCCATGATGAGTCCAGTCTCAGGCTGGAGGAGAAACACCTCATATTCCGTCTGTGTGCCTTCAACATCTATTTTTCCTTACAATAATTTCTTCCCTCCCCTTGGTGCCCCTCCTCCTTCCCTTTCTCCCATGTTCCACTCTCCTCTCCTCTTAGATTCCTTCTTCTCCAGCCCTTTGCCTTTCCCACATACCACCTACCACCTCCCAGCTTCTCACATCTCTCCCCCCCCCACCCCACTCCACCTGCTGGCTTCACCTACAACCTTTTAGCTATCCTCGTTCCCCTCCCTCTACCTTCTTAGTCTGGCATCTTCCCCTTCCTTTCTAGTCCTGATTAAGAATCTTGGCCCAAAATGTTATCTGTTTATTCCCCTCCATTGATGCTGCCTGACCTGCTAGGTTCCTCTGACATTTTGTGTGTGAGGTTTTTCACTTGTTCTTGTTGGAAGAAATTTTAGCTGTGCTGATCAGAGATTTGTTAGAGTGGGGAATGGGACTGACTGGCAGACCTACCCTGTCTTTGTTTTTTTGACTCGAGTAATTTGTGGTGAATTAACAGTGATTCAGTGTAATACAACAGTTTCTACCTCGTGGAGTGGAGAGCTCTAAAGGAAAGAGTTATCGGCTTTGCCCAATCAGAACACCTTAGAAGCTCAGATTTCTGAATGCGATCACCCTCATTTCCGCTTGTCCGTGTGGGGCAGTTTACACACTGCTGACACCAATCCCATGAACCTTGGTTGCAGATGAGCAGTTTCTGAGATTTCGTGATCAAAGTCACTGAGATCACAATTCTTCCCCATTCTGATGTTTAGTCTAAAGAACAACTGAACTTCTTGACCATGTCTGCTTGTTTTTAAGCATTAAGTTGCTGCCATGTTTGGCTGATTAGATATTTGCATTAATAAGCAGGTTTACCTAATAAAGTAGCCACAGAGTGTCCACGTTCCTGGATGTGAGGAGTTCCTCGTGGCTGAGAAGATCATGATTCTAGGGGAAGGGTCGGGCCATTTGGACTGAGGTGGGGGCTGGTGACTCTGCAGCTCCACCCTGAAATGTCAGGATTCAGTCACTGAGTCCATTCAAAACAGACATCTGCAGATTCTTCAATACAATGGTGGAAATAGGAAAAGCTTGCGGTTTCAAAAGCAAGAGAGTGGGGGCTTGAGGTGAGAGGAAGAAATTTTAAAGAAGATCTGAGAAGAAAGCGTTTTTACACAGAGAGGCACTGTTATCTGGATCATGTTGCCAGAGTAGATGGTGGTATCAGATACAGTCACTGCATTGAAAAGATATAGTTAGACACTTGAAAAGATACATGAGTAGAATAGAATAGTACAGCACAGTACAGGCCCTTCGGCCCACAATGTTGTGCAGACCCTCAAACCCTGCCTCCCATATAACCTCCCACCTTAAATTCCTCCATATACCTGTCTAGTAGTCTCTTAAACTTCACAAGTGTATCTGCCTCCACCACTGACTCAGGCAGTGCATTCCACGCACCAAACACTCCCTGAGTAAAAAATCTTCCTCTAATATCCCCCTTGAACTTCCCACCCCTTACCTTAAAGCCATGTCCTCTTGTATTGAGCAGTGGTGCCCTGGGGAAGAGGCGCTGGCTATCCATTCTATCTATTCCTCTTATTATCTTGTACACCTCTATCATGTCTCCTCTCATCCTCCTTCTCTCCAAAGAGTAAAGCCCTAGCTCCCTTAGTCTCTGATCATAATTCATACTTTCTAAACCAGGCAGCATCCTGGTAAATCTCCCCTGTACCCTTTCCAATGCTTCCACATCCTTCCTATAGTGAGGTGACCAGAACGGGACACAATACTCCAAGTGTGGCCTAACCAGAGTTTTATAGAGCTGCATCATTACATCGCGACTCTTAAACTCTATCCCTCGACTTATGAAAGCTAACATCCCATAAGCTTTCTTAACTACCCTATCCACCTGTGAGGGAACTTTCAGTGATCTGTGGACATGTACCCCCAGATCCCTCTGCTCCTCCACACTACCAAGTATCCTGCCATTTACGGTCATAATATGAGCAAATGGGATAAATGGGATGAGAGTAGGTGGTTAAAGGTGTTAGGATGACATTGTGGGCCGAAGGGCTGTTCCTGTACAGCACGTCAACTTTATGACATGAACAGTTACTGAGACTGAAGATCAGTCCTGGTGGTGTAAGATGATGGACCGGGCCGGATGAGCTAATTCCTCCTGTTTCTCATGTTCTTTCCACAAGGCCAAAGTTATACACAACAAACATCATTAAATGGCGGAATTCTGAAATAAAACTATACAAAACAATCTAATTGTGGAGTCTCTGAGGCCCTATCCAGTCCTGCCTTCTCTACTGTACCCCTTGCAATGAAATGCTTTCAATGCCAGAGTGGCACATTTACCTCCGATGTACTCCGCAGGTTTTTATTCTCCAATAACTGATTTTCCCCTTACTTCTCTCTGCTAGGTCCACAAGACATAGATGCAAAATCAGGCCATTCAGCCCGTCGAATCTGTTCCACATTCCATCATGACTAATTTATTATCCGTCTCAACCCCATTCTCTTGCCTTCCCTCTGTAACTTTTGATGTCCTGACTAATCAAGAACTATCAATCTCTGCTTTGAATATACCCAATGACGTGGCCTCCACGGCTGTCGGTGGCAATAAGTTCCACAGATTCACCACCGTCTGGCTAAAGAAATTCCTCCTCGTCTTTGTTCTAAACAGATGTCCCTCTATCCTGAGGCTGTGCCCTCTGGTCTTAGACTCCCCCACAATAGGAAACATCCTCTCCATACCCACTCCATCTGAGCCTTTCAATGTGTAATAGGTTTCAATGAGATCTCCCTTATTCCAAAGAGTTTAATTTGCGAGTTCATCCTGTAGAAAAACGATTGGGTTTGTGGAACACATTGAACCAGACTGAAATCACTAAACCACATTGACAATGACAAACCCTGTGACATCCTAAGGTTACATGCCTTTAATGATGAATTCCAGCATTTTGCAAACAATGCCAGGTCAACAAATAATTCTGACTAAATGTTAAATTTTGTCTCCTTTCTTTAAACAGCAGCATTACCCTTACTGGAGCTGTTCCCAATCGATTTATTTATTCATTTATTGAGATGCAGCATGAAACAGGCCCCTCTGGCATTTCAAGTGTGCTACCCAGCAATCCTAAAACCATAAAACACAGGAGCAGAATTAGGCCATTCAATTCATCGTCTGTTCCGCTGTTTCATCATGGCTGATCGCAGATCCCACTCAACCCCATTCACCTACCTTGTCGCCATATCCTTTGATACCCTGACTGAACAGGAAACGATCAACTTCTGCTTCAAGTATATCCACGGACTTGGCCTCCACCGCAGTCTGTGGCAAAGCATTCCACAGATTCACCACTCTGGCTAAAATTTAACCCAAGCTTAATCACAGGACAATTTACAATGACTAATTAACCTGCCAACCAGTACATCTTTGGACTGTGAGAGAAGCCAGATCATCTGAAGGAAATGCATGCGGTCGCAGGGACAACATATAAATTCCTTACAGGCAGCAGCAGGAATGTAACCCGGTCACCTGTAAGTGCAAAGCATGCTAACCGTGCCACACCCAGTGTGAGGGGAAGATAGAGGGGGCTTTTATCCAGCAAGTTTAGTTTATCATTTACCTTCTCCTCCTGAAGCCTCGGCTCTAGTGCAGCTGTTAACCATTTTCCTCCTCCTCATCATCATTACCCAGTGTTTAACAGTCAAACATCGTCGTTGCCCAGTCTTGTCCCCGTGAAACATCATCGCTACACAGCCTTGTTCTGTTAAATTTCATGACATATGCCAATGGTGTTAATTCTGATTCTGATTCTAATTCTCCTCCTCAGGTGGCTCAAGTGCAGTGGACCAAATGCTCGATGCAGAAAACAAGCGGATGGCAGAGAACCTGTCCAGCAAAGTGTCCCGACTCAAAGCGGTTTGTCACATTTTAATTTTCAAGCCCTGTCCCACAGTAATTAGCAACGTTTCCTCTAATTTGTTTTTACAGCTGCCTAGACCAGCCAATGCTCTGAGCAGGAAATGTTATATTCTTGTTCTCTTGAAATAAATGCTAACATTGCATTTGCCTTCCTCAGCACAGACTCAACCTGCAAGTTAACCTTTAGGGAATCCTGCACAAGGACTCCCAAGTCCCTTTTGTCTCAGTTTTTTGTATATTCTTTCCATTTAGAAAATAGTCAACCTTTCATTTCTTCTACCAAAGTGCATTACCATACACTTCCCGACACTTTATTCCATCTGTCACTTCTTTGTCCATTCTCTTAATCTGTCCTAATCCTTCTGTAGCCTCTCTACTTCCTTAAATCTGCCTGCCCCTCCACTTAACTTCATGTCATCTGCAAACTTTGCAACAAAGCCAACAATTCCATCATCCAAATCATTGACATCTAACATAAGAAGAATCATTCCCAACACAGACCACTGTGGAACACCACTAGTCACTGGCAGCCAACCATAAAAGACTCCCTTTATTCCCACTCTACCTCCTACTAGTCAGCCACTGCTTTATTGATGCTAGAATCATCCCTGCAATACCATGGGCTCATAGCTTGTTAAGCAGTCTCACGTGTGGCACCTTGTCAAAGACCTTCTGAAAATCCAAATACATAATATCAACCAATTTTCCTTTGTCTATCCTGTTTGTTACTTCTTCCAAGAATTCCAACAGATTTGTCAGCCAAGATTTTCCCTTGAGGAAACCATGCTGACTATGGTATATTTTATCATGTTCCTCCAAGTACCTGAGACCTCATCCTTAGTGATCGACACCAACATCTTCCCAGACAATAAGGTCAGACTAACTGGCTGATAATTTCCTTTCTTCTGCGTCTCTCCCTTCTTGAAGAGTGGAGTGACATTTGCAATTTTCTAGTCTTCCGGAACCATTCCAGAATCTAGTGCTTCTTGAGAGATCATTACTAACACCTGCACAATTTCTTCAGCCGCCTCTTTCAGAACCCTGGGGTGTACACTATTTGCTCCAGACAACATATCTACTTTCAGATCTTTCAGTTTCCCAAGAACCTTCTCACTAACAATGGTAACTTCACACATTTCATGAAGCCAGATACCTGGAACTTTTACTATACTGCCAGTGTCTTCTACAGTGAAGGCTGATGCAAAATATTTATTCAGTTTCTCTGCCATTTCCTTGCCCCTATTACTATCTTTCCAGCAGTCCAATATCCACTGTCGCCTCTCTTTTACACCTTATCTATCTGAAGAAACTGTTGGTATCCTCTTTAATATTATTGGCTTAGTTTTGTATTCCCTCTTAATGTTTTGTATTACCTTCTTAATGACTTTTTAGTTGCCTTCTGTTTTTGATAGCTTCCCAATCCTCTTAACTTCCTACTAATTTTTGCTCTATTATATGCCCTCTCTTTGGGTTTTATGTTGGCTTTGACTTTTTAGCCATGATTGTATCAACTTGCCTTTAGAATACTACTTCCTCTTTGGGATGCTTATATCCTGTGCCTTCTGAATTGGTTCTAGAAATTCCAGCCATTGCTGCCCTGCCATCATTCCTGCCAGTGTTCAATCAGTTCTGGCCAACTTCTCTCTCATTCCTCTGTAATTTTGTTTACTGCACTGTAATACTGATAGATCTGACTTTTGCTTCTCCTTCTCAAATTTAAGACATGATCACTTGATCTTAAGGATTATTTTACTTTAAGCTCTCAATTCTGGTTCATTGTACAATCCTCCAGTGGGCTCAACCACAAGCTAATCGAAAAAGCCATCTCGTAGGCACTCTAGAAATTCCCCCTCCTGGAATCCAGCGCTAACCTGTTTTCTAATCTACTTGCATATTGAAGTCCCCCATGACTATTGTAACATTGCCCTTTTGGTATTCATTTTCTATCTCCCATTGTAACTTGTAGGCCACATCCTTACTACTACCATTTGGAGATCTGTATACAACACCTATCAAGGACTTTTTACCCTTGTAGTTCCTTTGCTTGATCCACAATGATTCAACACCTTCTGACCCTCTTCCACCTCTTTATATTGATTTCATTTCATTTTTTACCAATAGAGCAACGCCTCCCCCTCTGCCTGCCTGCCTGTCCTTTTGATTCAATGTGCATCCTTGGACCTTAAGCTCCCAGCTGTAATCTTCTTTCAGCCATGATTTAGTGATGCCTACAACATCATACGTGCCAGTCTATAAAAGTGCTACAATTTCATCTACCTTAATGTGTGTACCTCAATGCAAGAAGCATCAGGAACAAAGGTGATGAACTGAGAGCTTGGATACATACATGGAATTATGATGTAGTGGCCATTACAGGGACTTGGCTGGCACCAGGGCAGGAATGGATTCTCAATATTCCTGGATTTCAGTGCTTTAAAAGGGATAGAGAGGGTGGAAAAAGGGGAGGAGGGGTGGCATTACTGGTCAGGGATACTATTACAGCTACAGAAAGGGTGGGTAATGTAGCAGGATCCTCTTTTGAGTCAATATGGGTGCAAGTCAGGAACAGGAAGGGAGCAGTTACTCTACTGGGGGTATTCTATAGGCCCCCTGGTAGCAGCAGAGATACAGAGGAGCAGATTGGGAGGCAGATTTTGGAAAGGTGCAAAAATAACAGGGTTGTTATCATGGGTGACTTTAACTTCCCTAATATTGATTGGCACCTGATTAGTTCCAAGGGTTTAGATGGGGCAGAAGTTGTTAAGTGTGTCCAGGATGGATTCCTGTCACAGTATATGAACAGGCCGACCAGGGGGAATGCCATACTAGATCTAGTACTAGGTAATGAACCGGGTCAGGTCACAGATCTGTCAGTGGGTGAGCATCTAGGGGACAGTGACCACCGCTCCCTGGCCTTTATAATTATCATGGAAAAGGATAGGATCAAAGAGGACAGGAAAATTTTTAATTGGGGAAAGGCAAATTATGAGGCTATAAGGCTAGAACTTGCGGGTGTGAATTGGGATGATGTTTTTGCAGGGAAATATACTATGGACATGTGGTCGATGTTTAGAGATCTCTTGCGGGATGTAAGGGATAAATTTGTCCCGGTGAGGAAGATAAAGAATGGTAGGGTGAAGGAACCATGGGTGACAAGTGAGGTGGAAAATCTAGTCAGGAGGAAGAAGGCAGCATACATGAGGTTTAGGAAGCAAGGATCAGATGGGTCTATTGAGGAATCTAGGGAAGCAAGAAAGGAGCTTAAGAAGGGGCTGAAGAGCAAGAAGGGGGCATGAGAAGGCCTTGGCGAGTAGGGTAAAGGAAAACCCCAAGGCATTCTTCAATTATGTGAAGAAAAAAAGGATGACAGGAGTGAAGGTAGGACCGATTAGAGATAAAGGTGGGAAGATGTGCCTGGAGGCTGTGGAAGTGAGTGAGGTCCTCAATGAATACTTCTCTTCAGTATTCACCAATGAGAGGGAACTTGATGATGGTGAGGACAATATGAGTGAGGTTGATGTTCTGGAGCATGCTGATATTAAGGGAGAGGAGGTGTTGGAGTTGTTAAAACACATTAGGACAGATAAGTCCCCGGAGCCTGACGGAATATTCCCCCGGCTGCTCCACGAGGCGAGAGAAGAGATTGCTGAGCCTCTGGCTAGGATCTTTATGTCCTCATTGTCCACGGGAATGGTACCGGAGGATTGGAGGGAGGCGAATGTTGTTCCCTTGTTCAAAAAAGGTAGTGGGGATAGTCCGGGTAATTATAGACCAGTGAGCCTTATGTCTGTGGTGGGAAAGCTGTTGGAAAAGATTCTTAGGGATAGGATCTAAGGGCATTTAGAGAATCATGGTCTGATCAGGGACAGTCAACATGGCTTTGTGAAGGGCAGATCGTGTCTAACAAGCTTGATAGAGTTCTTTGAGGAGGTGACCAGGCATATAGATGAGGGTAGTGCAGTGGATGTGATCTATATGGATTTGAGTAAGGCATTTGACAAGGTTTCACACGGTAGGCTTATTTAGAAAGTTAGAAGGCATGGGATCCAGGGAAGTTTGGCCAGGTGGATTCAGAATTGGCTTGCCTGCAGAAGGCAGAGAGTGGTGGTGGAGGGAGTACATTCAGATTGGAGGATTGTGACTAGTGGTGTCCCACAAGGATCTGTTCTGGGACCTCTACTTTTCATGATTTTTATTAACGACCTGGATGTGGGGGTAGAAGAGTGGGTTGGCAAGTTTGCAGACGACACAAAGGTTGGTGGTGTTGTAGATAGTGTGGAGGATTGTCAAAGATTGCAGAGAGACATTGATAGGATGCAGAAGTGGGCTGAGAAGTGGCAGATGGAGACATTGATAGGATGCAGAAGTGGACTGAGAAGTGGCAGAAGTGTGAGGTGGTACACTTTGGAAGGACAAACTCCAAGGCAGAGTACAAAGTAAATGGCAGGATACTTGGTAGTGTGGAGGAGCAGAGGGATCTCGGGGTACATGTCCACAGATCCCTGAAAGATGCCTCACAGGTGGATAGGGTAGTTAAGAAAGCTTATGGGGTGTTAGCTTTCATAAGTCGAGGGATAGAGTTTAAGAGTCGCGATGTAATGATGCAGCTCTATAAAACTCTGGTTAGGCCACACTTGGAGTATTGTGTCCAGTTCTGGTCACCTCACTATAGGAAGGATGTGGAAGCATTGGAAAGGGTACAGAGGAGATTTACCAGGATGCTGCCTGGTTTAGAAAGTATGGATTATGATCAGAGATTAAGGGAGCTAGGGCTTTACTCTTTGGAGAGAAGGAGGATGAGAGGAGACATGATAGAGGTGTACAAGATAATAAGAGGAATAGATAGAATGGATAGCCAGCGCCTCTTCCCCAGGGCACCACTGCTCAATACAAGAGGACATGGCTTTAAGGTAAGGGGTGGGAAGTTCAAGGGGGATATTAGAGGAAGGTTTTTTACTCAGAGAGTGGTTGGTGCATGGAATGCACTGCCTGAGTCAGTGGTGGAGGCAGATACACTTGTGAAGTTTAAGAGACTACTAGACAGGTATATGGAGGAATTTAAGGTGGTGGCTTATATGGGAGGCAGGGTTTGAGGGTCGGCACAACATTGTGGGCCGAAGAGCCTGTACTGTGCTGTACTATTCTATGTTCTATGTTCTATTTACTACTACGCACATTCAATTATAATGCCTTCAGTTCTGTATGCACTCTTTTCAATTTTGTCCATCTTTTCTGTTGCAACTCATCCTGGTGACTGCATTTTCGCCCTATCATCAGCCCCTCCTTGCTAGGAGTCTCACTACACATTGCCTTAAGCTCTGTAATAAATTCCAGTTCATTGCACAACACTCAGTCCAGAATAACTGATCCCTTAGTGGGCTCAACCATGAGCTGCTCTAAAAAAGCCATCTCGTAGGTGTTCTATGAATGTCTCCTCTTGGAATCCAACACCAAACTAATTTTCCTAATCTACCTGCATATTGAAATCCCCCATGATTATTGCAACATTGCCCTTTTGACATGCATTTTCCATCTCCCATTGTAATTTGTAGACCACATCTTGTCTATTGTTCAGAGACCTGTATATAACTGCCACGATTCAAAGATGCCCATGTCGTACATACCAATCTGTAACTGTGCTACAAGTTCCTCTGCCTTATTCCATATACTGCGTGTATTCAAATATAATGCTCAAAGTAGCTGCGCAGGTTGACTCTGTGGTTAAGAAGGCATACAGTGTATTGGCCTTCATCAATCGTGGAACTGAATTTAGGAGCCAAGAAATAATGTTGCAGCAATATAGGACCCTGGTCAGACCCCACTTGGAGTACTGTTCTCAGTTCTGGTCGCCTCACTACAGGAAGGATGTGGAAGCCGTGGAAAGGGTACAGAGGAGATTAACAAGGATGTTGCCTGGATTGGGGAGCATGCCTTATGAAAACAGGTTGAGTGAGCTCGGCTTTTTCTTTTTGGAGTGATGGAGGATGAGAGGTGACCTGATTGAGGTGTACAAGATGATGAGAGGCATTGATCATGTGGATAGTCAGAGGCTTTTTCCCAGGGCTGAAATGGCTGCTTCATCAGTCCACAGGGCTTGTTTCCAAAATGCATCAGGCTTGTTTAGATGTTCCTTTGAACCTTTTGAATAGAACTCTTTGGCCGCAATGAGCAAAGGTATGTTTGGAGAAAAAGGGTGCAGAATTTCATGAAAAGAACACCTCTCCAACTGTTAAGCACGGGGGTGGATCGATCATGCTTTGGGCTTGCGTTGCAGCCAGTGGCACAGGGAACATTTACTGGTAGAGGGAAGAATGAATTCAATTAAATACCAGCAAATTCTGGAAGCAAACATCACACCGACTGTAAAAAAGCCGAAGATGAAAAGTGGATGGCTTCTACAACAGGATAATGAACCTAAACACACCTCAAAATCCACAATGGACTACCTCAAGAGGCGCAAGCTGAAGGTTTTGCTGTGGCCCTCACAGTCCCCTGACCTAAACATCATTGAAAATCTGTGGATAGACATCAAAAGAGCAGTGCATGCAAGACAGCCCTAGAATCTCACAGAACTAGAAGGCTTTTGCAAGGAAAAATGGGTGAAAATCCCCCAAACAATAATTGAAAGACCCTTACACGAGGAAATCTGCAGATGCTGGAAATTCAAGCAATACACATAAATGTTGCTGGTGAACGCAGCAGGCCAGGCAGCATCTCTAGGAAGAGGTACAGTCAACGTTTCAGGCCGAGACCCTTCGTCAGGACTAACTGAAAGAAGAGCTAGTAAGAGATTTGAAAGTGGTAGGGGGAGGGGGAGATCCAAAATGATAGGAGAAGACAGGAGGAGGAGGGATGGAGCCAAGAGCTGGACAGTTGATTGGCAAAAGGGATATGAGAAGATCATGGGACAGGAGGCCCAGGGAGAAAGAAAAGGGGCAGAGGGGGAAAAAAGCCCAGAGGATGGGCAAGGGGTATAGTGAGAGGGACAAAAAGGAGAGAGAGAAAAAGAATGTGTGTATATAAATAAATAATGGATGGGGTACGAGGGAGAGGTGGGGCATTAGTGTAAGTTAGAGAAGTCAATGTTCATGCCATCAGGTTGGAGGCTACCCAGACAGAATATAAGGTGTTGTTCCTCCAACCTGAGTGTGGCTTCATCTTTATAGTAGAGGAGGCCGTGGATAGACATATCAGAATGGGATGTGGAATTAAAATGTGTGGCCACTGGGAGATCCTGCTTTCTCTGGTGGACAGAGCGTAGGTGTTCAGCGAAACGGTCTCCCAGTCTGTGTTGGGTCTCGCCAATATATAGAAGGCCACATTGGGAGCATCGGACGTAGTATATCACCCCAGTCAACTCACAGGTGAAGTGTCGCCTCACCTGGAAGGGCTGTCTGGGGCCCTGAATGGTGGTAAGGGAGGAAGTGTAAGGGCATGTGTAGCACTTGTTCTGCTTACAAGGATAAGTGCCAGGAGGGAGGTCGGTGGGGAGGGATCGAGGGACAAATGGACAAGGGAACACTCACAACACGCTGGAGGAACTCAGCTGGTCGGGCAGCATCCATGGAAAATATCGGTCGATGGTTTGGGCCGGCTTTGTGAGGACTTGTGCTTATGAATGGACAAGGGAGTCGCGTAGGGAGTGATCTTTGCGGAAAGCAGAGAGAGAGGGGGAGGGAAAGATGTGCTTAGTGGTGGGATCTCGTTGGAGGTGGTGGAAGTTACGGAGAATAATATGTTGGACCCAGAGGCTGGTGGGGTGGTAGGTGAGGACCAGGGGAACCCTATTCCTAGTGGGGTGGCGGGAGGATGGAGTGAGAGCAGATATGCGTGAAATGGGGGAGATGTGTTTGAGAGCAGCGTTGATGGTGGAGGAAGGTAAGCCCCTTTCTTTAAAAAAGGAGGACATCTCCCTCGTCCTAGAATGAAAAGCCTCATCCTGAGAGGAGATGTGGCAGAGACGGAGGAATTGCGAGAAGGGGATGGCATTTTTGCAAGAGACAGGGTGAGAAGAGGAATAGTCCAGATAGTTGTGAGAGTCATCAGTGGATAAGCTGTCTCCAGAGATAGAGACAGAAAGATCTAGAAAGGGGAGGGAGGTGTTGGAAACGGACCAGGTAAACTTGAGGGCAGGGTGAAAGTTGGATACAAAGTTAATGAAGTCAACGAGCTCAGCATGTGTGCAGGAAGCAGTGCCAGTGCAGTCGTCGATGAATTGAAAGACTCTTAGCTGGCTACAGAAAGCATTTACAAGCTGTGATACTTGCCAAAGGGGGTGTTACTAAGTACTGCCATGCAGGGTGCCCAAACTTTTGCTTCGGGCCCTTTTCCTATTTTGTTATTTTGAAACTGTAAAAGATGGAAATAAAAAAAGTTTTCTTGCTTAAAATATTAAAGAAATGCATCATCTTTATACCTTTTGGAAATTAGTTCCATTTTTTACTCGCTTAGCTATTCACAGTAACAGAATTTTAGACCGGGGTGCCCAAACTTTTGCATGCCACTGCATGTACTGTGATAATACAATTTTACTTCGAACTTCGGACCTTATTATTTGTTAATCTATTTGTGGTTATATCCCTTTGTGTCCTGTGTGTAGTTAAATGAACTGTGTTGTGCACCTTGGTTTGGAAGAACGTTGTTTTGTTTGGCGGGGCAGTATCTATGTGTACCTGTATACATGACAAATGGGTGACCATGGTAGCATAGCAGACAGCTTGGGGCGTTCCGGAGGCTGGAGTTCAGAGTTCAGTTCCAGCGCCATTCTATAAGGAGTCCCTGTATGTCCTTCCTGTGCACTTTGTGGGTGTTCCCTGGGTGACCAGTCCAAAGACGTATACTATAGGTTGATTAGTCATTGTAAGTTGTGCCATGATAGGGTTAAGCGGGTTGTGGGTTGCTGGGGCAGCGCGGCAGGGAGGGCCTACTCCACGCAGTAGCACTAAATCAATAAATAAACTGACATTGAACTTGACTTGTTCACGCAGATTGCTCTGGACATTGACCAGGAGACAGCTGACCAGAACAGATACTTGGATGGCATGGTGAGTAGATGGACTTCCTGGGTATTTTCACGGCACAAAATTTGTCATGGATTTATTTAGTGTTACGTACCCCGTAACTGGGTTGCCAAACCAGCAGAAATGGATCAGTCAGTTGGAGTCTGGATTACTAGAACTAAGAAAGTTTTATTAAAGAAACAAGCAACACAGTACTCTAATCAAAAGGATAATAAATGCAGCAGTTCAGCAATGATAAACACACATGTACACAGAATTAAGATAACAGGATCAATCAAGCTCTGTTGTTGTCTAGGGGTAAATGACCAGTTTCAAAGTGACGCAAAGTTCAGTTCAATTTAGTTCAGTTCAGTTCGCAGTAATCGCTGCCGTGGCGATGGACAGTGGAGGGAAGGAGAGAGAGAGCAAAACGAATGAATATTCAAGGCTTCCACACAGACCTTCGCAGTCAGCTTTCGGGCGAGTCCTTTGTGATGTCATCTGAGGTCACCGACCGTGACCCCTCCGTTTCCAGATACGATCGTTTCTCTGCGGTGAACCCAGCACCCAGGCAAGGGTGGACACACGCCAGGTTCCGGCCGATCGTGTCTTTCCACCCTAAGCGTCTATGGCTTGATCCCGCGATCAGCCGTCCAAGAACTTCCCACCGACTTGTGAGAGACGCACCGCTTCCAGGGTCTCGTTACCTCGGGTGTCGTATGTGCGTTGCCTTAGCGAACCTGTCCCTTTTTATCCCCCTGCTGGGGTATCGCCTGTCCATCACTTCAAACAGTTCAGTGTTCAAAGGGGGAGCCGATCTTGACAGCTCTCCTTCCTTCATTAACATCTCCAAATACTGCTCCATTGTTTTCCTTATCTCTCTCTCTCTCATGAAGACAGGTGGCAGACCAACTGCTGATCCCACTGGTGCCAGCCCAGGACAGCTACATCTTAATCTATGTGTATTCTTGTCACATTAGAAATAAATAGAAAAAGCATGAATTTAATAGTGCCTATCAGTGGGAAATCTTCTCAAAACATTAGTCAGGGACAGCATTAATGTCTGTTTAGTCAGGTGTTTATTGTTTAGAAAAACCCAGTGTGGATTGGCATGACAAACCATGTCTAACTAATGATGAGGCAGAGGGAACATGTCCACAGTATGTTACACTCCACCTTCATCAACCTGATTCTGTGTCAAGCTCCTGTGCAACAGTCAGTCAATTCTTTGGAAGTGTAATTATGCTAAATTTATATTTCCTCCTTTTCCATCTGTTCTTCACTTTCTACACCTACCCACTCACACACCCAGACAGGACAGTTATCACTAAGTCATCTTTCAGCCCTTGATCAATATCCTTCACTCCCTACTGTTGGAAGGTAAATGTCTCCTTCTCCCTCCACCCTCCCCCACCCGTCACCCTCCTGTCCCCCCTCTCTCCCTCACAGTGGAAATGTGAAAACTGTGTCCAGAGTGCATCACAACTCTAACTGCAGAGTATTTTTCCAATCTAGACTTGATGTATTCTGTGTTTGGTTCAGGACTCTGATTTCTTGAGTGCCACTGGCCTTCTGACGGGGAGTGTAAAGCGGTTTTCCACGATGGTGAGATCAGGACGGGACAATAAGAAGTTGCTGTGCTACATGTCTGTCGGTCTGGTCCTCCTCTTCTTCATCCTGTACTTCCTGGTCACCAGGATGCAGACCTGAGCTTGTTAAGAAGCACAATGTTATAACAAACAGATTTCCTGTGGACACAGTTGAGAAGAGTGACTGCTCCTTCCTTTATCAGGGATTTTACGTGGACATCATTCTCATGATCAGCCTGGGAATCAGGAAGGTGCACTTTATGTCTGGTGAGGGATGTGATCTTTTACCCAACAATGATTGTACTATGCCGTCCACACACACTGTTGTATCGTGCAACCAATGGACCAGTTGCAGTCTTCAGTGAGGATTGTGTTTTTACAAAGGCTGCTGTGCTTTTGAGCTCCAATCAAATCCCAGAACTATATAACAGGATAACTGAAAACTTCCATACAGGGCAAGAACAGCACTTTTATAATGATGTAGTTAGTGATCATTTAATTTAATAATAATCATTCAATTAGTTATTTCATTCTAATATTTCATATATATGTACAGATAATTTTTCTACAGAAATTCTCTGATTTAACAATTCTCTTCAACTTAATGGAATCTTTTCTGAAACTTACTGCTGCTGAGCTGCACTCAGCTGGACTTCGTTGGTGTGTGCTCTCTCTATATTTTCACTCTGAATAAATATTAATTGCCTAAACAACTGTCTATGTGAATTTTGCACATGGTTCATTTTCATTTTATCTTCCCTTTGTGCACACTGAACCTTCAAGTCCATTCTGCCAGAGTCAGGCTTATTATCAATGACGTATGTTGTGAAATTTGTGGTTTTGCAGCAGCAGTACAGTGAAATACGATAATAATATATATTGAAATAAATTAAATATATGGGGCAAAAAAAGTGAGGTACTGTTCTTGGGTTCAATGCCCATTCGGAAATCTGATGGCAGAGGGGAAGAAGCTGTTCCTGAAATGTTCAGTGTGTGTCTTTAGGCTCCTGTAGTGATGGTAGCAATGAGAAGAGTGCACGTCCTAGGTGAAGAGGGTCTTTAGTGTTGGATGCCACCTCTTTGAGGCATCAACTGTTGAAGATGTCCTTGATGATGGGAAGCCTAGTGTTCCAGATTGAGCTGGCTGAGTTTACAATCTGCTGCAGCTTTTTCTGATCCTGTGCATTGGTCCCTTCATACCAGATGGTGATGCAACCAGTTAGAAAACTCTCCACGGTACAGCTGTAGAAATTTGCCATTCAAGACCCTGGCTCATCCAATATTGGTTTCCACCAATTCCCTGAATGCCCAAGGATTTCACTCTTCCATATACTCCGCTGAGCATCATAGCCCTGGGAACTGGAGAATCCCAACACTTGCAAGTCTGTGTCGAACCCTCTCGCTGTAGACTCATAATGAGTTAGCTTTTACTGTGAGTTCAACCTAACAGCAACATAACTCTACAATGCATGGGGAATAACAATGAAAATGCTATTACCAGGAAATGAACACGTCTACGGTAAGTATGATCTGGGTAAACACAACACACAAAAGTTTGAATGGGAATATGAGGCTACCACACGTATGTACACTGATATACCCATGCAAATATACCATTCACCAGTATAAACTTAGATTAAAATTGTATTGACAGAATAATATATTTTGTAAAAAACACAATAAAGAAAAGGGCCCATTACATAATGTGCACATGATCACTGGAACTCATTGTTGTGTAGTCAGTTCGGTTTTGTTTCACTACGTTTACTCATGGTATCAAATAATTCTGCCTGAACACCCAGTATGAGTGAAACATAAATAAACACCTCATATACCGTCTAGGTAGTCTCCAGCCCCTTGGTATGAACATAGAATTCTCCAACTGCCGGTAACTCCCTTCCCCTATCCCAGTTTCACTCTGCCCCCTCCCCCAGCTGCCTAACACCTCCCTCCTGGTTCCGCCTCCTTCTACTACCCATTGTGTTTTCCCCTATTCTTTCTTCACCTTTCCTGCCTATCACCTTCCTGCCTCCCCTCCCCCACCCCTTTATCTTTCCCCTTACTGGTTTTTCACCTGGAACCTACCAGCCTTCTCCTTCCCACCCTCCCTCCAGGAACCTACCAGCCTTCTCCTTCCCACCCTCCCTCCACCTTCTTTATAGGGCCTCTGCCCCTTCCCTCTACAGTCCTGATGAAGGGTTCCAGCCCGAAACGTTGACTGATCTTTTCCACGGATGCTGCCCGACCTGCTGAGTTCCTCCAGCGTGTTGTGAGTGTTGCTTTGACCCCAGCATCTGCAGAGTATTTTGTGTTAAACATAAATAAATATCCACACAACATCCGAAGACATGGTGTTGAACTTTCTCCAAAGTCATGTGCTATCTAGCTAACTAAAAGTTATGTTTACATTCTCCATGAAACCAAAGTTTGCATGAGGATTTTCTGACGGCAGTATCTGTCCCTCCAGATGGGTTCTATGGGTGTTTCGACATGTCCTTCTGTGATGTTCGTTGTCCATTTCCAGTTTTCTTCTTTCTCCTTCGAACCCTATGCGCTCTCTTAAAAATGGCTATCCCTCCCCCGTTCCTCCTAGAATGTTCCAGGGCATCTTATTGACCAGAATGTTAGCAAGACAAATCCTATTGGCTAAGCCTAACTTAATCAACTGAATTATTATTTTAAACAGCAAAAAAAGTATTACCTGATTGTACAATGTAATTAAAGGAACACATTGCATTTTGAAAAAAATCTGCTGAAAATAAAATCCCCAACAGCATAACTGTATTCATAAAATAAAGCATGGTCATAAACCAGGGTGTAACATCTGTTTAAAGCAGTTTCTGCTCAGCTCAGTCCTAAATAGTAAGTTTTTCTTGAAGACAGTTGCCCCTGGGTGTAGACTATCCAATCAGGGGTGACTTCTCTCAATATCCATCTGATGCTATTAATCTCTCTCTCTCTCAGAACCTTATTTTTATCATTCTTCTATGACCAACTTTACTCAGTGTTCCTTCCTCACCTCATCACCCCACCATGATGCCAGAAGTCAGTGTGGCCAAATGGAAGTGAACATCTCACTGACTCTGAGGCAAGTTGAGCAATCCAATTTGTGCTCTATACTTCAAGTAAGAACAAGAGAAGTAGGAGCAGGAGGAGGCCATGCGGCCCATCGAGCCTGCTCCATCATTCAATAAGATCATGGCTGATCTGACCATGGACTCATCTCCACCTACCTGCCTTTTCCCCATAACCCTTAATTCCCCTACTTTGCAAAAACCTATCCAACCTTGTCTTAAATATATTTACTGAGGTAGCCTCCACTGCTTCACTGGGCAGAGAATTCCACAGATTCACCACTCTTGGAAAAGCAGTTCCTCCCCATCGCCATCTTAAATTTACTCCCCTGAATCTTGAGGCTAAGTCCCCTAGTTCTAGTCTCATCTACCAGTGAAAAAAATTTTCCTGCCTCTACCTTAACTATCCCTTTTATAATTTTATATGTTTCTATAAGATCTCCTCTCATTCTTCTGAATTCCAGCAAGTACAGTCCCAGGTGACTCAATCTCTCCTCGGAGTCCAGCTCCCTCATCTCTGGAATCAAGCTGGTGAACCTCCTTTGCACCGCCTCCAAAGCCAGTATATCCTTCCTAAAGTTACGATACCTGAAATGCACGCAGTACTCCAGGTGCAGCCTCACCAGTACCCTGTACAGTTGCAGCATAACCTCCATGCTCTTAAATTCAATCCCTCGAGCAATGAAGGCCAACATTCCATTTGCCTTCTTGACAGCCTGCTGCACCTGCAAACCAACCTTTTATTATTCATGCACAAGCACTCCCAGGTCCCTCTGCATAGCAGCATGCTGCATTTTTATACCATTTAAATAATAAACTGGTCTTCCATTTTCTCTTCCATAGTGGATGACCTCAATTTACCAACATCTGCCAGACCCTTGCCCACTCAGTTAACTTATCTATATCTCTTTGCAGACTCTCCATATCTTCTGTGCAGTTTCCTTTTCCACTCAATTTGGTGTCAAATTAATCTGAACTTTGTCACAATAAATCCCTGAGCACCACCTCCTTGCCTATCTTCTCATTTCAACCCCAACCATCTCTTTCACCTGCTCACATTAGAAAGAGAGATTGGGATGGCTGAATTATCATGTAGGTGGGTAATGGGTAAACTTGTGGAGGTTTATGGATGTATGAGAGCCATTTGTCAGATGGATCAAGTCTTCCCAGTGCAAATGAGTCTGGAACTAGAAGTGAGAAATCTGCAGGATAGTTTATTCTCACAGAGTGTGGTGGGTAGTTAGAATGAGCTACCTGTCAATTTGGTAGAGACTGATTCAATTACAGGGTTTAAAAGGCATTCAGATAGGTAGAAGGGCATAGACATTGTATGCGGGACAATGGGATTAGTTTAGGCATCATCGTCAGCATAAGACAGGGTGGGTCATTAGGGTCTGGTGAAATAGAGTCAAGTAAAGTAACAGCCTGGATTCAGAGTCACCATCATCATTGGCCCTTGCCTCACCACTACCCTCCCCATTGTACATCCCCATCTCCACTGTCTCGCCATCTCTACCATATACCCTCTCCCCTTCCACCCTCTCCACTGTACTTCTCCATCTCTACCATATACCTGACTCCCCTCCCTAACATATACCCTGTCCCCCTCCACCCTCCCCACTGTACATCCCCATCACCGTCCACCCATCTCTCTACCCCACCATATACCCTGTCTCCCTCTACCCTTCCCACTGTGCATCCCCCTCTCCGTACACCCGTCTCCCTACCCCACCATATACCCTCTCCCCTTCCACCCTCCCTACTGTACATCCCATCTCTACCATATACCCTCTCCCCTCCCTACTGTACATCCCCATCTCCACCGTATACACCTGTCTCCCCTTCCCAACATATACCCTCCCTTCTCCATCCTCCCTACTGTACATCCCTATCACTGTATACCCATTTCCCCACCCCACCACTCTACCCCTCCCTAACATATACCCCTGTCTCACTCCCCACTGCATATACTCTGTCCCTCCACCCTCCTTACTGTACATCCCCATCACCACCACATTACCCGCCTCCCCTCCCCAACATATACAGTGCCTATGAAAAGTATTCATTCCCTCTTGGAAGTTTTCATGGTTTATTGTTTTACAACACTGAATCTCAGTGGATTTAATTTGGCTTTTTTGACATTGATCAACAGAAAAATATTCTTTCATGTCAAAGTGAAAACAGATCTCTACAAAGTGATCTAAATTAATTACAAATATAAAATACAAACTCATTGATTGCACAAGTATTTCCCCCCCTCCCTTTAATATGACACACCAGATCATCACTAGTGCAGCCAATTGGTTTCAAAAGTTACATAATTAGTTTTTGGAGACCTGTGTGCAGTCAAGGTGTTTCAAATGATTGTTGCAAAAGTACACCTGTATCTGGAAGGTCCAACTTCTGGTAAATAAGAACATAAGAAATAGGAGCAGGAGTAGGCCATCTGGCCCATCGAGCCTGCCCCGCCATTCAATAAGATCATGGCTAATCTGACCATGGACTCCACCTACCTGCCTTTTCCCCATAGCCCTGAATTCCCCTACTATGCAAAAATCTATCCAACCTTGTTTTAAATGACAAATGACTTGGTGAGTCAGTATCATGGCAAAACTACACCATGAAGGTATAAAAGAACACTCCAAGCAACTCTGTGAAAAAGTTATTGAAAAGCAGAAGTCAGGAGATGAATACAAGAACGAGAACATTTTCCAGTCACTGAATATTTTGGAGTACAGTTAAGTCGATCATCAAGGAATGGAAAGAATATGGCACAGCTGTAAACCTGCCCAGAGCAGGCCGTCCTCAAAAACAGAGTGACTGTGCAAGAAGGGGACTGGTGAGGGAGGCCACCAAGAGACCTATGACAACTCTGGAGGAGTTACAAGCTTCAGAGGCTAAGATGGGAGAGACTGACAATACAACAACTGTTGCCCGGGTGTTTCACCAGTCACAGCTTTATGGGAGAGTGGCAAAGAGAAAGCCACTGTTGAAAACTACTCACGTGAATTTTGGCTGGAGTTTGTCAGAAGGCATGTGGGAGATTCTGAAATTAGCTGGAAGAAGGTTCTATGGTCTGATGAAACCAAAATTGAGCTTTTTGACCACCCAGGCCTGTACCAGAAAACCAAGTATGATTTGCAGAGGGCTATTTCAAGGGCGAAGAGACAATTTCGAATGAGGTTGGAGGTGACATCGGATGCATGACAACTCTGGCAGGGTCTGCAAGACATTACTTCCTACAAAGCAAAACCCAATAGTGTGAATGGCAGCGATGCTTCACTACCAGATAAATTCAATGCCTTCTATGCACACTTTGAACGGGAGAACACAACTACAGCTGTGAAGATCCCTGCTGCATCTGATGACTCTGTGATCTCTGTCTCAGAGGCTGATGTTAGACTGTCTGTAAAGAAAGGGAACACTTGCAAGGCGGATGGTCCCGATGGAATACCTGGCAAGGCTCTGAAAACCTGTGCCAACCAACTAGCAGAAGTATTCAAGGACATTTTCAACCTCTCACTGCTATGGGCTGATGTTCCCACTTGCTTCAAAAAGGCAACAATTATACCAGTGCCTAAGAAGAATAATGTGGGCTGCCTTAATGACCATCGCCCGGTAGCACATCGACAGTGATGAAATGCTTTGAGAGGTTGGCCATGACTAGACTGAACTCCTGCCTCAGCAAGGACCTGGACCCACTGTGATTTGCCTATTGCTACAATAGGTCAAAGGCAGACGCAATCTTAATGGCTCTCCATATGACTTTAGACCACCTGGACAACACAAATACCTACGTCAGGATGCTGTGATTCAACTATAGCTCAGCAGTTAATACCATCATTCCCACAATCCTGATTGAGAAGTTACAGAACCTGGGCCTCTGTACTTCCCTCTCCAATTGGATCCTCGACTTCCTAACCGGAAGACCACAATCAGTGCAGACTGGTGATAACATCTCCTACTCACTGACAATCAACACTGGCACACCTCAGGGATGTGTGCTTAGCCCACTGCTCTACTCTCTATATATACATGACTGTGGCTAGGCATAGCACAAATCCATCTATAAATTTGCTGACGATACAATCATTGTTGGTGGAATCTCAGATGGTGACGAGCGGGCATACAGGAGTGAGATATGCTAACTAGTGGAGTGGTGTCACAGCAACTGGCACTCAACAAAAGAGCTGATTGTGGACATCAGGAAGAGTAAGACGAAAGAACACATACCAATCCTCATAGAGTTATCAGAAGTGGAGAGTGTGAGCAGCTTCAAGTTCCTGGGTGTCAATATCTCTGAGGATCTAACCTAGTCCCAACATATCAATGTAGTTATAAAGAAGGCAAGACAGTGGCTATACTTTATTAGGAGTTTGAAGAGATTTGGCATGTCAACAGATACACTCAAAAACTTCTGTAGTTGTACCATGGAGAGCATTCTGACAGGCTGCATCACTGTCTGGTATGGAGGGGCTACTGCACAGGACCGAAAGAAGCTGCAGAGGGTTGTAAATCTAGTCAGCTCCATCTTGGGTACTGGCCTACGAAGTACCCAGGATATCTTCAAGGAGTGGTGTCTCAGAAAGGCAGCATCCATTATTGAGCACCCAGGGCATGTTCTTTTCTCACTGTTACCATCAGGTAGAAGGTACAGAAGCCTGAAGGCACACACTCAGCGATTCAGGAACAGCTTCTTCCCCTCTGCCATCTGATTCCTAAATGAACATTGAATCTTTGGACACTACCTCACATTTTTCAATATACAGTATTTCTGTTTTTCGATAATATTCCTGAGAATATAAGTGGCGTTTGATGTTCCCTTGCCTTCGACAAAGCCGCACTGTTCTTCACTGATCTCTGGTTTAATTTTGTTTCTTATTCGAGCATGATGATTCTAAGTAGAATTTTTGTGAGGTGGCTCATTAAACTAATTGTTCTGTGTTGTCCACACTCTGTTGCACCTGGTTTCTTTGGCAGTGTAATAAATACTATCTTTAAAAGATCTTCTGGTACTTTGCCACTGTTGTATATTCTATTCAATAAGATTGCTAATTTCTCTACACCAAAATCTTCTAGCGCTTCATACAGTTCAACTGGAATGTTATCTGGTCCTGATGATTTCTCCTTTCATATTTTCTTCATAGCATGTTCCACTTCTTCTTTCAGTATTGCTGGGCCCTCGTTCTTGCCAATATCAAAGTTGTCCTCTCGGTCTTTGTCGTCGTATAGGTCTTTGATTAATTCTGACCATCTTTGCATTATTTTTCCTTTTTCCATAATTGTAGAGCCGTCTTTTGCTTTTGCCTTTTGTCAAAGGCAAGGAAACATGAAACACCACTTATATTCTCAGGAATATTATCGAAAGATCAATGAAGTACAAGAAGACCTATACTTCTGTTTCATTGACTACACAAAAGCCTTTGACACAGTGAAACACCAAGTCATCATGAAAATGCTTAAAGATATCAATATTGACGGAAAAGATAGAAGAATAATCAGGAATCTCTACTGGCAACAAAGTGCAGCCATATGGATAGACGAGATTAGTGAATATCAGCCAATAAAGTGAGGAGTCAGACAGGATTGTGTTCTATCACCAGACCTATTCTCCCTGTACAGTGAAAACATCATGAGAACCATACAAGACCCACCTGGAATAAGTATAGGAGGATACAATATCAACAACCCCCGCTATGCGGATGATACAGTACTGATAGCAAACAGTGAAGTAAATTTACAGAAACTAGTATCTACCATCAACACAGAGAGTGAAAGACTTGGCCTAACCGTAAACAAAAAGAAAACTGAAGTAATGGTAGTATCAAAGAAACCTGATATCCCAAACTGTAGGATCGTATTGGGAAATGAAATCCTGAAACAAGTTCACAACTTCAAGTACCTTGGATCATGGGTAATATCTGATGGTAAATGCGAAACAAACATAAAAGCAAGAATAGCAGTGGCAAGAACAGCATTCACAGAAATGAGAACCATCCTAACGAACAAGAGAATAGCAATTGACATCTGCCTTAGAACTCACAGCTGCTACATTCTTCCTATATTGATGTACGGCTGCGAGTCATGGACCATCACAAATGCAATGGGAAAAAGAATCAATGCAGCAGAGAGGTGGTTCCTCAGAAGACTGCTATGCAAATCATATATGGACAGGATAACCAATGAAGAAGTTCTACAGAGAACGAAAACAAAATGTACAGTTCTTAAAAAAATCAGAAAATAGCAATCAAAATTCTTTGGACACATCATGTGAAGAGAGGCATTAGAACATTTAGTTACAACTGGAAAGCTGGAAGGAAAAAGAAGCAGAGGGAGACAGATTTTAAAAAATCTGTTCAATCTACGTAATTGATTTATTTGTTTATTTATTACTACTTTAAATTTTATTTATTATTTTTCTCTCTGCTAGATTATGTATTGCATTGAACTGCTTCTGCTATGTTAACAAATTTCACGTCACATGCCGGTGATAATAAACCTGATTCTGATTTAGACTAAATGCTATATTTGTGTAAGCCAAACACAGCACATCATCAAAAACACACCATCCCGACCATGAAGTATGGTGGTGGCTGCATCATGCTGTGCGTAGCAGGTCCTGGAAGGCTTGTGAAGGTAGAGGGTAAAATGAATGCAGCAAAGTACAGGGAAATCCTGGAGGAAAACCTGATGCAGTCTGCCAGAGAACTGCGACTTGGGAGAAGATTTGTTTTCCAGCAAGACAGTGACCCCAAGCATAAAGCCAAAGCCACACAGGAATGACTTAAAATCAACAAAGTTAACATCTTGGAGTGGCCAAATCAGAGTCCAGACCTCAATCCAATTGAAAATTTGTGGCTGGACTTGAAAAGGGCTGCTCACTTGTGATCCCTGTGCAATCTGACAGAGCTTGAGAAGCATAAAGAAAAATGGGGAAAAATTGCAGTGTCCAGATGTGCAAAGCTGACAGAGACCTATCCACACAGACTCAAGGCTGTAATTGCTGCCCAGGGTGCATCTACTAAATACTGACTTGAAGGGGGTGAATACTTATACAATCAATTTTCTTATGTTTTATATTTATAATTAATCTTGATCACTTTGTAGAGATCTGTTTTCACTTTAACAGGAGGCTTTTTCTGTCGATCAGTGTCAAAAAAGCCAAATTAAATCCACTGTGATTCAATGTTGTAAAACAATAAAACATGAAAACTTCAAAGGGTTTTAAATACTTTTAATAGGTACTGTACCCCATCTCCCCTCCCCAATATATACCCTATCCCCATCTCCACCCTCCCCCTCCGCTCTCCCCACTATATATCCCCATCACTGTATACCCATCTCCCTTCCCAACATATACCCGATTCCCATCCCCAGCACGTACACTCTCCCCCTCCACCCTCCCTATTGTACATCCCCATCTCCACCGTATACCCTTCACCCCTCCACGTTGTATACCCCCATCTCCCCTCAACATATAACCCTATTTCCCCTCCCCACCATATATCACCACCTCCCCTCCCCAACATGTGGCAGGTGGTAACAGTGGGCTCCCTCATCTCTGCCCTTCAACACAGGTGCCCCTCAGGACTGTGTCCTAAGCCCCCTCCTTTATTCTCTGTATACCCATGACTGTGTTGCCACCCACAGCTCCAATCTGCTAATTAAGTTTGCTGATGATACTACATTGATTGGTCTTTTCTCAAATAATAAGACAGGCTACAGAGAAAAGTCATCACCTTGACACAATGGAGTCAAGAAAACAACCTCTCCCTCAATGTCACAAAAACTAAGGAGTTGGTTGTGGACTACAGGAGGAATGGAGACAGGCTGACCCCTATATACATCAATGGATCTGGGGTTGAGAGGGTGAACAGCTTTAAGTTCCTCGGCAAACACATCACCAAGGATCTCACGTAGTCTGTACACACCAGCTGTGTGGTGAAAAAGGCACAACAGCACCTCTTTCACCTCAGACGGTTGAAGACATTTGGTATGGGCCCCCAAATCCTAAGAACTTTCTACAGGGGCACAATTGAGAGCATCCTGACTGGCTGCATCACTGCCTGGTATGGGAACTGTACTTCCCTCAATCACAGGACTCTGCAGAGAGTGGTGTGGACAGCCCAGCGCATCTGTAGATGTGAACTTCCCATGATTCAGGACATTTACAAGAGAGGTGTGTAAAAAGGGCCTGAAGGCTCACTGGGGACCCAAGTCACCCCGACCACAAACTGTTCCAGTTGCTACCATCCGGGAAACAGTACCGCAGCATAAAAAGCCAGGACCAACAGGCTCCAGGACAGCTTCTTCCACCAGGCCATCAGACTGATTAATTCATGCTGATACAATTGTATTTCTTTGCTATATTGACTATATTTGCTATATTTAATACAAATTAATATAAATTACACATTTAGACAGAGAAGTAACATGAAGATTTTTACTTATGTATGTGAAGGATGTAAGAAATAAAGTCAATTCAATCCCCATCTCCCCTCCCCAGCATATACCCTCTCCTCCTCCACCCTCCCTACTGTACATCCCCTCCCCAATGTATACCCTCTCCCCACTGTGCATCCCCATCACTGTATACCCTCTCCCCTCCTCCCATCACTGTATACCCTCTCCCTGCCTCCCTCCCCATCACTGTATACCCCTCTCCCCTCCTCCCTCCCCATCACTGTATACCCTCTCCCCTCCTCCCTCCCCATCACTGTATACCCTCTCCTCTCCTCCCTCCCCATCACTGTATACCCTCTCCCCTCCGAACTCCCCACTGTGCATCCCCATCACCACCCTGTCTCCCCTCTCCCATGTATACCCCTTCTCCCTTCACCTGCCCTTCTGTGCATCCTTATCGCCACCATACACCGTCTCCTCTTCCTGCCCATGTAGCCCCATTCCCCGTCTCCTCCCCACCCACAGTTCTGATGATGGTTTGACCCTAACTGGTGACAGTTTCCTTCCCTCACAGATGCTGCTCAACCGCTAGGTTCCTCTGGGAGATTGTATGTCATGAAATGTTTTTGTTTTGCAGTCGCAGGATAGTGCAAAGGCACAATTCCAATCTCACACCAATCACTCCTCTGAATTCACCCGCTTTACCGCTGAGGTTGAGTTGCAATCTTTTAAATCCTTCACACCCACTTGGTAATTAATAAACAAGGGAATAAGATGGAAGATGGTTTAATGAACAGTTTGAGAAATTGCACTGACAATGTTCCCGCATAACTAATTGTTGAATTCCCAGTAACAGTGTTACTGGTGTGTGATCTACAACGGCAGGTTACCTGTGAACTTGAAGTTTACCAGAGTGCTGGAGGCAATAGATGATAATTGTCAGGTACAGTTCAATATACCCTAGAGCTGACTGTGCTTGATAGCCTTTCCAATTCCACAGAATGTGCAGACTCTGGAGACAGATGTCGAGAAATGGTGCCTGGAGATGAACATTAGCGTATGCAAAATTTGGACCCTGAGGAACCAATACCAGGTGATAGACCTGGGAACAGTCATGGGGGAAAAGAAGATACAGACACTGAGGAACAGGAGGTGTAGAGCCTCAGAAAAAAAACCCTGCTTAGTGCATTGTGGGGAAAGGAGGGAGAAGACCCTGGGGAATGGACGTTGCAGATCCTGGGGAATGTACCCTGAAGAATGGAAGGTAGAAACCCTGAAAAACTGACCATGTGGAATGGAAGGTAGAACCCCTGAAGAACTGACCATGGGGAATGGAAGGTGCAGACCCTGAGGAACTGACCATGGGGAATGGAAGGTAGAAACCCTGAAAAACTGACCATGTGGAATGGAAGGTAGAACCCCTGAGGAACTGACCATGGGAAATGGAAGGTGCAGACCCTGAGGAACTGACTATGGGGAATGGAAGGTAGAAACCCTGAGGAACTGACCATGGGAAATGGAAGGTGCAGACCCTGAGGAACTGACCATGTGGAATGGAAGGTAGAAACCCTGAAGAACTAACCATGGGGAATGGAAAGTGTAGACCCTGAGGAACTGACCATGGGGAATGGAGGGTGCAGACCCTGAGGAACTGACCATGGGGAATGGAAGATGTAGACCCTGAGGAACTGACCATGGGGAATAGAAGGTGCAGACCCTGAGGAACTGACCATGTGGAATGGAAGGTGCAGACCCTGAGGAACTGACCATGGGGAATGGAAGGTGCAGACCCTGAGGGACTGACTATGGGGAATGGAAGGTAGAAACCCTGAAAAACTGACCATGGGGAATGGAAGGTAGAAACCCTGAGGAACTGACCATGGGTAATGGAAGGTAGAAACCCTGAAGAACTAACCATGGGGAATGGAAGGTGCAGACCCTGAGGAACTGACCATGGGGAATGGAAGGTAGAAACCCTGAGGAACTGACCATGGGGAACGGAAGGTAGAAAACCTGAGGAACTGACCATGGGGAATGGAGGGTGCAGACCCTGAGGAACTGACCATGGGGAATGGAAGGTAGAACCCCTGAGGAACTGACCATGGAGAATGGAAGGTAGAACCCCTGAGGAACTGACCATGGGGAATGGAAGGTAGAACCCCTGAGGAACTGACCATGGGGAATGGAAGGTAGAAACCCTGAGGAACTGACCATGGGGAATGGAAGGTAGAAACACTGAGGAACTGACCATGGGAATGGAAGGTAGAAACCCTGAAGAACTGACCATGGGGAATGGAAGGTGCAGACCCTGAGGAACTGACCATGGGGAATGGAAGGTAGAAACCCTGAGGAACTGACCATGGGGAACGGAAGGTAGAAAACCTGAGGAACTGACCATGGGGAATGGAGGGTGCAGACTCTGAGGAACTGACCATGGGGAATGGAAGGTAGAACCCCTGAGGAACTGACCATGGAGAATGGAAGGTAGAACCCCTGAGGAAGTGACCATGGGGAATGGAAGGTAGAAACCCTGAGGAACTGACCATGGGAATGGAGGGTGCAGACCTTGAGGAACTGACCATGGGGAATGGAAGGTGCAGACCCTGAGGAACTGACCATGGGGAATGGAAGGTGCAGACCCTGAGGAACTGACCATGGGGAATGGAGGGTGCAGACCCTGAGGAACTGACCATGGGGAATGGAAGGTGCAGACCCTGAGGAACTGACCATGGGGAATGGAAGGTGCAGACCCTGAGGAACTGACCATGGGGAATGGAAGGTAGAAACCCTGAAGAACTGACCATGGAGAATGGAAGGTAGAACCCCTGAGGAACTGACCATGGGGAATGGAAGGTAGAACCCCTGAGGAACTGACCATGGGGAATGGAAGGTTGAAACCCTGAGGAACTGACCATGGGGAATGGAAGGTAGAACCCCTGAGGAACTGACCATGAGAAATGGAAGGTGCAGACCCTGAGGAACTGACCATGGGGAATGGAAGGTAGAAACGCTGAGGAACTGACCATGGGGAATGGAAGGTGCAGACCCTGAGGAACTGACCATGGGGAATGGAAGGTAGAAACCCTGAGGAACTGTCCATGGGAAATGGAAGGTGCAGACCCTGAGGAATTGACCATGGGGAATGGAAGGTGCAGACCCTGAGGAACAGACCATGGGGAATGGAAGGTAGAACCCCTGAGGAACTGACCATGGAGAATGGAAGGTACAGACCCTGAGGAACTGACCATGGGGAATGGAAGGTAGAAACCCTGAAGAACTGACCATGGAGAATGGAAGGTACAGACCCTGAGGATCTGACCATGGGGAATGGAAGGTAGAAACCCTGAAGAACTGACCATGGGGAATGGAAGGTGCAGACCCTGAGGAACTGACCATGGGGAATGGAAGGTGCAGACCCTGAGGAACTGACCATGGGGAATGGAAGGTGCAGACCCTGAGGAACTGACCATGGGGAATGGAAGGTAGAACCCCTGAGGAACTGACCATGGGGAATGGAAGGTAGAAACCCTGAGGAACTGACCATGGGGAATGGTGGGTGCAGACCCTGAGGTTCTGACCATGGGGAATGGAAGGTAGCAACCCTGAGGAACTGACCATGGGGAATGGAAGGTAGAAACCCTGAGGAACTGACCATGGGGAATGGAAGGTGCAGACCCTGAGGAACTGACCATGGGGAATGGAAGGTAGAACCCCTGAGGAACTGACCATGGGGGATAGAAGGTAGAAACGCTGAGGAACTGACAATGTGGAATGGAGGGTGCAGACCCTGAGGAACTGACCATGGGTAATGGAAGGTGCAGACCCTGAGGAACTGACGATGGGGAATGGAAGGTAGAAACCCTGAGGAACTGACCATGGGGAATGGAAGGTAGAAACCCTGAGGAACTGACCATGGGAATGGAGTGTGCAGACCCTGAGGAACTGACCATGGGGAATGGAAGGTGCTGACCCTGAGGAACTGACAATGGGGAATGGAAGGTGTAGACCCCGAGGAACTGACCATGGGGAATGGAAGGTGCAGACCCTGAGGAACTGACCATGGGGAATGGAAGGTAGAAACCCTGAAGAACTGACCATGGGGAATGGAAAGTGCAGACCCTGAGGAACTGACCATGGGGAATGGAAGGTGCAGACCCTGAGGAACTGACCATGGGGAATGGAAGGTGCAGACCCTGAGGAACTGACCATGGGGAATGGAAGGTAGAAACCCTGAGGAACTGACCATGGAGAATGGAAGGTAGAACCCCTGAGGAACTGACCATGGGGAATGGAAGGTAGAACCCCTGAGGAACTGACCATGGGGAATGGAAGGTAGAAACCCTGAGGAACTGACCATGGGGAATGGAAGGTAGAACCCCTGAGGAACTGACCATGGGGAATGGAAGGTGCAGACCCTGAGGAACTGACCATGGGGAATGGAAGGTAGAAACCCTGAGGAACTGTCCATGGGGAATGGAAGGTGCAGACCCTGAGGAATTGACCATGGGGAATGGAAGGTGCAGACCCTGAGGAACTGACCATGGGAATGGAAGTTAGAACCCCTGAGGAACTGACCATGGAGAATGGAGGGTGCAGACCCTGAGGAACTGACCATGGGGAATGGAAGGTGCAGACCCTGAGGAACTGACCATGGGGAATGGAAGATAGAAACCCTGAGGAACGGAATGGGGAATGGAAGGTACAGACCCTGAGGAACTGACCATGGGGAATGGAAGGTAGAACCCCTGAGGAACTGACCATGGGGAATGGAAGGTGCAGACCCTGAGGAACTGACCATGGGGAATGGAGGGTGCAGACCCTGAGGTTCTGACCATGGGGAATGGAAGGTAGCAACCCTGAGGAACTGACCTTGGGGAATGGAAGGTAGAAACCCTGTGGAACTGACCATGGGGAATGGAAGGTGTAGACCCTGAGGAACTGACCATGGGGAATGGAAGGTAGAACCCCTGAGGAACTGACCATGGGGGATGGAAGGTAGAAACCCTGAGGAACTGACATGGGGAATGGAAGGTAGAAACCCTGAGGAACTGACCATCGGGAATAGAAGGTGCAGACCCTGAGGAACTGACCATGGGGAATGGAAGGTAGAACCCCTGAGGAACTGACCATGGGGAATGGAAGGTTCAGACCCTGAGGAACTGACCATGGGGAATGGAAGGTAGAAACCCTGAGGAACTGTCCATGGGGAATAGAAGGTGCACACCCTGAGGAACTGACCATGGGGAATGGAAGGTAGAACCCCTGAGGAACTGACCATGGGGAATGGAAGGTTGAAACCCTGAGGAACTGACCATGGAGAATGGAAAGTTCAGACCCTGAGGAACTGACCATGTGGAATGGAAGGTGCAGACCCTGAGGAACTGACCATGGGGAATGGAAGGTGCAGACCCTGAGGAACTGACCATGGGGAATGGATGGTAGAAACCCTGAGGAACTGACGATGGGGAATGGAAGGTAGAACCCCTGAGGAACTGACCATGGGGAATGGAGGGTGCAGACCCTGAGGAACTGACCATGGGGAATGGAAGGTAGAACCCCTGAGGAACTGACCATGGGGAATGGAGGGTGCAGACCCTGAGGAACTGACCATGGGGAATGGAAGGTAGAAACCCTGAGGAACTGACCATGGGGAATGGAAGGTGTAGACCCTGAGGAACTGACCATGGGGAATGGAAGGTGCAGACCCTGAGGAACTGACGTAGAGACCCTGACCCAACATTGAATGTTGCCCTGAAACTGATTCTTGTCCAAGAATGACCACCTACTGCAGTTGAAGTCTAGACTTTTTGAGATTAAGACTTCGAACATGCAAAGTGACCTGTACAAAATGTAAAGTATTGATGATTGCAGTTTGTAAGGACTGGGTAAAAAGAGATTTCTAATTGCTGTTCGTTTCACTCTTGCGACCTTTGTTTCTGAGCCAGGGATGTTTTGATGATGTTTATCCAAGCTGGACCTTTAACTAAAACCATCAAAAATAGAGGGAAAGGTTTGATCTCTTCAGGAACTTGTATTGTGATTCATTCCCGTGCAACGCCTGACTGCTTTTTTGACCACCTGCCAGGCTTCACACATGCACTGATTTCAAAATTGATTCAGAGTATTTCCAAGGGAAGGAGTCCGGAGTAGCTGGAAGTGTTTCCTTCAATATGAGCTGGTGACATTACACACCATCAACGATTACTGGTGCCACATACTCTGAATGTTTGACACCAAAGGAGAAAGCAGGAGCTATGCTGCGGTTGACTACAACCTGTATGGAGACAGAAGGAGACCGTGATCAATTTAATTTCATCCAGGTAAATGTGACCAAACAGGAAAATTAGTTCAAAAAATAGCTTTCCTCTTCAATCCATCCTCACATTGAAAAGCAATTTCAGAATTAGAATTATGTTTAATATCTCGGCCTGAAACATCATCTATTAATTCCCCTCCATAGATACTGCCTGGCCTACCAAGTTCCTCCAGCACTTTGTGTTTCTGTGCTTTCAGGATCAGGTTTCATCTCACTGGCATGTCGTGATCCTAATAGTTCCTCCCAGAACAGTCACAGTGTCAGAATTGATCATCAGCCCAGCCGGACTGATGGGCCTGAGACACATGCAACAAAGTGTGCATGTTACAACACAGACCTTGCTCTCAGAGCACACCGCCGCACAGCACCACATCAGAGCCAGTTCAGTAAGTGGGGTGGCTGAAGCAATGAGGTAACAGGGCACTGGGTGTAAGGATGTCCAGGAGAGCGGGAGTTCTGCTCCCATCACTCCAGGGCTTAATTTCTGGTTGATTTCATTTCTGCACGTGTCATTTCTCCCCTAGTTGTCCTCGGGTCCACACCTGAAACCTGAGATCAAGGAACCAAGACTCAACATTATTAACATCCTTAAGAGGTGGAAATGGCTGATACACAGTTCCTGCCTCTCAGTGATGTGCATTTTCCTTTTGACTGCTGTAGATTACAATGTTGGGCTCATGTTTTGATGAACTGACTTCGACCTTGCAGAGGCTGAGTGGTAGCTCTTTGACACCACCTTATACTAGGGCCCATCCCCAAATATCAGGTGACTGTCTCCAAAGAGTCTCTGACCTATCCCTCCAGTGCTGTTATCTCCGACGTCACAGCTTGTATCTACCTCCTGTTCCTCAAATCACTAGCCAGATGGTAGTCACGTCATTTCACACTGTTTGTCCAACAATTAACGTCCTTCTACCTTCACCCAACAAACAGCCTCCACCACACTAACAATTTCTTCTTCTATGGTCCCGGCCGGCTGGTTTCACCATGAATTCCCAGTTCCTCCACTACACAGCAGGAAGGCCTGTGTCCCTTGAGGACATGACCCACCGGTCACCACCTAACTTGTTTCGACATTCACCAACTTCCCTCTGACTCAGAGGTGCGTTGATAAGAATGCCGGTAGATCCCACTTGGTTTTCTCAGCACCAATCTGATTGTACTGATGCTGCTTTCTGTACTGGAAAGGCTCCTCACCACTGCTGCCAACTCTCCTCCTCCTGTCAATAAAGCGTAGTTTACCTCTGTCTCCATCTCAGGAGAGATGTTAGTGCCTCCACCCGTCAAAAGACTACACATCCCACAGAGTCATAGATCATCACGGCACAGAAAAGGGCCATTCAGCCCATCTAGTCTGTGCCAAACTGTTATTTTACCTAGTTCTATTGACTCATGCTGGTCCATAGTCCAACATACCCCTCCCATGCGTGTACCTACCTAAACCTCTTAAATGTTGAAATCAAACCAGCATCCAGCACTTCCACTGGCAGTTCATTCCACACATCTGACTACAGCTCCTCTCACCCTGATTCATGAGGATCAGACTCTATTTCTTTGTTTCCCTGACTTGATGATGTCCTGTTAACAATACCTTCCACACAAATGCTTTCCAGATTTCTTCCTGCTTCCCCGGCTATGGATCCCTCTCCACTATAGTTGACAGAGATATCATCCCTGTGTGCTCAATTTCAGGCAGGTCTTCCCTTTCTCACACAGAACAATGGTGTGCAAAAAGAGGGTCCCCTGGTCCTCACTTTCCACCCCACCAGTCCTTGCCCTGCTCTCCTATCACTTTCACTGTTCTACCTGCAATACCGCTCATGGCAACACACGTGTCATCGTCATATGCGGTGTTACACCAGCCCCTGCAGCTGCAGGAGATACAACACCTGCCCCTTTTATCTCTTCCCTTTTCATTGCTCAGAGAGCAAAGGTTCCCCAGTAAAGCAGTGTTTTCCGGGCAGATGGGGTTCGTCAAATGTGGCTGGCAGCTCATCTTGGAGAAGGAAAACTCTGATCTCAAACCAACGCAGCTATACTCACTCATGGGGCAGGCTTCAGGAGTAAACCCCGAGGGAAAAATCCAGAGCTGGAATCCCTAAGGCAGTCCTACATTGAGTTCAATGCTGACTGGCAACTCCTGTGATGCTGCTGGAACCAAACTGTATCGGTCTCTGCCATTCCTTTGGATTATCAGCTGCATGGAGAGGGGAGGGCCTGCTGCATGGGCAACAACTTGTTCTCCTTATCGTTCTGCCTTGGCTTGCATATATGTAGACAGCTAGGACGTAACATCCATGGTCGACTTCAACCAACAAAGGCTTCAGAAAGCAGTGTTTACACCTCAGCCAGTTCTGTGTGCTGCTCTCTGTGCTCACAGTGTGGTCTCTTCTGCACTGCAAAACCCTAACACCATCCAGGTGACCTCTTTGCAGAACATTTCTGTTATGGCCAACGGTTATCTTCAGCTTCCAGTTGCATCTCATTGTAATCCTCCATCCCAATCCCACACAAACCTTCCAGCCTCTGGCTCCCTGCACTTCTCCCACAAACCTTTTGGAGTTTGGCTTCCTACACTTGCCACCACCGTAAGAACATAAGAAATAGGAGCAGGAGTAGGCCATCCGGCCCATCGAGCCTGCCCCACCATTCAATAAGATCATGGCTGATCTGTCCCTAACTCAGCTCCATCTACCTGCCTTTTCCCCATAACCCTTAATTCCCCTACAATGTAAAAACCTATCTAACTGTATCTTAAATATATTTAGTGAAGAAGCCTCACTAAATGCCAATACACTCCTCCGACTCCATGCATCCGTATCTTATTTTTAAGTCTCTTGTGCGGCACCTTATCGAACGCCTTCTGGAAATCCAAGTATACGACATCCACCTGTTCCCCTCTATCCACTGCACTCATTATGTCCATAAGACCATAAGACCATAAGACCATAAGACAAAGGAGCAGAAGTAGGCCATTTGGCCCATCGAGTCCGCTCCGCCACTTTATCATGAGCTGATCCATTTTCTCCTATTTAGTCCCACTGCCCCGCCTTCTCACCATAACCTTTGATGCCCTGGCTACTCAGATACCTATCAATCTCTGCCTTAAATACACCCAATGACTTGGCCTCCACTGCTGCCCGTGGCAACAAATTCCATAGATTCACCACCCTCTGACTAAAAAAATTTCTTCGCATTTCTGTTCTGAAAGGGCGCCCTTCAATCCTGAAGTCATGCCCTCTCGTACTAGACTCCCCCATCATGGGAAACAACTTTGCCACATCCACTCTGTCCATGCCTTTTAACATTCGAAATGTTTCTATGACGTCTCCCCTCATTGTTCTAAACTCCAAGGAATATAGTCCAAGAGCGGACAAACGTTCCTTATATGTTAACCCTCTCATTCCCAGAATCATTCTAGTGAATCTTCTCTGTATCCTCTCCAACGTCAGCACATCCTTTCTTAAATAAGGAGACCAAAACTGCCCACAATACTCCAAGTGAGGTCTCACCAGCACCTTATAGGGCCTCAACATCACATCCCTGCTCCTATACTCTATTCCTCTAGAAATGAATGCCAACATTGCATTCACCTTCTTCACTACTGACTCAACCTGGAGGTTAACTTTAAGGGAATCCTGTACGAGGACTCCCAAGTCCCATTGCATCTCAGAACTTTGAATTCTTTCCCTATTTAAATAATAGTCTGCCCATTTATTTTTTCTGCCAAAGTGCATAACCATACACTTTCCAACATTGTACTTCATTTGCCACTTCTCTGCCCATTCTATCAATCTATTCAAGTCTCTCTGCAGACTCTCCGTTTCCTCAGCACTACCGGCCCCTCCACCTATCTTCGTATCGTCAGCAAACTTAGCCACAAAGCCATCTATTCCATAATCCAAATCGTTGATGTACAATGTAAAAAGAAGCGGCCCCAACACTGATCCCTGCGGAACACCACTGGTAACCGGCAGCCAACCAGAATAGGATCCCTTTATTCCCACTCTCTGTTTCCTGCCAATCAGCCAACGCTCTATCCACGTATGTAACTTTCCCGTAATTCCATGGGCTCTTATCTTGTTAAGTAGCCTCATGTGTGGTACCTTGTCAAAGGCCTTCTGAAAATCCAAATATACAACATCCACTGCATCTCCCTTGTCTAGCCTACTGGTAATTTCTTCAAAAAATTGTAATAGGTTCATCAGGCAGGATTTTCCTTTAAGGAATCCATGCTGAGTTCTGCCTATCTTGTCATATGCCTCCAGGTACTCTGTAACCTCATCCTTGACAATCGACTCCAACAACTTCCCAACCACCGACGTCAAGCTAACAGGTCTATAATTTCCTTTTTGCTTCCTTGCCCCCTTCTTAAATAGCGGAGTGACATTTGCAATCTTCCAGTCTTCCGGAACCATGCCAGAATCTATCGACTTTTGAAAGATCATCGCTAATGCCTCCGCAATCTCCACAGCTACTTCCTTCAGAACACGAGGGTACATCCCATCTGGTCCAGGAGATTTATCGACCTTTAGCCTATTCAGCTTCCTGAGTACTTTCTCTGTCGTAATTGCGACTGCGCACACTTCTCTTCCCTGCCACCCTTGAGTGTCCGGTATCCTGCTGTCTTCCTCAGTGAAGACTGATGCAAAATACTTGTTCAGTTCCTCTGCCATCTCCTCATCTCCCATTACAATTTCTCCAGTATCATTTTCTATTGGTTCTATATCTACTCTCACCTGTCTTTAACTCTTTATATACTTGAAAAAGCTTTTAGTATCCTCTTTGATATTATTTGCTAGTTTCCTTTCATAGTTAATCTTTTCTTTCTTAATGACCTTCTTGGTTTCCTTTTGTAAGGTTTTAAAAACTTCCCAATCCTCTGTCTTCTCACTAATTTTTGCTTCTTTGTATGCCCTCTCCTTTGCTTTAACCTTGGCTTTGACTTCTCTTGTCAACCACGGTTGCATCCTTTTTCCACTCGAAAATTTCTTCTTTTTTGGAATATACCTGTCTTGCACATTCCTCATTTCTCGCATAAACTCTAGCCACTGCTGCTCTGCCGTCTTTCCTGCCTGTGTCTCTTTCCAGTCAACCCTGGCCAGTTCCTCTCTCATGCCACTGTAATTTCCTTTACTCCACTGAAACACCGACACATCAGATTTCGGCTTCTCTTTTTCTAATTTCACAGTGAACTCAATCATGTTATGATCACTGCCTCCTAAGGGTTCCTTCACCTCAATCTCTCCAATCACCTCCAGTTCATTACACAATACCCAATCCAGTACAGCTGATCCCCTAGTGGGCTCAACAACAAGCTGTTCTAAAAAGCCATCTCGCAGACATTCTACAAATTCTCTCTCTTGAGATCCAGTGCCGACCTGATTTTTCCAATCTACTCCCATGTTAAAATCCCCCACAATTATCATAACACTGCCCTTCTGACAAGCCTTTTCTATTTCCAGTTGTAATTTGTAGTCCACATCCCTGCAGCTGTTTGGAGGCCTATAAATAACTGCCATCAGGGTCCTTTTACCCCTGCTATTCCTTAGCTCAACCCATAAAGATTCTGCACCTTCCGATCCTATATCACCTCTTTCTAATGATTTAATATCATTTCTTACCAATAAAGCCACGCCTCCCCCCTGCCTACCTTCCTATCCTTCCGATACACTGTGTATCCTTGGACGTTCAGCTCCCAAAGACATGCATCCTTTAGCCAGGTCTCAGTGATGGCCACAATATCATACCTGCCAATCTGTAGCTGTACAACAAGATCATCCACCTTATTCCTTATGCTGCGTGCATTTAAGTATAACACCTTAAGTCCAGTATTTGGTACTTTTTGCTTTGATTGCACTGCAACTTTATTGCACTGCAACTCATCCCAATGGCTACACATTTGCCCCATCACCTGCCTGTCTTTTCTGACATCTTTACTGCTCACTATCTTAGATTTATTTCTGTTTTCCCCTTCCTCCGCTCTATCATTCCGGTTCCCATCTCCCTGCCAAATTAGTTTAAACCCTCCCTAACAGCTTTATTAAACTTTCCCGCCAGGATATTGGTCCCCTTCGGGTTCAGGTGTAACCTGTCCTTTTTGAACAGGTCATACTTTCCCCAGAAGAAATCCCAATTATCCAAGAATCTGAAGCCCTGCCCCCTACACCAGTCTCTCAGTCCTCAAAGAACTCCAGGAAGTTTGTCAAACAGGACCTGCCCTTCTGAATTGATACTGCGTGAAACATTGTTATGGAACAATGAACTGAATACTCTCAGTTTGTATCACAATTGGAATTGATCCTGGAAGATAGAGAGGATGGCATAGTAATTCAGCAGTTACTGTAATGTGCTATAGTGCCATGATTGGAAAATCAAGATCCAATTGCTGCTAATGAAAGTCGTTTGTACATTTTCCCCGTGACCGGGTGCTCCAGTCTTCTCCCACGTTCCAAAGACATACGGGTCAAGGCTAGTAAGTTGTGCGCATGTGATGTTGATGCCATAAGTGTAGCGACACTTGCAGACTGCCCCCAGCAAATCCTTGGACTTTACTGGTCATTGATGCAAACACAGCATTTCACTGGATGTTTCAATGGACATGTGATAATTAAAACTAATCTTTAAGACCATAAGACAAATGAGCAGAATTAAGCCATTGCAGCCCATTGAGTCTGCTCCACCATTTAATCATCGCTGAGTCACTTCCCAATTATCCCCATTCTCCTGCTTTCTCCCCAGAACCTTTCACATCCTGACATCAAGAATCTATCAACCTCCACCTTAAATACAGCCAACCACCTGTAGCAACATATTCCACAGATTCATCACCCTCTGGCTAAATAAATCCTTTTTAACTCCATTCTAACTGGACGTCTTCCTAATCTGAGGTTGTGCCCTCTGGCCCTAGTCTGCCCAACTATAGGAAGCATCTAGGCCTTTCAACATTTGATGGTTTCAATGAAATCCTCCTCAATATTCTTTTAAATTCCAGTGAGTACAAGCCCAGAGCCATCATACACTGCTTATATGATCAGCCTTTCCATCCTGGAATAATTTCCATGAACCTCCTTTGAAACCTCTCCAGTTTCAGCACATCCTTTTTAAGATAAGGGGCCCAAAACTGCTCACAACACTCCAAATGAAGCTTCACCAGTGCTTTATACCTCAATATTACATCCCTGCTTTTACATTCTAGTCCTGTTGTAATGAATGCTATCATTGCATTTGCCTTCCTCACCAGTGACTCAGCCTGAAAATTAACCTTCAGAAAATCCTGCATGAAGATTCCCAAGTCCCTTTGCACCTCAGATTTTTAAATTTTCTCTCCGTTTAGAAAATAGTCTGCACTTTTTTTTCCATCTACCAGAGTGCATGACCATACATTTCCCAACACTGTATTCCATTTGCTACTTCTTTGCCCATTCTCCTAATCTGTCCTAGTCCTCTCTGCTTCCTCAACATGACCTACCCCTCCACCGATCTTCATATCATCCACAAACCTGGCCACAAATCCATAAATTTGTCATCCGCATCATTGACATACAGCGTGAAAAAAAAGACCCCAACACTGACCACTGCAGAACACCACTAGTTACTGGCAGACAATCACAAAAGGCTCCCTTTACTCTGACTCTTTGTCACCTGCCAATCAGCCAAAGCTTTATCCATGCTTGTATCTTTCCTGTAATACCACGGCTCTTACCATCCTCGTGTGCGACACCTTGTCAAAGGCCTTCTGAAAATCCAAATATACAACTTCCACTGATTCTCCTTTGTCTATCCTGCTTGTTACTTCTTCAAAGAATTTAAGAGATTTGTCAGGAAAGATTTTCCCTTAAAAAACCGTGCTGAAGTCATTTGACAAGGTGCCACAATGAGGCTGCTTACCAGGTTAAGAGCCCATGGTATTACAGGAAAGTTACTGACCTTGTAAGAGCATTGGCTGGTTGGTAGGAGACAGTGAGTGGGAATAAGAGGATCACTTTCTGTATGGCTATCAGTGACTAATGGTGTCCCGCAGGGTTGGTGTTAGGACCGCTTCTTTTTATGCTGTATATCAAAGATTTAGATGATGGAATAGATTGCTTTGTTGCCAAGTTTGCAGATGATACGAAGATTGGTGGAGGGGTAGGTAGTGTTGAGGAAACAGGTAGGCTGCAGAAGGACTTAGACAGATGAGGAGAATGGGCAAGAAAGTGGCAGATGAAATACCATGTTGGCAAATGCATGGTCATGCATTTTGGTAGAAATAAATGTGCAGGGTATTTTTTAAATGGGGAGAAAATCCAAATATCTGAGATGCAAAGCCCTTGTGCAGGAAACCTAAAGGTTAACTTCCAGGTAGAGTCAGTGGTGAGGAAGGCAAACACAATGTTAGCATTCATTTCAAGAGGTCTAAAATACAAGAGCAGCGATGTGATGCTGAGGCTTTATAAGGCACTGGTGAGGCCTCACTTTGAGTATCGTGAACAGTTTTGGGCTCCTCATCTCAGAAAAGATGCGCTGGCTTTGGAGAGGGTTGAGGGGAGGTTCACAAGGATGATTCCAGGAATGAAAGGGTTATCATACGAGGAATATTTGATGGCTCTGGGTCTGTACTCGCTGGAATTTAAAAGGATGAGGGGGGATCTCATTGAAACTTTTCAAATGTAAACAGGCCTAGTCAGAGTAGATGTGGAAAGGATGTTTCCCATAGTGGAGGAGTGTAGGACAAGAGGGCACAGCCTCAGGATAGAGGGGTGTCCATTTAAAACAGAAATGCGGAGAAATTTTTTTAGCCAGAGGGTAGTGAATTTACGGAATTCATTACCATGGGCATCTGTGAAGACCAGGTCGTTGGATGTATTTAAGACAGAGCTTGATAGGTTTTTGATTGGGCATGGCATCAAAGATTTTGGGGCAAAAGCTGGGGAGTGGGACTGAGGTGGGGGGGGGGGCGGTGGGGAAGGACCGGTCATGATTGAATGGTGGAACAGACTCAATGGCTCAAATGGCGTAATTCAGCTCCAATGTCTTATGCTCTTATAGTCTTATATATCTATCCTCTGCCTTCCGCATAGATCCCAGAAACTCCAGCCATTGATGATCTGTTGTCATCCCTGCTAGTGTCCCCTTTTAATCAAATTTGGCCAGCTCCTCTCCCATGCCTCTGTAATTTCCTTTATAGATACATCCAAATTTGGCTTCTCCCTCTCAAATTGACAGGTGAATTCTTTGGATCCTGTATCATCCCTTTCTAAGGATTTGATTTCATTTTTTGCCAACAGAGCCATGCCATCCCCTCAGCCTACCTGCCTGTCCTTTCGATACAATGTGCACCCTTGGATGTTGAGCTCCCAACTCTAACCAATTTTCATCCATGACTCAGTGATGCCCACAACATCATATTGGGCTGTACTAGCGTGTGATGATCAGACTGCCGTGGGCTTGCTTTTGCCACCCTCATCCCATGCACCATAAACCTGCAGAATATTGACAATCAGAGACTTGAGCTATATTAATATCTCATTTTTGTGTGATTATATATTTACTCTATCTTATATATGCCTTGTGCTCTATGTGGTCATTGATGCTGTGATTTACACCTTGGCTCCAGAGGAAAATTGTTTCATTTATACAATGAGATATAGGAGCATAATTAGGCCATTTGGCCCATTGAGTCTGCTCCACCATTTCATCATGGCTGATCCAACTTTCCTCTCAGCCCCAATTTCTTACTTTCTCCCCATATTCCTTCATGCGCTGACCAATGAAGAACCTATCACCCTCTGCCTTAAAGGTACATAGACTTGGCATCCACAGCTGCCAGTGGCAAAGAATCCCACAGATTCACCACCCCTGGCTAGAAAATAATTCTTCCTCATCTCTGTTCTAACATGATGCCCCTCTATTCTGAGGCTGTGTCCTCTGGTCTTAGACTCTGCCACCATAGGAAACATCCTCTCCACATCCACTCTACCGAGGTCTTTCACAATGCGATAGATTTCAATGAAATCACTCCTTATCTTTCCGAATTTTAGTGAAAAAATGCCCAAAGCCATCAGACGCTCTTCATATGACAATCCTGGAATTATTTTCATGAACTTCCTTTAAACCCTTTCCAGTTTCAGCACATCCTATAGAAGAAAAGGGGCTCAAACCTGCTCACAATACTCCAAGTGAGGCCTCACCAGTGCTTTATAGTTTCAACATTACATCCTTGCATTATATTCTCGTCCTCTTGAAATGAATGCTAATGTTGCATTTGCCTTCCTCACCACCAACTCAGCCTGCAAACTAACCTTTAGGGAATCCTGCACAATGACTCCCAAGTCCCTTTGCATCACATTTTTTTCTCTCCATTTAGAAAATAGTCAACTCTTTCATTCCTTCTACCAAAGTGCATGATCATAACACTTCACGTCACCGTATTCTATGTCACTTCTTTGCCCATTCTCCAAATCTGTCGAAGTCCTTCTGTAGCCTCTCTACTTCCTCAAAACAACCTGTCCCTCCACCTGTCTTCATATCGTCTGCAAACTTTGCAACAAAGCCATCAATTCCATCGTCCAAATCATTGACATATAACATAAAAAAGAATCGGTCCCAACATAGACCCCTGTGGAATACCACTAGTCACTGGCAACCAACCAGAATAAGCTCCCTTTATTCTCACTCTTTGTCTCCTGCCAATCAGCCACTGCTTTATCCATGCTAGAATCTTTCTTGTAATACCATGGGCTCATAGCTTGTTAAGCAGCTTCTTATGTGGCACCTTGTCAAAGGCCTTCTGAAAATCCAAGTACACAACATCAACCGGTTGTCCTTTGTCTATCCTGCTTATTATCTCTTCAAAGAATTCCAATAGATTTGTCAGACAAGATTTTCCCTTGAGGAAACCACGTTGACTATGGCCAACTTTATCATATGCCTCCAAGTACCCTAAGACCTCATCCTTAATGATCGACTCCAACATCTTCCCAACCACTGAGGTCAGACTAACTGGCCTACAGTTTCCTTCCTTCTGCCACACAAGAGCATAAGAATATAAGAAATAGGAGCAGGAGTAGGCCATCTGGCCTGTCAAGCCAGCTTTATCATTCAATAAGATCGTGGCTGATCTGATCGTGGACTCATCTCCACCTTCCTGCCTTTTCCCTATAACCCTTAATTCCCCACAATGAAAAAATCTATCAACCTTATCTTAAATATATTTACCGAGATAGCCTCCACTGCTTCATTGGGCAGAGTATTCCACAGATTCACTACTCTTTGGGAAAATCAATTCCTCCTCATCTCCATTCTAAATTTGAAATTTTCCAGTCTTCCAGAACCATTTCAGAATCTGGTGATTCTTGGAAGATCATTACTAATACCTCCACAATCTCTTCAGCCATGTCCTTCAGGATTCTGGAGGGTACACCATCTGGTCCAGGTGACTAATCTACCTTCAGACCTTTCAGTTTCCCAAGAGCCTTCTCTCCAGTTATGGTAACTACAAACACGTCATGCCCCCTGACATCTGGAACTGTGTTTGTCTGTATTTATGTATAGTTGAACAACAACGAAATGTCAACTTGAGTCAAGAATATTGGCCAAGGGGAGATAGTTAGTGAGGGAGCATTGGAGCTGGAGGTGAACAGGACATGTAGTTTCTGATTTGGGTAGCATGGCACTGGTGAAGGTGCAAACACCACTCAGCTCCTGTGAGTTTTCCATTACCTTTTCCGGACTGTGACTTCCAGGTCCCGGTTTTCTTGTCGAATCACCGGGCAGCTGGTTCCGACCGAAGATACTGAACTGGGGAGGTTTCTGCTTGTACACACTGGTGTCCGTGACTCTGTATGCTCCTGGTCCTGGGGTCTGAGGGAACAAAACCACATGGTAATGCAAAAAGCTGCCGGCAGCCAAACTCCCAGCGTCTGCCCTGTTCAAACCCCCTCTGAGGGCTTGCCCATGACGACCTCCAACAAGAGACGCTCTCACTAGCTACCCTAAAGACTCAATGGCACCACGGTCACCTGCCTGGATAACAATGAGCCCACTGGATCAGCACCCCTCCCCGTCCCCACACTGGCACACAGTGTACACTGCAATTACTTACCCAGCTTAGTCCCCCAGCACCTTCCAGACCCACTTCCTCAGCCATCAGGACAAGGCAGCGGAATCAGTGGTATATCCTTGGCACACTATCTCTCAGCAAGTGACAAATTAGTGAGTATATGCAGTTACATAATCCATAACACCACAGGACACAGGGGCAGAATTAGGCCATTCACACCATTGTGTCTGCTCCGCCATTCCATCATGGCTGATTTACTTCCATTCCCTTAGTGGGTCCCCGTAATCTTGACACCTTGACTGATCAAGAATCTATCAATCTCTACTTTAAATTTACCCAGTAACTTGGTCTCCACAGCGATGTGATAATAAATTCCACAGATTCACCAGTCTCTGGCTAAAGAAATTCCTCCTCATCCCTGTACTAAATGGAAGCCCCTCTGCTCTGAGGCTGCATCCTCTGGTCCTAAACTCGCCCGCTGTAGGAAACATCCTCTCCACATCCACCCTATTTAAGCCTTTCAATATTCAATAGGTTTCAATGAAATTCCCCCATCATTCTTCTAAACTCCAGTGAGTACAGGCATAGAGCCATCAAATGCTACTCATATGTTAACCCTTTCATTCCCAGAATAATTCTTGTGAACCTCCTCTGGAACTTCTGATGGCTTAATGGACTTGTGGCCAAGTTTGCAAATAATACAAAGATAGTTGAAGAGACAAGTAGTTTTGAGGAAGCAAAGAGGCTAAAGAAGGTCTTAGACAGATTAGGAGAATGGGCAAAGAGGTGGCAGATGGAATAGTGTCGGGAAGTGTATGGCCATGCACTTTGGTTTAAGGAATAAAAGCATAGACAATTTGCTAAATGAAGAAAATTCAAAAATCTGAGGTGCAAAGGGACTTGAGAGTCATGCAGGATTTGATAAAGGTTAATTTGCAGATTGAGTCGGTGGTGAGGAAGGCAAATGCAATATTAGCATTCTTTTCATAAGGATTAGAATATAACTACCAAAGAGAGGGCATATAATAGGGCAAAAATTAGTAGAAAGTTAGAGGATTGGTAAGCCTTTAAAAACGAACATAGGCAACTAAAAAAGTCATTAAGAAGGTAAAGATGGAATATGAATGTTCAAAGGTTCATTTCATTGTCAAAGTATGCATGTATAAATTAAATTAAATACAGAAAGACCCTGGGTGTTGATGAAAGAAAAAACATCACCACCCCCCCCCCCACTGGCATGTAAAAGAAAAGAAACAAAACTTGCAAACCGCAAACCACCCCCCCAGCAAAAAACAGCCCAAAAACAATCAACGATCCTCTACACATAACAATCCCAGGCCCTCTCACTCACAGAGAAGAACAGCACCAAATCCCCAACCCCCCCCCCCACAACCCACCACACACACAAAAAATTAACAAATCACCCACCCCCCACCACACACACAAAAAAATTAACAAATCACCCACCCACCACCACACAAACAAAAAATTAACAAATCACCCACCCCCCACCACACACACACAAAATTAATAAATCACCCACCCCCACCACACACACAAAATTAACAAATCACCCACCCACCACATGCACAAAAAATTAACAAATCACCCACCCCCCACCACACAAACAAAAAATTAACAAATCACCCACCCCCCACCACACACACACAAAATTAATAAATCACCCACCCCCACCACACACACAAAATTAACAAATCACCCACCCACCACACGCACAAAAAATTAACAAATCACCCACCCCCCACACACACAAAAAATTAACAAATCACCCACCCCCCACCACACACACAAAATTAACAAATCACCCACCCACCCACCAACCAACCACAAGAAAGAAAACACTGAAAACGGAGGGAAACCAATATAAATAATCACATAAATCTCAGAAGAAAAATCTTTTCACTGCCTACGAGGAGAGCAGCCGCATAAACTCAGTCCTTCCAGAAAGAGTGACCGTCAACCCAGGGCCTAATGCCACCGATCCAGGGCCGAATGCCATAAATATTAAAGAGGATGCAAAAGTTTCTTCAGCTACGTAAAGTGTAAAAGAGAGGCAAGAGTGGATATTGGACCGTTGAAAAATGATGCTGCAAAGCTAGTAATGGGGTCAAGAAAATGGTGGATGAACTGAAATATTATTTTGCATCAGTCATCACTGTGGAAGACACTAGCAGCATGGTAGAAGTTCCAGGTGTTGGGGGGATGAAGTATGTGAAGTTGCCATTACCAGGAAAAAAGTTCTTGGGAAACTGAAAGGCCTGAAGGTAGATTAGTCACCTGGACCAGATGGTGTACACCCCAGGGTTCTGAAAGAGGTGGCTGAAGAGATTGTGGAGGCATTAGTAATGACTTTTCAAGAATGACTAGTTTCTGGAATGGTTCCAGAAGACTGGAAAATTGCAAATGTCACTCCACTCTTAAGGAAGGGAGAGAGGCAGAAGAAAGGAAACTATATGTAGGGTTCTCAGTAATACTAGATGGACTGTTAACTATTAATCGCTTATTACCAAAATGGCTTCTCTGAAGTGTTATATTAAAATGGCTTCTCGTACTGTTAACTGCTGAGCAAGGGGTTCTCTGTAACGGCAATGTTTGGGTTATATTATGTGATAATGGAAACTGTATTCATTTTGCTAGCCAATGGAAGTCACGTTATGTTATCTTGTATATGTGTGCTGAGTTGAGGAGCATGGGCTTTTTCAGGAGGCGAGCAGAGAGGACGGACGTATGGAGAACGGACAGTGGTTCCAGGGCGGCAGATACCGGACTTCGGGGGTTCGGAGGGTGGCCAGAGTCTCGGAAAGACGTTGTGGATGGAACCGTAGGCGTCAGTTCCAATGTACTAAAATATTATGTGCACAAGACTGAGAAGTTACTTATGTGGCACCTTTTCTTTTGGTTGTTGCTTCTAACCCATCACCAAAATTTGCTATAAAGATAATTCTTTACGCGCACTTGGTATATTGTTCGATATTTGTGTCGTGGCTGATCACTGGGTGCCTCACACCGTGTCCGCACCAAAGCATTTGCACTGTTTGGCGGGGTCGACGGCTATTCACCCTAGGCAACGGGGGTTTTTTGGCAAAGGCCGTTACATATAGGCCAGTTAGTCTGATCTCAGTGGTTGGGAAGATGTTGGAATCAATTGTTAAGGATGTGGTTTCAGGGTACTTGAAGGCACATGATAAAATAGGCCATAGTCAGTATGGTTTCCTGAAGGGAAAATCTTGCCTGACAAATCTCTTGGAATTCTTTGAAGAAATAACAAGAAGGACAGACAAAAGAACAACAAACAGAAAATGCTGGAGGAACTCAGCAGGCCAGGCAGCATCTATGGAAAAGAGTACAGTCGATGTTTTTGGGCTGAGGCCCTTCTTCAGGATTGGAAAAAAGGTCCTGAAGGCCTTTGACAAGGTGCCAGATAAGAGGCTGCTTAACAAGCTACGAGCCCATGGTATTACAAGAAAGATTCTGGCATGCTGATTGGTAGGTGGCAAAGAGTGAGAATAAAGTGAACCTTTTCTGGTTGGCTGCTGGTGACTAGTGGTGTTGCACAGGGGTCTGTGTTGGGACCGATTCTTTTTTATGTTGTATGTCAATGATTTGGATGATGGAACTGATGGCTTTGTTGCAAAGTTGGCAGGTGATATGAAGATAGGTGGAGGGGCAGGTAGTTTTGAGGAAGTACAGATGGACTTAAACGGATTAGGAGAATGCGTAAAGAAATGACAGATGGAATAAGTTTTGGGAAGTGTATGGTCACGTATTTTGGTAGAAGAAATGAAAGAGTTGACAATTTTTTAAATGGAGAGAAAATACAAAGAACTGAGGAGCAAAGGGAAGTCCTTGTGCAGGATTCTCTAAAGGTTAATTTGCAGGTTGGGTCTGTGGTGAGGAAGCCAAATGCAACGTTAGCATCCGTTTCAAGAAGACAAGAATATAAAAGCACAGATATAATGTTGAGACTTTATAAAGCACTGGTGAGGCCTCACTTGGAGTATTGTGAGAAGATTTAGGCCCCTTAGAAAGGATGTGCTGAAACTGTTCACAAAAATGATTCCAGGATTGAATGGCTTGTCGTATGAAGAGCGTTTGATGGCTCTGGGCTTTTACTCATTGAAATTCAGATCCAAGTGACTTACCAGTTTCCCAAGAACCTTCTCTCTAGTAATGGTAACTTCTTCATGACCCCTGACATCTGGAACTTCCACCATACTGCTAGTGTCTTCCATAGAAAAGGGGTGGAATTTCTTTAGCCAGAGAGTTGTGAATCTGTGGAATTCTTTGCCACGACAATCTTTGGAGGCCGACTTTATGTATCTTTAAGGCAGTGGATGATAGATTCCTCACTGGACACAGCATGAAGGGATACGGGGAGAAGGCAGGAGATTGGGCTAAGTGGAGAATTGGATCAGCCATGATGAAATGGTGGAGCAGACTCACTGGACCAAATGGCTTAGTTCTGCTCCTATATCTTACAGTCTTATAGTCTTATAAAAGCACAATATCATGCCGAGGCTTTATAAAGCACTGGTGAGGACTCGAAGTATCATTTAAGAAAGGATGTGCTGGCATTGGAGAGGGTTTGGAGGAGGTTCATGAGAGTGATTCCAGGATTTAAAGACTTATTGTATGAGGAGCAATTGATGGCTTGGGGCCTGTATACACTGGAGTTCAGAAGAATGAGGTGGGATCTCAGTGAAACTTATCGAATATTGAAATGCCTAGATAAAGTGGATATGGAGAAAATGTTTCTTGTGGTGGGGAAGTTTTGGGTCAGAGGGCACAGCCTCAGAATAGAGGGTCGTCCGTTTAGAACGGAGATGAGGAGGAACTTCTTTAGCTAACTGGTGGTGAATTTGTGGATTTCGTTGGAATATTTAAGGCAGAGGTGTCAAAGGTTACGAGGAGATGGCAGAAGAATGGGGTTGAGAGGGATAGTAAATCAGTCAAGATGGAAGGTGGCGCAGACTCGATGGATTGAACGGCTTAATTCTGCTCCTGTGTCTTACATAAATGGCCCAAGACTGCTCACAATATTCCAAGTGTGGTCTGACCACACTTATAAATCCTCAGGTCTTTATAAGTCTCACTGGGTGAAAGCAGCTGAAGTCTCTCCGTGGATCACAGCATCTACCCTCTCCTCCTGCAGGCAATGCTGGTGTCCCCCAGCCCTAGCGTACGTATGTTGTGGCTGAATTTATCCTGGTGCCCACACTCCTGCTAGAAATCACTGTCACAGGGCAGTGCAGTGAGTGGTGCTGCTCTCCCCAGCTCCTGCAACCTTTGCTGCTGTCTGTGACTGGCTTTCTGCTTGAGCATCAGGACATAGAACTACGAGGAAAGTGGTGGCCTACTCCACCACTCAATCGGCTGATCTGGCCGTGGACTTAGCTCTATCCACCCGCCTTTTCCCCACAACCCTTCATTCTTCTGTGATGCAAATATCTAACTAATTGTACTTTAATATATTTAATGAGGGAGCCTCTACTGCTTCCCTGGGCAGGGTATTCCACAGCAACACACATCAAAGCAGCTGGTGAACGCAGCAGGCCAGGCAGCATCTCTAGGAAGAGGTACAGTCGACGTTTCCGGCTGAGACCCTTCGTCAGGACTAACTGAAGGAAGAGTTAGTAAGAGATTTGTAAGTGGGGTGGGGGGGGGGGCGAGATCCGAAATGATAGGAGAAGACAGGAGTGGGAGCGATGGAGCCAAGGGCTGGACAGGTGATAGGCAAAAGGGATATGAGAGGATCATGGGACAGGAGGCCCAGGGAGAAAGAAAGGGGGAGGGAGGGAAAACCGAGTGGATGGGCAAGGGGTATATTCAGAGGGACAGAGGGAGAAAAAGGAGAGAGAGAAAAAGAAAATATAATAATAAATAAATAAATAACAGATGGGGTACGAGGGGGAGGTGGGGTGGTAGGGGAAGTTTGAGAAGTCAATGTTCATGCCGTCAGGTTGGAGGCTACCCAGACGGAATATAAGGTGTTGTTCCTCCAACCTGAGTGTGGCTTCATCTTTACAGCAGAGGAGGCTGTGGATGGACATATCAGAATGGGAATGGGATGTGGAATTAAAATGTGTGGCCACTGGGAGATCCTGCTTTCTCTGGCGGACAGAGCGTAGGTGTTTAGCGAAACGATCTCCCAGTCTGCGTCGGGTCTCACATTAGGATCATTTTGGATCTCCCCCTCCCTGTCCCACTTTCAAATCTCTTACTAGCTTTTCCCTCAGTTAGTCCTGACGAAGGGTCTCGGCCCGAAATGTCAACTGTACCACTTCCTAGAGATGCTGCCTGGCCTGCTGCATTCACCAGCAACTTTTATGTGTGTTGCTTGAAATTCCAGCATCTGCAGATTTCTCCGTGTTAGGGTATTCCACAGACTCACTACTCTCTGGGAAATCAGTTTCTCCTCCTCATCGTCCTGAATCTATTCCCCTAAATCTTGAGGCCATGCCCCCTAGTTCTAGGCTCACCTACCAGTGCAAACACTGTTCCTGCCTCGATCTATCCCTTTCCTAAATTTTACATGTCTGTAAGAACCCGTCTCATTCTATTAAATTCCACTGAGTATAGTCCCAGGTGTCTCAATCTCTCCTGGTGAGCTAACTCTTTGGTCTCTGGAATCGACCATAGGATTTGGGGAATTGCTGGGAATGTGGGGAGAATCAGTGGTTAGCATAGGCTCAGTGGGCTGACTGGCCTATTTCCCACTGCCCAACTTAATCGGTGGAGACAATTAACGAGGTGACCATAGGGGTCTGGAGCCAGACAGAGGGATCTGTGAACTGGGAAAGTGTCTACAGGGATCTGCACTGAAAAGCAGCTTGCTGGCTTTATAAATTATGTAAGATTAAATTCTCTAGCCATGTGGTGGGGTTGGAAGCCACGTCTCTGTACCAGTAACAATCACGACACTCCCAGCTGTTGGAACTGCTATCCAAGTGTGAGTGAGAGATGTTACCTTCCGTAAGTCTTCGTGGAAGCTGCCGGTCTTGCTTCGTCCACTCAGGGAAAAGTTGGCAGAAGAGACTTTAGTGACAATGTGTGGGCCCAGCACAGAAGGCAGGAGGTAAGCTGCAGGGCCTGCAAGGAGCCCAAAGGACCATAAGAATAATAGCAGAATTAGGCCATTCAGCCCATCGAGTCTGCTTGCTATTCTCCAGCACCCCCCCCCCCCACCAAACCTCTGATGCCCTTTCTAATCACTGCGCAGATTCGATTGAAGATAGTGGGAAACTCCCGGGAGTTAAAATGCAAAGTGAGAGAAAAGATTCCCCAGATTCTAGAGACCAGCCTTGTCATTGTTGGCAAGTGAGTGTGAAAGGATCAGGAGAATCTTACGAAGCGGAGAGATCGGATTGGAACATTGATCAGAGGGTAAGTAGAATCTGAGTGAGAGCAAGAAGGTTGCAAGAGGCAAATGTTGCATCTTCAAACCCTCGAACAGAGAACAGGATGAGGAAGTGGCAAAATGTTTGAACAAGCTCTTTGTACTTATGTTCACAGTAACAGCAGGAAGTAAACAAGGTGAAAGACAATGAGAAAATCTGTGAAAACCCCTGTCACAGAAGTAAAAAGTTCCAGAACCAATTAGACCACGACTGACAAGTCTCTGGCACCTACTGAATAAGGATTCAAAACGTGCGGCAATAACGGGCTGGTGGCCACGGAGGCAGCGTACACAGCGGCTGCTCCTTCAGACGGCTGAATAGAAAACCACAGGTGAAACGTCCCCATTCACGTTTGGGCTAATTAACGCAACCTGCATTCCATTGTGTGTGCCGTCCGTCACCAGAGAAGTGGAACAGGACATTTAAACAATGTGGTCATGTTGAGTAAACATTGTTCCCTGACTAGGGAGCAGGTTCGACTAGTTCTTTAGTTTTTGACAAAGTACCAAGCCAGTGTGTGAATGGTGTCCAGGAGATGTATTTGGATTTTCAGAAGACATCTGAAAAGATTATTGCACAAGAGGAAATGAGCACCTACCCGGTGACTGGTCAGTCCTGAAGCCTCTGGTTCTCCCGGCGATGGAGAATGCGGGGGCTGCGGAGTAGGCCAAACGCCCTGAGCTCTCGGGGGCATAAGCTCCTGCACAGGAACACACATGTGGGGTGAGGACGTGGTCAGAGCTGGGGGAATGGAGCGAGTGCGAGGTGAGGGGACTGTCTGTGAGGGTGAGCAGTTGTGTGCTGAACGTGGGTGAGTTTTGGGCAAAGTGGGTAGTGGGGCTGACCCAGTGGTACCCAGTGACAGCCAGTAACCCCACTGACCCATTGGTAGCCAGTGACACCCAGTAACCCCACTGACCCAGTGACACCCAGTAACCCCACTGGTACCCAGTGACACCCAGTAACCCCACTGGTACCCAGTGACACCCAGTAATCCCACTGGGACCCAGTGACACCCAGTAACCCCACTGGGATCCAGTGATACCCAGGAACCCCACTGGGACCCAGTGACATCCGGTAACCCCACTGGGACCCAGTAACACCCAGTAACCCCACTGACCTAGTGACACCCAGTAACCCCACTGGACCCAGTGATACCCAGTAACCCCACTGGGACCCAGTGACACCCAGTAATCCCCACTGATCCAGTGACACCCAGTAACCCCCACTGACCCTGTGGTACCCAGTGAAACCCAGTAACCCCCACTGACCCAGTGGTACCCAGTAACCCCACTGGGACCCAGTGACACCCAGTAACCCCCACTGACCCAGTGACACCCAGTAACCCCACTGGGACCCAGTGACACCCAGTAACCCCCACTGACTCAGTGACACCCAGTAACCCCCACTGACCCAGTGGTACCCAGTGAAACCCAGTAACCCCCACTGACCCAGTGGTACCCAGTAACCCCACTGACCCAGTGACGCCCAGTAACCCCACTGGGACCCAGTGACACCCAGTAACCCCCACTGACTCAGTGACACCCAGTAACCCCCACTGACCCAGTGGTACCCAGTGAAACCCAGTAACCCCCACTGACCCAGTGACACCTAGTAACCCCACTGGGACCCAGTGACACCCAGTAACCCCCACTGACCCAGTGAAACCCAGTAACCCCCACTGACCCAGTGGTACCCAGTGACACCCAGTAACCCCACTGGGACCCAGTGACACCCAGTAACCCCCACTGACCCAGTGACACCTCGGGACAAAGTGACCCCTACTGATGCAACAGTACCCAATGACACTCAGTAATCCCCACTGGGACCCAGTGGTACCCAGTAAAACCCAGTAACCCCCACTGACCTGGTGATAAAGTGACCCCCATTGACCCCATAGTACCCAGTGACACCAAGTGACCCTCACTGTCCCAGTGACACCCAGTGAACCCCCACTGACCCAGTGTCATCAGCTGACCAAGTGAATCCCAGTGGTATCAGTGACAGCCAGTGAGCCAGCACTCCCCCTTTTCCTGCAGTCTGGTTACCTGGTCCCGGCGTCTGGAAGGAGCGGATCTCCTTGGGGCGGCTGTAGAGGGAGTAGGCGGGGGTGCCGTCCCTGCCCCTCCTGGTGAGCAAGGAGGGGATGAGGTACGCCGGCCCCGGGGAGCTGTCCTCTGTTAGGCGGGCATGAGGAACACCAAAACTGTACGCCGGAGATCGGAACTTGGTCGTGTCGTGCTGTTCGAAACCTGGAACGTAACAGGGAGGCACACTGACCGTGGGGTTGGTGGGGGGCTTCCAGAACTGGAGAGTGCGGGAAGGGGAGAGAGGTGAGCAGGAGTGGAGGATAGAAGGAGGAGAAAGGAGAATCAGGAGCAATGGTGGGTAGAGAGAAGGGGAGTGGAGGAGAGGAGGGTAAGGATGGTGAAAGAAGGAGTGGGGGAGTGGGAGGGGAGGAGTTTGCTTGATAGGTGTTGAGGAGGGAGCCACAGTCACAGACACAGGCCCTTCAGCCCATTGTGCTGTTTTTGCCCATCTATGTTCATCCCATCTGCCCGCATGCAGTTCAGGAGCATCTGCTACACTGGGTGATCTGTCCCAGCTCTCCTTCTGACTGGGAGTTCAAGGCATCCACCCTCTCCTTTCCCTCAACAAATATGAAGGGATGCATTCATTCATTCACGGAATGGAGGAAATTAGAGGGCTGTAGGCCAAACATGGACAAATGGGATCCCTCACTGTGTAACACAGTCACATGGAGATGGTGGTGTTAGGACTGTTTTCCGGGGGTCACTCACTGTGTAACACAGTCACACGGAGATGGTGGTGTAGGGACTGTTTTCCGGGGATTCCTCACTGTGTAACACAGTCACATGGAGATGGTGGTGCTGGGACAGTTATCATGATTTTGCCTACTCAGCTACTATTCTTGCCAGCTCATTCCTACTATGCTCCATGCTTTATGTGAAAAAGCTGTCCCTGATCTTCCTTTTAAATCTCTCACCTTGGATCTTAAACATAAGCCCTCTTGTTTGTAGTTTTAGCAACCACCCTGGTAATCAGACTATGTGCTTTCACCCTGTCTATGCCTCTTCTGTCAAACCTGCACAGGCAGGCTCCTCCCAGTCTCCACCAGCAACAAGATTCATCTACCACTCGTTTCCAACTCATCGCCTGCAACCTATTTAAACCCAGTTTTCATCCACAATTCTTGCTCACTCATTAAACCTGCTGGCCTCAACCAGTTGTCCCTACTGCATCCAATCTGCCACTTCTTTGCCCATTCTCCTAATATGTCAAAGTCCTTCTTAACCTCTTTGCCTCTGCAGAACTTCCTGCCCTTTCACCCCTTTGCATCATCTGCAAACTTGACCACAAAGCCACCAATTTCATCAAATTGTTGACATATAACGTGAAAAGAAGTGGTTCCAATATTGACCCCTATGGAACACCACTAGTCACCAGCACCCAATCCAAAATGTCCTTTCCCCTTGTGGGCTCAATTACAAGCTGTTTTAAAAAATCATCTCACAGGCATTCTACAAATTCACTCTCTTTAGATCTAGTACCAATCTGATTTTCTCAATCTGCCAGCATTTTGAAATTTCCCCCATGACTATCCTAACATTGCCCTTTTAACATGCCTTTTCTATCTCCTGTTATAATCTAGAAACATAGAAAATCTATAGCAGAATACAGGCCCTTCGGTCCACAATGCTGTGCTGAACATGTACTTACTTTAGAAATTACCTAGGGTTACCCATAGCCCTCTATTTTTCTGAGCTCCATGTACCTGTCCAGGAGTCCCTTAAAAGACCCTATTGTATCCGCCTCCAGCACCATCGCCCACATCCTGGCTACTGTTTGTTGGCCTATATATAACTCCCATCAGGGTCTTTTTACCCTTGCAGTTTCTTAATTCTACCCATAAGGACTAAACATTTTCAGATACTGTCACCCCTTTCCAAGGATTGGATTTCTTTTTTTTATCAACAGACCCACCCCTCTGCCTACCTGCCTGTACTTTCCATACTATGTGTATCCTTGGATGTTAAGCTCCCAACTATAATTTTCTTTCAGCAACGACTCAGTGATGCCTACGACATCATATCTGTCTCTAACTGCGCTAGAAAAACACCTGCCTTATTCGGTATTCAAATCTAACACTGTTTTCACTACCCTTTTCGATGTTGCCCCTTTCCTGTAACCGGGTGACCAAATCTGTACACAGTGCTCCAAGGGCAGCTTCACCAACGTCCTATAAAACTAGAGCCTCACTTCCCCACTCCTGCACTCAATGGCCTTACTGATGAAGGCCTGCGTGCCGAACGCTTCTCTAGCCGAGGCCCTCCGTTCGTCAGGGTCGACATGGGCGTTGCGTCCGAGCTGTCTATGTAACACACAAGCCGCGGCAGTACGACATGGAGAGCAAGCTGATGTCCACACAGCAGGCTCCCTCTTCAAACAGCTGATGAACAACAGACGCCGATACAGTTTGGAACCAGCGGCATCACAGGAGTCGTCAGTCAGCGCTGAAGACACTGTAGGACCGCCTTAGGAACTCCAGCTCCGGATTTTTCCTCAGGATTTACCCCCGAAGCCTTCCCCATGAGAAGGTATACCCGTAGCCGCAAGGCAGTGGAGGTTCGCCTTCGAGATGAGCTGCCAAACACAGCTGACGAGCCCTACCTGCCCTGACCACCACCACCCTGGCGTCTATCCATGTACCTGTCCAAGCGCCTTGCACACGCTCCCACACTGCTCTATCACACTGTCTCTGGGTCTCAGCTGAACACTCCGTGCCGAGCTCCCCAGCTCACCGCCCGCCCGAGCGCACTGACACTGCCCACCTACCCGTGGATCCCGGCAGCCTGTACTTGGGTCCGGGGCTGCTGTAATAGGCTGCGATCGGCCCTCTGGGTCGGTGCGGCCTCCAGGGTCCCACCCAGGTGCCTGTGCTCATGGCCGGAGCGTCGGCGTTTGGAGCTGTGGAGAAGCCACACAATTTGAACCGATTCGCCAACCGGACAGCGACAGCGGACACAGGACGTTCAAAAATACAGGGGATCACACACACGGGACCCCCACACTCACACCAGACCGCGCACAAACACAGGTCATCGCTCACACGGGACTGTACGACACAGGATCTCGCACAAACACAGGTCATCGCTCACATGGGACTGTGCAAAATAGGATCTCGCACAAACACAGGTCATCGCTCACACAGGACTGCGCAAAAACACATCGCGCAAAACAGGACCGCGCAGAAACACAGGTCATCGCTCACACGGGACTGTGCAACACAGGATCTCGCACACAGGTCATCGGTCACACGGGACTGTGCAACATAGGTTCTCGCACAAACACAGGTCATCGCTCACACGGGACTGTACGACACAGGATCTCGCACAAACACAGGTCATCGCTCACATGGGACTGTGCAAAATAGGATCTCGCACAAACACAGGTCATCGCTCACACAGGACTGCGCAAAAACACATCGCGCAAAACAGGACCGCGCAGAAACACAGGTCATCGCTCACACGGGACTGTGCAACACAGGATCTCGCACACAGGTCATCGGTCACACGGGACTGTGCAACATAGGTTCTCGCACAAACACAGGTCATCGCTCACACGGGACTGTGCAAAACAGGACCGCGCACAAACAGGAGCCCCCCACACTCGCAGGCACCCGGATCCCCGCTTAAACAGGACTGTGCACACTCAGGGCCCCCACGGACTAACTGGTCAGGCACGCGGTTCACCTGTGGACTGAACAACCCCCAGAGGAACAGGCTGGGGGACAGAGTGAGACAGACAGACGACAGCAGCCTGCCGGGTGGGACACACAGATGGAGAGCAGCGGGCGACGCAGGGAATCACAGGCCGGCTGTGGGTGACGGAACAGACACGAAGCCGGTGTCCCGTCTGGAATCCAACACAAACTCTCAGCAGCCGCAACTTCGCGTCTCCATGGAGATTGTACACAGTCTTCGTCCAACTCCGCCCCGTCTGGGTCAGGGCAGATCCCCGGGAGTTACTCCGGATTCCAGATTCTCTCCGGATCTGCTCCCGTCCGATAGGGTCTCTCCGGATCTGCTTCGGTCATTCCGGATTTCCGCCGGTCTCAAGGGTTAAGTCAGGATCCACTCCGGCTACCCGGGAGTCTTTCCGGATGCCTGCCGGACCCCAAGAATTACTTCCAGTCCGCTCCGGATTTCCGCCGGTCAGGGAGTAACTTCGGATCCACCCCGGATCCCCGCCTTTCCCGGGAGTAGCCGGGAATTCAAAATAAAAACTGAAATTGCTGGAAATCCTCAGCTGGTCGGGCAACGTCAATGGAGGGAGACACAGGATCAACGTTTGGGTTAAAGGCCGTGGGTCAGGCCACTGTTCACATGCGAACTAACCCAAATTCCCACCTCTCTGGTTAACGTTCCCTTTCATCTCTCCCTTGGAAAGGTCATAACAACAAGAGGACAATTAGGTTCTCAATTCTGTTCCGTCTTTCCATACAATCATCGCTGAACTATTCTGTTTTTTATATCACCAGAGGGTGATGGGTATATGAAGAGAGCTACCAGAGAATTTGATGCATTAACATTTCACCTGGACAGGTACATAAAAAGGAAAGGTTTAGAACAAAGGTTTCCAACCTTCTTTATGCCTTGTAACCCTCCCATTAACCATAAGTCCATAAGACTATAAGACAAAGGAGCAGAAGGCCATTTGGCTCATCGAGTCTGCTCTGCCATTTTATCATGAGCTGATCCATTTTCTCCCATTTAGTCCCACTCCCCCGCCTTCTCACCATAATCTTTGATGCCCTGGCCACTCAGATACCTATCAATCTCTGCCTTAAATACACCCAATGACTTGGCCTCCACTGCTGCCTGTGGCAACAAATTCCATAGACTCACCACCCTCTGGCTAAAAAAATTTGCCGTGGACACATCAGCTGTGTGAAGAGGGATGGACCCCATGCATCTTAATCTTCTGGATTAGCCTCCCATGAGGACTTAGATGAACGCCTTACTAAATTGAAGTAGGCAACATCCACTGCTCTATCTTCATCAATCTCTCGTCATTTTGTCAAAAAACTCAATCGAGGTGGTAAGACACTACCTGCCCCACACAAAGCTATGCTGACTCTCCCTAATTAGGCCATGGGTTTCCAAACACTCATATATCCCATCCCGAAGAATGTTTTCCACAATTGACCTGAGACTCACTGGTTTATAGTCCCCAGGATGTTCCCTTCTCAAACAGAGGTACAATATTAGTCACTCGCCAGTCCGCCAGGGCCTCACCTGTGCCTAGAAAAGACATGAAAATACTGGTCAAGGCCCCAGCAACCTCATCTCTTGTCTCCTTCAATAGTCTGGGGTAAATCACATTGGGCCCTAGGGACTTATACTCATTAGGAGGCCAAACACTTCCTCCTCCTCCCTGGACTTCTAAGTGTCTGTGTCGGGGGTCCTGAGGCTCCTGTACCTTCTTCCCTATGGCAGCAGTGAGAAGAGAGCATGGCCTGGGTGGTGGGCTCCCTGATGATGGATGCTGCTTTCCTGTGTCAGGACTCCGTGTAGCTGTGCTCAGTGGTGAGGGTTTAACGGCAATGGGCTGGACCACATCTACTACTTTTTGTAGGATTTTCCATTCAAAGGCATTGGTGTTTCCATACCAGGCTGTTATGCAACCAGTTGATATACTCTCTACCACACATCTACAGAAGTTTGTCAGGGTTTTGGATGTCATGTCAAATCTACACAAACTACCGAGGAAGTAGAGGCACTATGGTGCTTTCTTTGTAATTGCAGATACACGCTGGGCCCAGGACAGGTCCACCAGGGAATTTAAAGTTTATGATCCCCTCCATATATAAGTAGTACAGAAAGAGAGAGAAAAATACTGAGGTCATTGTCCATTCAGAATTGTGATGGCAGAAGGAAAGAAGCTATTCCTAAAATGTTGAGTGTGCATCTTCAGAAGACATGGTGAATCCCCTCTGGACTGACTTCAGTAATACTCTATTCTTTAGGTAATGGGATACAGCTGTGAGCAGTATCCCAGACGTACAACTTCCCTGTTAAACTTCCCTCCTTGAGTAATAAACACCAAAGTGGAATTTGCCTTCTCAACTCCCTGTATTTTATGTATTTCCTGGACTAGAACGTCAAGCGTAATCCTCACTGCTGTCAGATTCTGAACAACCTACCTCTGTAACACACCCTCCCCAGTAGTGCCACCACGTTCTACAGAAGCACCATTAAGAAAATCCTGACCAGCATCTCTGACTGGTACGAAAATTGCAAGGCGTCTGACTGCAGGTGGCGAAATGGCCTAATTCTGCTCCTACATTTTTAAAGGACTGAGAGAACTGCTGAGATCATCAGGGTTTCTCTTCCAGCCCTCAGAGATACGTATCGGGAGCGCTGGGTACGCAAGGCCCTTGGCATTGTTAATAATCCCGCCCATCCGTCCAACAATTTCTTTGACCCCCCCACCATCAGTCAGGATGTACCATAGCATTCAGACAAGAACTGTTAGGATGACAAACAACTTCTTACCCCAGGCTGTGAGGCTGCTGAACTCCCAGCCACCACCCCGGTCTCATCACATATGAAGCATCAGTAGCATTTTACTGTTTACTATTGAACTTGTGTTGTAAGTGCACCTTATTATTTGTTAATTTATTTGTGGAAATATGTCTTTGTGTGTTGTGTGTGTGAGTTATATTCTACTGTGTTGTGCACCTTGATCCAGAGGAACATTGTTTCATTTGATGATATACATGTATGCAGTTGAATGACAATAATCTGAACTTGAACTCTATCTCTCTCTGTTTTGTCTATAAGAAATCAGAGCAGAAGTAGGCCATTCAGCCCATGAATCTGCTCTGCTATTTGTCAAAGCTGATTTATTTTTCCTTTCAATCCCATTCTCTTGCCTTCTCCCTATAACCTTTGTCTCTTCGGATTTCCTGTTAAACGACTTCAGACTGCACTACATTCTGCTGTTTTACACTGGTTGTTGTATTCACTACCACGTGTTGCAACCACACTGTCCACGTGTTGCGACCCCACTGTCCGCAACACAAGCTGAATCAGAATCACTGACGTCGTGAAAATTGTCGTTCTGAAGCAGCAGTACAGCACAGAGACTTTAAATTACACAGATAAATAAACAGGGCAATGCTGAGCTATGTCCATGGGTTCACGAACCGTTCTAAACTCTGCTGGTACCGTTTCTTCCCCAGACTGCATTTTGGCCAGTCGGATCATTTGGTTGTACTCCTGCGACCTGCATACAGACAGTGCCTAAAGAGCAAGGCTCCAGAGATCAAGACAACCAAGTGATGGTCGTAGGAGGTTGAGAAACGGTTACAGGATTGCCTTGAGTCAGTGGACTGGGCCGTGTTCAAGAACTCATCTGAGGACCTGAGTGACTACATCAGGGTTTTTACAGACTTTATTTAAACAGCTGTGGCTGAGTGTATCCCCACAAAATCCTTCAGGTCTTTCCCCAGTCAGAAGCCCTGCATGAACAATGAAATCCAGCATCTGCTGATGGCCAGATCAGAGGCATTCAAGTCTGGAGGTGCAGATATGATCTCCAGAAAGCCATCTCACGGACGAAGTGGAGATTCTGCACAAGACTGGAATCAACGAGGGATGCTTGACAGCTATGGCAGGGTTTGAGTGCCATAACCGCCTACAAAGCTAAATCTTGTGACATAGGGAACAGAGAGCTTCACTTCCAGATGAGCTCAATGCCTTCTATGCTTGCTTTGACCACCAGGACAGGGAGGAGCCATCGTGCACCCCCATGTTTCCTGATGATCCTTTGGTCTCAGTATCTGAAGTTGATGTGCAGGCTGCCTTCAAGAGTGAGTCCAAGGAAAGCATTCGGTCCAGACGGAGTATCTGGCTGAGTATTGAAGACTTGTGCTGACCAACTGGAAGATGTGTTCACAGAAATCTTCAAACTTTTGCTCCAGCAGTGTATGGTAACCATCTGCTTCAAGCAGGCTTCAATCGTACCAGTGCCCAAGAAGACCATGGTAACCTGTCTAAATGACTATCACCCAGTGGCACTTACATCCAGAGCGATGATGTGTTTTGAGAGGCTGGTGTTGAAGCCTATCAGCTCCTGTCTGAGCGGTGACTTGGATCCACTCCAATTCACCTCCCAAAGCAACAGAGCTACAGGAGGTGCTATCTCATTGGCTCTTCACACAACATTGGAACCTCAGGACAGCAAAGATGTATCATGATGCTCTTTATTGATTACAGCTCAGCATTTAACACCATCATCCCCTCAAAACTAATCAGTAAACTCCTAGACCTGGGCCTCAATACCCCTTTGTGCAATTGGCTCCTGGCAAAAACATCTCCTCCACGATCTTCATCAGCACAGGAGGATGGCAAGGATGTGTGCTAAGCCCCTGCTCTACTGGAATAGAGTAGACAGATGACATTTCCAGCCAAGACCCTTCTTCAAGATGTGCCTGAAGAATTGAAAGAGAATGTTCAGGCTCCTGTATCGTCCCTGATGGCAGTAATGAGAAGAGGAATGGCTATTGATTCTTTCTGATGACCGGTGGATGCAGTCATCTCTCTGAACTGAATCAAATTGAATTTATTTAAATCTTATACCAATCCCATGATGTGAGGGAGTAAAAATCTTTGCATTATAACTCTGTCACAATATACAGATGTGAGTTGTAGAAAGAAGCTGTCCCGTAGCCTGTTGGTCCTGGCTTTAATGCTGCGGTACTGTTTGCCAGACAGAAGCAGCTATAACAGCTTATGGTCGGGGTGACTGGTGTGCCTGCTGATCTTCCAGACCTTCTTTCTGCACCTGCTGCTGTAAATGTCCTCAATGGAGGGAAGTTCACATCCACAGATGCACTGGGCTGTCCGTACCACTCTCTGCAGTGCTCAGCGATCAAGGTTGGTGCTGTTCCCGTACCAGGCAGTGATACAGCCAGTCAGGATGCTCTCAATGGTGCTCCTGGAGAAGGTCTTGAGCATCTGGGGGCCCATGCTGAAAATCTTCAGTCACCTAAGGTGGAAGAGGTGCTGTGGTGTTTTTTTTGCCACAAAGCCGGTGTGTACAGTCCAGGTGAGATCACTGGTGATGTGTGTCCTGAGGAACTTGAAACTACTCTCCCTCTCAACTGCAGTCCCGTTGATGTTGATCGGGCTGAGCCTGTCTCCATTCTTCCTGTGATTCACGATCGGCTCTTTTGTTTTTGGACATTGAGGGAGAGGTTGTTATCTTGGCACCACTGTGTCAGGGTGTCAACCTCTCCTCTGTGGGCTGTCTCATCACTGTTAGAAATAAGGTCGATGAAAGTCGTGTCATATGCGAATTTGATCAGCAGATGGAGCTGTGTGTGGCAGCACAGTCATGGGTGTAAAGGGAGTGGGGGGGGGCGACTCAGGACACAACCCTGGGGGCAACTGTGTTGAGGGTCAGAGGAGCAGAGGTGAGGGAGCCCATCCTTACCACCTGTCAGCGATCTGATAGGAAGTCTAGGATCCAGCTGCACAAGGTGGGGTGCAGGCCGAGGTCTCTGAGCTTCCTGGGAAGTCTGGAGGGAATTATGGTGTTGAATGCTGAACTGTAGTCCAGGGACAGCATTCTAACATATGCATCCCTCTTCTCCAGGTGAGTGAGGACAGTGTGTAGTGCTGTGGAAAACCGGTTCTGTTGGTAGGTGAATTGTAGGGGTCCAGTGTGGGTGGTAGCAAGCTGCAGATGTAATCTTTAACCCCCTTCTCAAAGCATTTGCTTATTATTGAGGTGAGTGCGACAGGGCACCAGCCGTTCAGGCATGCTACCTTGGTTTTCTTCGGTACAGGGACAATGATGGATGATTTAAAACAGGAGGGCACTACACACAGAACATAGAAATCTACAGAGCATTACAGGCCCTTCAGCCCATAATGATGTGCCAACCATCATTACTCTAGAAACTGCCTAGAATTTCCCCACGGCATAGCCCTCTATTTTTCTAAGCTCCATGTACCTAAGAGTCTCTTAAAAGGCCCTATTGTATCTACCTCCACCACCGTCACTGGCAGTGCATTCCACATACCAACCATTCTCTGTGGAAAAAACTTACTCCTGACATCTCCTCTATACCTACTTCCAAGCACCTTAAAACTGTGCCCTCTCATTCTAGCCATTTCAGCCCTGGGAAAAAGCCTCTGACTATCCACGTGATCAATGCCTCTCATCATCTTATACACCTCTACCAGGTCACCTCTCATCCTCCGTCGCTCCAAGGAGAAAAGGCCGAGTTCATTCAACCTATTCTCATAAGGCATGCTCCCCAATCCAGGCAACATCCTTGTAAACCTCCTCTGCATCCTTCCTATGGTTTCCACATCCTTCCTGTGGTGAGGTGACCAGAACTGAGCACAGTACTCCAAGTGGGGTCTGACCAGGGTCCTATATAGCTGCAACATTACCTCTCGACTCTTAGACTCAATCCCACGATTGATGAAGGCCAATGCACCGTATGCCTTCTTAACCACAGACTCAACCTGCGTAGCAGCTTTGAGTGTTCTATAGACAGGCCCCAAGATCCCTCTGATCCTCCACACTGCCAAGAGTCTTACCATTAATACTATATTCTGCCATCATATTTGACCTACCAAAATGAACCACTTCACACTTATCTGGGTTGAACCCCATCTGTCACTCCTCAGCCCAGTTTTGCATCCTATCAATGTCCCGCTGTAACCTCTGACAGCCCTCCATACTATCCACAACACCTCCAAGCTTTGTGTCATCAGCAAATTTACTAACCCATCCCTCCACTTCCTCATCCAGGTCATTTATAAATATCACGGAGAGAAAGGGTCCCAGAACAGATCCCTGAGACACACCACTGGTCACTGACCTCCATGCAGAATATGAACCTTCTACAACCACTCTTTGCCTTCTGTGAGCAAGCCAGTTCTGGATCCAAAAAGCAAGGTCTCCTTGGATCCCATGCCTCCTTACTTTCTGAATGAGCCTTACATGGGGAACCATATCAAATCCATATATACTACATCCAGTGCTCTACCTCCTGTAATCTACGTGGGAGAGGGGGAGATTAAAAATGTCTGTAAACAGCTGGGATGCTGCCTGGAGGCTGTTGACACGTTGGAATGTATGTCAGCATCAGAGATGACCGAGGAGCAGGTCTGGTCCGTTGGCAAAGTATATTGTATCCTGGACACAATGCCACAGAGTAATACAACACAGAAACAGGCTCGTCAGCCCAGTGATCCATCCCAACCTATTTCCTTGCCCTGCTTGTCTGTATTTCACCCTTAACCTTTCCTATCCATACACCTGTCTTTAATACTGTGCTTTCAGGCTTCTGTATTTCCTCCCCGGTGGCACCTCAGTGTATATTAGCGACATTCTGTCCTGGGAGACTCCCTGTTTCACCCACTTTCAGATTCCTAATTTAGATAATCTCCACCTTTTGATTTCTCTTACTGAAACGTACGGTCACATATCTCCCACATTCACCGGGCTTTGCCCACTCAGCCTCTCTATAACTCATTACAGATTTACAGTTTCCTCACAACATGCCTTTCCATCTTATTTTCAGCACTGATAGATAAATCTGGAAACCTTGCAAGACTCGTACGGCCAGATTTGGGAACAGCTTCTTTCCAACTGTGATAAGACTGGTGAACGGATCCTGACCCGGATCTGGGCCGTACCCTCCAAATATCCGGACCTGCCTCTCGGTTTTTTGCACGACCTTACTTTCCATTTTTCTATTTATGATTCATAATTTAAATTTTTAATATTTACTGTCGATTTGTAATTCAGGGAGTGGGAAGCGCAGAATCAAATATCGCTGTGATGATTGTACATTCTAGTATCAATTGTTTGGCGACAATAAAGTATAAAGTACACCTGTTCCTTCCTCTCAGCAAATAGAGCACGGAAAGCGAAGCCAATCTGATCCATCACGAGTTTCCTTCCTCCATTCCCGAGAATCAATCGATTCCTGCCTTTTGTGAGATGCTGGAGCAGAATCACTGTCTCCGTTTCTCCTTCCGCAGAGCTGAGTGTTTCTGTGCTCATCCTGAATCGGTTCCACGCAATATACCCGCTGATTTTTTTTTTACACACCTGCGCGTAAAATTTCTTCTGAGCAGGAAATTTTTACATGGTCTGAAAACTGAGCAGCCCTTCCATAAAACATTTGTATGAAAGAGCATTCCCGCCGCGCGCGGAACTTTGGCTCCTGGGTGAAAGATTCCGTGTGTTGCTCTAAATAGCAGGCTCGCTGATCACAGGACCCATGAGGCAGGCGCTTTAAATGGCACGATTTCAAAGGAAATGCTGGAACTTCTGTCAGTAAATACCAAAAGTGATTTTTTGCAACAACTGTTGACATAACATGGTGGAATTTATCTAAAAAAACTAGGCGAATAAAATCCCACCGAAACACGAAGCCTCCCGATTGCTCCCAAATCACCCTGCGCCATGCACAAACCCCCAGTGATTGCTGAATCAAAGGTAATACAGTAGTTCTAAAAGTTGAACAAAAGTTTGCGGAACACGGGAATTAAGCTCCACCCAGCGTTTTGTATGTTTTGTTAGGATTTCATACATCTGCAGATTTTCTCTTCTTTGCCTTCGGCGCTGCTCGGGTCGGCCGGAGGACTCGGCAGCGCTCGGGTCGACGGGAGGACTGGACAATGCTCGGGTCGGTGGGAGGACTCGGCTGAATTCGGCAGCGCTCGGGTATGCGAGAGGACTCGGTAGTGTTCGGCTCGGCTGTGGGACTTGGCCGCGCTCGGGTGTGCGGGAGGATTCGCAGCACTCGAGTGAATTCGGTGGAACTCGGGTCGGCGGGAGGATTCGGCAGCACTCGAGTGAATTCGGCGGCGTTCGCCGAAGGGACGATGGAAGCGAAGGGGCTCGGCATGGAGTCGCCTGAAGTGACGGAGGTTTCGGTGATGGGGGAAGAGCAGATCGACATGGCCGAGCAGCTGCCGAGCTCCGACGAGGCTGGCTTCGCAGGCGAGTGTGTCCGGGAGGTGTTGGGAGCAGTGCCAGAGGCGGCTTAAAATCACGCAGCGGCCGGGATGTTAGGCCCACTCCTCACAAAACAATAAATAAAAATATGTTGAGATTGTCCGGCGCCGCCAGCGGGAGCCGAGCCGAGCCGAGCCGGCCCGAAGCGCTTCGGCCGAAGCTCCCGGCGCTCGGGCCGTTACTCGCCGAGCGATGGCGGGGGTCGGGTGGATGGCGGCCCGGTCGGCGAGGGAGGTGGGTGGCGATGAGGCAGGGGGAGAGCGATTGGAAAATAGGACACCCCCTTCCTTTTCCTCCCCTACTTCCTTTATCATTAGCACACAATCCCCTTGCTCCCCGTTTCCCCACCTGACTCCACTCTTCCATCTGCCTGCCATCTGTCTCTGGTTCCACTCATAACCTAGTTATAGAGTTGTACTGCATGGAAACAGGCCTTTTGGCCCAACTCATCAATGCTGACTACTTGAGCTAATCCCTTTTCCCCACATTTGTCAATATCCCTTTACCTTGCCAATCTATAAATGTCTTAAATGTTTTATTTGTGCCTGTCTCTACTGCTTTCTTTGACAACCTGTGCCATATGCCCACCACTCGCTGGATCTCATTTAAATCGTACCCCACTCACATTAGATTAATGAGTCAGAATTGGGTTTATTATCACTGACTTAATGGTCATGAAAGTTCTTTTACAGCCACAGTACAGTGTGAAAACATAAAATTATTTTCTTGAACCCTTCCAGTTTCAGCACATCCTTTCTAAGATAAGGGGCCCAAAACTGCTCACAATATCCAAGTGAGGCATCTCTAGTGCTTTATAAAGTCTCACCATTACATCCTAGTTTTTAATATTCTAGTCATCTTAGATGAATGCTAACATTGCATTTACCTTCCTCACCACAGACCCAACCTGAAAATTAACCCTTAGAGAATCCTGTAAGAAGATTCCAGTTGCTTTGCACCTCAGATTTTTGAATTTACTCTTCATTCAGAAAATAGTTTACCTTTTTATTTTTTCTGCCAAAGTATGACCGTACACTTCCTGACACTATTCCACCTACCACTTCTTTGCCCATTCTCCCAATCTGTCTGAGTCCTTCAGGAGCCTCTCTATTTCCTTAAAATTACCTTAAAAAGAATCAGTCCCAACACAGACCCTCGTGGAACGCCACTCGTCACCAGCAGCCAATCAAGATAGGCTCCCTTGATTCCCACTCTTTGTCTCCTGCCAGTCAGTCACTGCTTTATCCATGCTACACACATCAAATTTGCTGGTGAACGCAGCAGGCCAGGCAGCATCTCTAGGAAGAGGTACAGTGGATGTTTCGGGCCGAGACCCTTCGTCAGGACTCTCTATGCTAGTATCTTTCCTGTAATACCATGGGCTCTTAACTTGTTAAGCAGCCTCATGTGTGGCACCTTGTCAGATGCCTTCTGAAAATCCAAGTACACAACATCAACTAATTCTCCTTTATCTTTCTTGCTTGTTATTTCTTCAAAGAATTCCAACAGAATTGTAGTGCAAGAATTTCCCTTAAAGAATCTATGCTGACTATGGCCTACTTTATCTTGTGCCTCCAAGTACTATGAAAACACATCCTTAATAAGCAAATCCACTGTCTTCCCAATCACTGAGGTCAGACTAACTGGCCTATGGCTTCCTTCTTCTGCTCCTCTCCCTTGAAGACTGGAGTGGCATTTGCAATTTCCATTCCTCCAGAACAATGCCAGATTCAAATGATTCATGAACAATCATTACTAATGCTCCCACAATCCCTTGAGTCACCTCTTTCAGAACCCTGGGTTGTATATCGTCTTGTCCAGGTGATTTATCTACCTTTAGACCTTTCAGTTTCCCAAGAACCTTCTCTCAAGTAATGGCAAATTCACTCGCTGACACTCTTGATCTTCTGACATGCTGCTAGTGTCTTCCACAGTGAAGATTAATGCAAAATACTTATTCAGTTTGTTTGCCATTTCCTTGTCCCCCATTGCTACCTCTCCTGCATCATTTTCCAGTCGTCCAATATTCACCCTCACCTCTCTTTTACACTTCATGTATCTGAAGAAACCATTGGTATCCTCTAATATTGTATTCATTACCTTTGTATTCCAACTTTTTGTTTTTAATGCCTTTTTAGTTGCCTTCTGTTTAAAAGCTTCCCGTTCCTCTAACTTCCCACTATTTTTTTTCTCTATTATATGCTCTTTCTTTGGTGTTTATTTTGGCTTTGACTTCTCTTGTTAGCCACAATTGTGTTATCTTGCCTTTAGAATACTTCCACTTTGGGATGTATATATCCTGCGTCTTCCAAATTGCTTCCAGAAATTCCAGTCATTGTTGCTGTGTTGTCATCCCTGTCAGTGTTCTTTTCCAATTACTTTTGGCCAGCTCCTCCGTAATTATCTTTATTTCACTAGAATAGTGATACATCTGACTTTAGCTTCTCCTTCTCAAATTTCAGGGCAAATTGTATCATATTATAACCATATAACAATTACAGCACGGAAACAGGCCAACTCAGCCCTTCTGGTCCGTGCCAAACGCTTACTCTCACCTAGAACCACCGACCTGCACTCAGCCCATAACCCTCCATTCCTTTCCTGTCCATAGAGCTATCCAATTTAACTTTAAATGACAATATCGAACCTGCCTCAACCACTTCTGCTAGAAGCTCATTCCACACAGCTACCACTCTCTGAGTAAAGAAGTTCCCCCTCATGTTACCCCTAAACTTTTGCCCTTTAACTCTCAACTCATGTCCTCTTCTTTGAATCTCACCCACTCTCAATGGAAAAAGCTTATCCACGTCAACTCTATCTATCCCCCTCATAATTTTAAATACCTCTATCAAGTCCCCCCTCAACCTTCTACGTTCCAGAGAATAAAGACCCAACTTGTTCAACCTTTCTCTGTAACTTAGGTGATGAAACCCAGGTAACATTCTGGTAAATCTTCTCTGTACTCTCTCTATTTTGTTGACATCTTTCCTATGATTCGGTGACCAGAACTGTACACAATACTCCAAATTTGGCCTTATCAATGCCTTGTACAATTTCAATATTACATCCCAACTCCTATACTCAATGCTCTGATTTATAAAGGCCAGCATACCAGAAGCTTTCTTCACCACCCTATCCACATGAGATTCCACCTTCAGGGAACTATGCACCATTATTCCTAGATCCCTCTGTTCTACTGCATTCTTCAATGCCCTGCCATTTACCATGTATGTCCTATTTTGATTAGTCCTACCAAAATGTAGTACCTCACATTCATCAGCATTAAACTCCATCTGCCATCTTTCAGCCCACTCTTCTAACTGTCCTAAATCTCTCTGCAAGCTATGAAAACCTGCTTCATTATCCACAATGCCACCTATTTTAGTATCATCTGCATACTTTCTAATTCAATTTACCACCCTATCATCCAGATCATTAATGTATATGACAAACAGCATTGGACCCAGTATAGATCCCTGAGGCACACCACTAGTCGCCGGCCTCCAATCTGACAAACAGTTATCCACCACTACTCTCTGGCGTCTCCCATCCAGCCACTGCTGAATCCATTTTACTACTTCAATATTAATACTTAACGATTGAACCTTCCTAACTAACCTAACGTGTGGAACCTTGTTAAAGGCCTTACTGAAGTCCATATAGACAACATCCACTGCTTTACCCTCGTCAACTTTCCTAGTAACCTCTTCAAAAAATTCAATAAGATTTGTCAAACATGACCTTCCACGCACAAGTCCATGTTGACTGTTCCTAATCAGACCCTGTCTATCCAGATAATTATATATACCATCTCTAAGAATACTTTCTATCAATTTACCCACCACTGACGTCAAACTCACAAGCCGATAATTGCTAGGTTTACTCTTAGAACCCTTTTTAAACAATGGAACCATATGATCAATACGTCAACCTGACAGCACTATCCCCGTTTCTAATGACATTTGAAATATTTCTGTCAGAGCCTCTGCTATTTCTACACTAATTTCCCTCAAGGTCCCAGGGAATATCCTGTCAGGACCCAGATACTTATCCACTTTTATATTCCTTAAAAGCGCCAGTTCTTCCTCTTCTTTAATCATCATAGTTTCCATAACTTCCCTACCTGTTTCCCTTACCTTACACAATTCAATATCCTTCTCCTTAGTGAATACCGAAGAAAAGAAATTGTTCAAAATCTCCCCCATCTCTTTTGGCTCCACACATAGCTGTCCACTCTGATTCTCTAAGGGACCAATTTTATCCCTCACTATCCTTTTGCTATTAATATAACTGTAGAAACCCTTTGGATTTATTTTCACCTTACTTGCCAAAGCAACCTCATATCTTTCAGCTTTTCTAATTTCTTTCTTAAGATTCTTTTTACATTCTTTATATTCCTCAAGTACCTCATTTACTCCATGCTGCCTATATTTATTGTAGATATCTCTCTTTTTCCGAACCAAGTTTCCAATATCCCTTGAAAACCATGGCTCTCTCAAACTTTTAACATTTCCTTTCAACCTAACAGGAACATAAGATTCTGTGCCCTCAAAATTTCACCTTTAAATGACCTCCATTTCTTTATTACATCCTTCCCATAAAATAAATTGTCCCAATCCACTCCTTCTAAATCCTTTCACTTCTCCTTAAAGTTAGCCTTTCTCCGGTAAAAAATCTCAAGCCTGGGTCCACACCTATCCTCCATAATATTGAAACTAATGGCATTGCGATCACTGGACCCAAAATGCTCCCCAAAACATACCTCCGTCACCTGACCTATCTCATTCCCCAACAGGAGATCCAACGCTGCCCCTTCTCTAGTTGGTACCTCTATGTATTGCTGCAAAAAACTATCCTGCACACATTTTACAAACTCCAAACCATCCAGCCCTTTTATAGTATGGGCTTCCCAGTCTATGTGTGGAAAATTAAAATCTCCCACAATCACAACCTTGTGCTTACTACAAATATCTGCGATCTCCTTACAAATTTGCTCCTCCACTTCTCACTCCCCATTAGGTGGTCTATAATACGCCCCTATAAGTGTTACTACACCTTTCCCATTCCTCAATTCCACCCAAGTAGCCTCCCTAGACGAGCCCTCTAACCTATCCTGCCAGAGCACTGCTGTAATATTTTCTCTAACAAGCAATGCAACACCTCCCCCTCTTGTCCCTCCAATTCTATCACACTGAAGCAATGAAATACAGGAATATTTAGTTGCCAATCACACCCCTCCTGCAACCATGTTTCACAAATAGCTACCACATCATACTTCCAGGTTATCAATCCATGCTTTAAGCTCATCCACCTTTCTTATAATGCTTCTAGCATTAAAATAAATGCATTTAAGAAATTTTTCACCTCTTACTCTCTGTTTCTTACTAACGGTGCAAACAACTTTACTATTTTCTTTTTCTTCCTTCTCCCCTACATCTGTTCTTACACTCTGGTTCCCCTCCCCCCTTGTATCTAGTTTAAATCCACTAGAGCCTCTCTAGCAAACCTACCTGCAAGAATATTTGTCCCCTTCCAGTTCAGATGTAAACTGTCCCGCTGGAACAGGTCCCACCTTCCCTGGAAAACTGCCCAATTATCTATAAATCTTATAACTCCCGTCAGAGTCTTTTTACCCTTGCCGTCCTTAGCTCTACCCACAATGATTCAACATCTTCTAACCATACATTTTTTAACCCTACCCTCTTTTTAATGATTTAATTTTTTTTTAACAAAAGTGCTACTCCACCCCCTCTGCCTGCCTGTCTGTCCTTTTGATAGAATGTGTATCCTTGGACACTAAGCTCCCAGTTGTAAACTTCTTTCAGCAATGATTCAGTGATGCCCTCAACATCATACATGCCAATCTGTAACCGTGCTGTGTTAAGCTACTTTATTCTGTATACTGTGTGTATTCAAATATTAGATTAGATTATGAGGACACTCAGTCCTCATTTATTGTCATTTAGAAATGCATACATTAAAAATGATACAATGTTCCTCCAGAATGATATCACAAGAAAACACAGGACAAACCAAGGCTAAAACTGACAAAACCACATAATTATAACATATAGTTACAACAGTGCAAAGTAATACCATAATTTGATAAAGAGCAGACTATGGGCACGGTAAAAAAAAGTCTCAAAGTCCCGATAGACTCATCATCTCACACAGGCAGCAGAAGGGAGAAACTCTCCCTGCCATGAACCTCTAAGCACCGCAAACTTGCCGATGCAGCACCATTGGAAGCACCTGACTGCAGCAGACTTTGAGTCCGAAAACTTCGAGCCTCCGACCAGCCCCCCCCAATACAGCCTCTCCAAGCACCATCCTCTGCTGTGCGCTTTGACCCCTCCCCGGCCGCCGAGCAACAAGCAAAGCTGAGGACTTGGGGCCTTTCCCTCCGGAGATTCTGGACCACACAGTAGCAGTAGCATTGAAGCAGGTATTTCAGAAGTTTCACCAGATGTTCCTCTGCGCTCTCACGTCTGTCTCCATCAAATCAGGATTGTGCACGGCACCCTACTTGACAAATAACAGATATCACCACCGGAGTGGCTGCTGCGAGCTGCGTTGTGTCGCCATCTTCTCCTCCCTCTTATAACACCTTCAGTCCTGTATTCACCCTTTTTAATTTTGTCTGACTTTTACATTACAACTTATCCTGTTGACTGCAGTTTTGCCCTCTCATCAGCCTCACCTTGCTAGGAGTCTCACTGCACATTGCCTCTGTTTGTAAACCGGTTGCCTCAGCCTCAGCACTCTCTCTTCAGCTCTCATCCCCCTGCCAAGTTAGCTTAAACACTGTTGAACCGGCCCCAAGGATATTGGTCCCCTTTGGGCTCAGGTTATGCCTTTCTCTGAAGAGATCCCAATGATCCATAAAGTTCATACAGATCAGATCATCACGTCAGTGCATTGAGATTCTTGTTGTTCATCCATCATTGGCGTCGATGAGGACCTCGACACCATTATGATGGTGTTGAGACTAGCGCGTGATTTGGATTGAAGTGAGAGAGAGTTGCGCAGTGTCAGCCTCACTCTCTCTTCCCAATTCCCATCTGGATCCAGTGGCAAGACAGAGTCTAGACGGCTGGAGATGGGACTAGGCGCAGTGGATGACCAGGACGTCTTCTGTGTCTTGTCCTGCTCTACACGTTCCATGACGCTTGCAGAGACCGCCTTCTTGACCGTTGGACCTCCCATTGGTCTCGTCCACTCAATTCGCCGGAGTCTGTCTTCACATGCTGGGATAGACAACCCCCGATCTCACCGAGGGTTTGAGACCGATTGGCTACCCTCACCTGGTTTAGCCGGCTTGTCGAAGCCGTTGCCCGGGGTGTGGCCGCTGTCGCATGCAAACAGCTACGGGGAGCCACAGGTGAGAGCTGAGTGCCAGGTGGGGAGCAAAGGTGGACTAACCGCCCTGAAAAGGAAATGACATGTTCCCCCACCAGAGGTGCTACCCCTCCCTGACACCCCATACAAGGTAAACCAATGACTAAGTGCAGAATAGAGTGTTACAGAGAGGGTGCAGTGCAGGCAGACCATATGGTGACAGGTCATAATGAGGTAGATTACGAGGCCAGAAGTCCATCTTATTGCAGCAGGGGACCATGTAAGAATCTGATAACAGTGGAGTAGAAGCTATTCTTGACCTTAGTGACACGTGGTATCAGGCTTTTGTATCGTCTGGCCAATGGGAGGGAGGAGAAGAGAGTATGTCGAGGGTCAGGGTTTGGATTATGTTGGCTGCTCTACTGAGGTAGTAAGAAGTGTAGGCAGAGTCCATGGAGGGACTCTGTCCCCATCCACCTGGTCTCACCTATCACCTTCTAGTGTGTCCTCCTTCCCCTTCCTCCCCACCACCTTATTCTGGCCTCTTTCCCTTCCTTTCCAGTCCTGATGAAGGGTCCTGGCCAGAAATGTTGATTGTATCACAAACAAGAGAAAATCTGCAGATGTTGACAATCCAAGCAACACACACAAAATGTTGGAGGAACCCAGCAGGCCAAGCAGCATCTATGGACAAGAGTACAGTCAACATTTCGGGCTGAGACGTCAACTGTACTTTTTTCCGTACATGTTGCCTGGCCTGCTGAGTTCCTCCAACATTGATTGTACACTTCTTTCCATGATATTGCCCGACCTGCTGAGTTCCTCCAGCACTTACTGTGTATTCATCAGGATTTCCAGTATCTGCAGAATCTCTTGTGCCCATAGAGGGTTTTCATGATGTGTTGAGGTGTGTCCACAACTCTCCGTAGTTGTAGACACAGTTCAGTAATTCAGCACAAGTTTCTTGCGGTCAAGTGCAGAGCAGTTCCTGTATCATGCTGAGATGCATCTTTATAGATCATTTCTATAGAATAATGAGAATAATTGATAAGAGTCAATGGAGACACCTGCACAGTCTGCTATGTTTAATCAAGCACATCTCTAGTTTTTGACACCCTTGGTTCCTGTGTTGCAGAGGTGACAACGGTGACAGTGGCGAGTATGACTGGAACTGCTGATAATGTTTTCACAACGTCTGTTGCAAATGCTTCCATATCAGAGCATGTACTGGTAAGTCAGTTCATTCAGCACAGTCCATACATCCCATGTTCTTTGTCATTTTCTGCTTATAGGCTGTCCTCGGCCATGTGTGATATGTTCAGTTCTAGGCACATAATAATATTTGTGATACCATCAGTTTTGTTCTGTCCAGTGTGTTTCAGCAGGCAACATTCTCTTTTTGGAGAATAGGTTTAGAGAAAGAAAGATTTGTCACATGAGCATTGAAATATCGAAGTATACAGTACAATGCATCATTTGCATCAAATAAAAGTGAGAATTGCGCTGAGTGCCTGCAGTTGTCGCCATGCTTCCAACACCAGTGTAGCATGTCCACAACTCACTAACCCTAATCCATACCTGCTACATCTTTGGAATGTGAGAGGCAATTGGAGCACCCCGAGGAAACCCATGAGATCGCGGGAGAACATACAAACCCCTTACAGACAGTGGTGAGAATCAAACCTCGCTCTTACAGCTGACACTGTAAAGAGTTGCTTTAGTGGCTGTGCTACTGTACTGCCCTTCTGATTTTGTGTTCAACTCTGGACATTATAGCCCCATACTCTAAAGCCGCCCTCTGTACTGGTGAAAGGGCTGACTTCCAGGGGAGACAAAACGTATTCCTGTCTGCTCTGTCAGGTGGTGTGAAACATTGCAAGGGACAATGTCTGGAAGTGTCCTGGCTAATGGTTATCCTGGTGGAGGCACAATATCTGGATCTTCAAAAGGCAGTTGTTAGACTGAAAAAGGATTCACAGAATACCCTGCAGGAACTGGCCCTTCAGCCCATGATTTTGTTCCAAACTAATTAAACTAGTAATTAAATGTTGAACTAAACTAATCTCTTCTGCCTACATTAGTTTACATTCACAGTAATAGCTAATTGATTAGAAGCCTATGGTGAGAGGGTTACAATTGCACAGGGAATGGATGTACATGAACATTTGGTAACTTAATTCTATAGTGCATTGGGAATAACAATGAAATGACTATTACCAATGAATAAACGTGTCTAGGTTGAATGTGATTTGGGTGATCACAAAACATAAAAGTCTGAATGTTCCTTTAAGGAAAAGTAGGATTGTTGCTTGTGTGAATACTGATACACACATGCAAATTTACTGTTCGCCAGGAAGCAATAATTTAACTCACACCAGTATAAACTTAGATTAAAATTATATAGACAAAATATTTTAAACCATAACAAACAGATTTAAGAAAAAGGCCCATTTACAATACACATTTTAGCCTATAGTCTGCACATAATCATTGGAACTCATTGTTGCATAATCAGTTTGCTTCACTTCATTTACCCACGGTACCAAACGATTCTGCCTGAAAACACAGTCCAGGCAAAACAAAAATAAATATCCACGTAACAACCAAGGACAAAGCATCAAACTGTCTCCAAGGTTGAACGGCTGATTTTCAGAGCCAAGGCAGTTTTTACTACTCGGGGTAAAAGAGAGGCAAGACTGTGCAAGCGCGTGACGTCAACTAGTAGAGCGCGAAAGGTTTAAAAAGAAGACTGCCATATCCAGCAGGCAGCAGAGTGAGAGGCAGCAGAATGATAGGGCTTTGGTTCAACAGGCTTAGGCGATAACGGGACGAGGTGAGGTAGGTTTACCGGTGTCATTTGCAGAAAGGAGGAAGTATGTGTGTGAGGCCAGTTTTCTGTGCACAAAGTACCCCTGTGGCTGTCCCCCTTGACAATAAGTACTCTTGTTTGGGTACTGTTGGGGGGAACAGCCTACCTGGGGTAGGCGACAGTGGCCGTTCCTCTGGCACAGAGTCTGGCTCTGTGGCTCAGAAGGGTAGGGATAGGAAGAGGAAGGCAGTAGTGATAGGGGATTCTATAGTTAGGGGGTCAGACAGGCGATTCTGTGGACGCAGGAAAGAAACACAGCTGGTAGTTTACCTCCCAGGTGCCAGGGTCCGAGATGTTTCAGATCACATCCAAGATATCCTGCAGTGGGAGTGAGAACTTCCAGAGGTCGTGGTACATATTGGTACCAATGACATAGGTAGGAAAAGGGAAGAGGTCCTGAAAAAAGTGTACTGGGTGTTAGGAAGGAAGTTGAGAAGCAGGGCCGCAAAGGTAGTAATCTCAGGATTACTGCCTGTGCCACATGACAGTGAGAATAGGAACAGAATGAGGTGGAGGATAAATGCGTGGCTGAGGAATTAGAGCAGGGAGCAGGGATTCAGATTTCTGGATCTTTGGGACCTCTTTTGGGGCAGGTGTGACCTGTACAAAAAGGACGGATTGCACTTGAATCCCAGGGGGACCAATATCCTGGCAGGGAGGTTTGCTAAGGCTATTGAGGAGAGTTTCAACTAGAATTGTTGGGGGGGTGAGAACCAAATTGAAGAGACTGGGGAAAAGGCCATTGGCTCACAAATAGAGAAAGCTTGCAGACAGTGCGAGAGGGAGGATAGACAGGTGATAGAGAAGGGACGCGCTCAGACTGAAGGTTTGAGATGCGTCTATTTTAACGCAAGGAGTGTTGTGAACAAAGCGGATGAGCTTAGAGCGTGGATCAGTACTTGGAGATGTGATGTGGTGGCCATTACAGAGACTTGGATGGCTGAGAGACAGGAATGGTTACTTCAAGTGCCGGGTTTTAGATGTTTCAGAAAGGACAGGGAGGGAGGCAAAAGAGGTGGGGGCGTGGCACTGTTGATCAGAGATAGTGTCACGGCTGCAGGAAAGGTGGACGCTATAGAGGGATTGTCTACAGAGTGTCTGTGGGTGGAGGTTAGGAACAGGAAGGGGTCAATAACTTTACTGGGTGTTTTTTATAGGCTGTCCAATAGTAACAGGTATATCAAGGAACAGATAGGGAAACAGATCCTGGAAAGGTGTAACAATAACAGAGTTGTCATGATGGGAGATTTTAATTTCCCAAATATCGATTGGCATCTCCCTAGAGCAAGGGGTTTAGATGGGGTGGAGTTTGTTAGGTGTGTTCAGGAAGGTTTCCTGACACAATATGCAGATAAGCCTACAAGAGGAGAGGCTGTACTTCATCTGGTATTGGGAAATGAACCTGGTCAGGTGTCAGATCTCTCAGTGGGAGAGCATTTTGGAGGTAGTGATAATAATTCTATCTCCTTTACAATAGCATTGGAGAGAGATAGGAACAGACAAGTTAGAAAGCATTTAATTGGAGTAAGGGGAAATATGAGGCTATCAGGCAGGAATTTGGAAGATTAAATTGGAAACAGATGTTCTCAGGGAAAAGTACGGAAGAAATGTGGCAAATGTTCAGGGGATATTTGTGTGGAGTTTTGCATAGGTACGTTCCAATGAGACAGGGAAGTTATGGTAGGGTACAGGAACCGTGGTGTACAAAGACTGTAATAAATCTAGAGAAGAAGAAAAGAAAAGCTTACAAAAAGTTCAGAGAGCTAGGTAATGTTAGAGATCTAGAAGATTATAAGGCTAATAGGAAGGAGCATAAGAAGGAAATTAGGAAAGTCAGAAGGGGCCATGAGAAGGCCTTGGTGAGTAGGATTAAGGAAAACACCAAGGCATTCTATAAATATGTGAAGAGCAAGAGGATAAGATGTGAGAGAATAGGACTAATCAAGTGTGACAGTGGAAAAGTGTGTATGGTACCAGGGGAGAGAGCAGAGGTACTTAAATGCGTACTTTACTTCAGTATTCACTGTGGAAAAGGATCTTGGTGATTGTAGTGATGACTTGCAGCAGACTGAAAAGCTTGAGCATGTAGATTTTAAGGAAGAGGATGTGCGGGAGCTTTAAGAAAGTATCAAGTTGGATAAGTCTCCGGGACCAGATGAGATGTACCCCAGGCTGTTATGGGAGGCAAGGGAGGAGATTGCTGAGCCTCTGGCGATGATCTTTGCATCATCAATGAGGACCGGAGAGGTTCCGGAGGATTGGAGGGTTGCAGATGTTGTTCCTTTATTCAAGAAAGGGAGTAGAGATAGCTCAGGAAATTATAGACCAGTGAGTCTTACCTCAGTGTTTGGTAAGTTGATGGAAAAGATCCTGAGAGGCAGGATTTATGAACATTTGTAGACGTATAATATCATTAGCAATAGTCAGCATGGCTTTGTCAAAGGCAGGTCATGCCTTATGAGCCTCATTGAATTTTTTGAGGATGTGACTAAACATATTGATGAAGGAAGAGCAGTAGATGTAGTGTATATGGATTTCAGCAAGGCATTTGATAAGGTACCCCATGCAAGGCTTAATGAGAAAGTTAGGAGGCATGGGATCCATGGGAACATTGCTTTGTAGATTCAGATCTGGCTTGCCCACAGAAGGCAAAGAGTGGTTGCAGACGGGTCATATTCTGCATGGAGGTCGGTGACCAGTGGTGTGCCTCAGGGATCTGTTCTGGGACCCTTAATCTTTGTGATTTTTATAAATGACCTGAATGAGGAAGTGGAGGGATGGGTTAGTAAGTTTGCTGGTGACACAAAGGTTGGAGGTGTTGTGGATAGTGTGGAGGGCTGTCAGAGGTTATAGCGGGACATCGATAACATGCAAAACTGGGCTGAGAAGTGGCAGATGGAGTTCAACCCAGATAAGTGTGAGGTGGTTCATTTTGGTAGATCAAATATGATGGCAGAATATAGTATTAATGGTAAGACTCTTGGCAGTGTGGAGGATCTTGGGGTAGCTGAAAGCAGCTGTGCAGGTTGACTCTGTGGTTAAGAAGGCGTACGGTGTATTGGCCCTCATCAATCGTGGAATTGAACTTAGGAGCCGAGAAGTAATGTTGCAGATATATAGGACCCTGGTCAGACCCCACTTGGAGTACTGTGCTCAGTTCTGGTCGCCTCACTACAGGAAGGACGTGGAAACCATAGAAAGGGTGCAGAGGAGATTTACAAGGATGTTGCTTGGATTGGGGAGCATGCCTTATGAGAATAGGTTGAGTGAACTTGGCCTATTCTCCTTGGAGCGATGGAGGATGAGAGATGACCTGATAGAGGTGTATAAGATGATGAAAGGCATTGATCGTGTGGATAGTCAGAGGTTTTTTCCCAGGGCTGAAATGGTTGCCACAAGAGGACACAGGTTTAAGGTGCTGGGGAGTAGGTACAGAGGAGATGTCAGGGGTAAGTTTTTTACTCAGAGAGTGGTGAGTGCGTGGAATGGGCTGCCAGCAATGGTGATGGAGGCAGATACGATAGGGTGTTTTAAGAGAGTTTTGGATAGGTATATGGAGCTTAGAAAAATAGAGGGCTATAGGTAAGCCTCGTAATTTCTAAGGTAGGGACATGTTCGGCACATCTTTGTGGGCTGAAGGGCCTGTATTGTGCTGTTAGTTTTCTATGTTTTTCTATGTTTCTAAGGTTGTGTTATAACTAGCTGATTAAAAGTTATTTGCACATTCTCTGTGAGACCATTGTCTGCATGAGGATTTTCCAACTGCAGTCTCTGTCCTTTTGCTATGCTTGTTTTCTGTGTCCGTGTCCATTTCCATTTCCGTTTCCATCCTTCCTCCAAAACTCCCTGCACTCTCCCCAAAAAATGGCCACCGCCTGATCCCTCTGGAATATTCTGAGGCATTTTATGTTACAAAATATTAACAAGACAAATCCTTTTGGCTATTATAACGTGCCTGACCTAATCAACGGAATTATTATTTTAAGCAGCAAGAAAAGGAAATACTCAGTTGTATAATGTAATTAATTTGAGAAAATCTGCGTAAAATAAAATACTCAACAGCAGAACTGTATTAAAACATTAAAGCAATGTCTTAAACCAGTGTACTACTATACATCCATGTGTCTATTTAAGAATCTCGTAATTATCTCTATTGTATTAGCCTCCACCATCGTATACGTCAGTGTATTCCAGCCATCATTATTCTGTGTAAAAAAAAAAGAACTCGCCTCACACATCTACTTTGAAAAATCAGAGATACAAAGGGACTTTGGGAGTCCTTGTACAGGATTCCGTAAAGTTTAACTTGCAGGTTAAGTCGGTGATAAAGAAGGCAAATAGAATGCTAGCGTTTATTTTGAGAGGACTAGAATATAAAGGGAATGATATAATACTGGGGCTTTATAAGGCAATGGTTAGACTGCTCTTGGTGTATTGTGAGCAGTTTTGAGCCCTTTGTTTAAGAAAAGATGTACTGGTATTGGAGAGGGTCCACTGGAGGGTCATGAGAATGATTCTGTGAATGAAAGGGTTAACATATGAGGAGCGTTTGATGGTTCTGGGGCCATAATCTCTGGTGTTTAGAATGAGTGTGGATCTCATTGAAACCTATCAAATATTGAAAGGCCTAGATAGAGTGGATGTGGAATCTTTGTTTCCTATAATGGGTAAGTCTAGGACTAGAGGCCACAGTCTCAGAATAGAGGGATGTCCATCTAGAACTGAGATCAGAAGGAATTTCTTTAGCCAGAGGGTGATAAATTCTACTGTGGAGTTCAAGTGATTGGGTATATTTAATGTGCAGGTTAACAGGTTCTTGATTAATCAGGTTATCAGAGGTTGTGGAGAAGAGGCAGGAGAATGGGGTTGAAGGGGAAAATAAATCAGCCATGATGGAATGGCAGAGCAGATGGGCTCAACGGCCTAATTCTGCTTGTATGTCTTATAAAACTCTATCAGATGTCCCCCATTCTCTGCCACTCCAGAGAAAACAAGCCCAGTTTGTCCATCCTCTCAATGTAGTTCATGCCCTCTAATCCAGTCAGCATCCTGGTGAATCTCTTCTGGATTGTGGGAGTGATTGTGCAGAGAAAGGTTTAGTTAAAGGGTAGAGAACAAGAGCAGGGTAACTGGTTAATTTTCATGTTGTCAGCCTTTTGTTGATGGGGTGCCACAAGCATCAGTACTTGGCCTGCACCAATTCATGATTACAGTACTGAGGACTGGACATTCAGGTGTGGGGATGCAGTAAGGTTTGTGAGCAAACAAGCTGAGCAAGTGATGTGCCAGAGGGGGGATAAGGAGGGTAAGTGAATGATTGGGAAGATGGGAACTGCTTTGTAATGTGAGAGAATGTTGAGGAAAATCACTTGATAGCAAGAAAAGATTTATGGAGATGTTGCTAAGATTCAGGGGTCTGAGTTACAGGGAAATATTGGCCAGGCTGGAACACAGGAAATAGACTAAGTTGCTGGTGGTAGACCTGAGGAGAGCAAAGGTACCGGTGACCCCTGTTTCCATCCAGGGGGTCAGTGTGGACATGGTGGAGGATTACAAATACCTGGGGATACGAATTGACAATAAACTGGACTGGTCTAAGAACACTGAGGCTATCTACAAGAAGGGTCAGAGCCGTCTCTATTTCCTGAGGAGACTGAGGTCCTTTAACATCTGCCGGACAATGCTGAGGATGTTCTACGAGTCTGTGGTGGCCAGTGCTGTCATGTTTGCTGTTGTGTGCTGGGGCAGCAGGCTGATGGTAGCAGACACCAACAGAATCAACAAACTCATTCGTAAGGCCAGTGATGTTGTGGGGATGGAACTGGACTCTCTCACGGTGGTGTCTGAAAAGAGGATGCTGTCTAAGTTGCAGGCCATCTTGGTCAATGTCTCCCATCCACTACATAATGTACTGGTTGGGCACAGGAGTACATTCAGCCAGAGACTCATTCCACCGAGATGCAGCACAGAGCGTCATAGGAAGTCATTCCTGCCTGTGGCCATCAAACTTTACAACTCCTCCCTTGGAGGGTCAGACACCCTGAGTCAATAGGCTGGTCCTGGACTTATTTCATAATTTACTGGCATAATTTACATATTACTATTTAATTATTTATGGTGCAATGAAAACCAATTTCCCCCGGAACCGATAAAGTATGACTATGACTATGAATGAGGCGCGACTTCCTAATGAAGGGTCTGGGCCCAAAATGTCGACTCTTTATTAATCTCCATTGATGCTGCCTCACCCGCTGAGTCCCTGTAGGATTTTGTGTGTGCTTCTCTGGATTTCTAGCATCTACAGAACCTCCTGTGTTTATGACTTAGTAGAAGTGTGTACAATTATGAAATGCACAGATATGGTGGATGGCTTTTCCCCAGGGTAGGGGAGTCCAAGACTAGTGGACATAAATATGGTGAATGGTAACTGCCTTTTCTCCAGGGTAGGGGAGTCCAAGACTAGTGGAAATAAGTTTAGGGTGAGGAGGAAAGATTTAAAAGGAACCTGAGAGAATAAGGAACAAGCTGCCAGAGGAATACTGTTCCTTCTAAGCTGCATGGGTTCACATCTGCACAGTGCCTGAAATACTCATACGTCATAACCTTTGATGAGCACAGCTGATGTTTTCTTTTATAAGCTCATATAATTTTGAAATCTATGTTAATATGATTGTGAAGTACCCTGCAATTAATTATGTGTTAATGCATATAATCCATAAGTTTTCTAAATAGTAAACATAGCACAACCTTTACTTTGAAACATTTTAGAACTTAAATGATTTTACATCAACAGTGTTTCAAGTTACAACAATGTTACAAATTGTAACAATAAACAGAATGGCATTCAGTAGCTCATTCTTAATAAACCTCCAGCCCGCTGAACACCAATGCCATCTAGTCAAAACATTTTACTTTTGCTGTTGTGCCTGTCTGTTATTTTGACTACCTGACATCATTTACTTGTGTTTGATGTGCATATTACAAAAAAATCATTCAAAGTACCGTGCAGTTTTCACACTGTGTAATAATTTCTTGCTCAGCAATGGATGGTCCATGCAGTTGTAAAAACAATTGGAGGGAGTGTTGCAGAGGAAGTGGTTGAGGCAGGTACAACAGTAGCATTTAAGCAGCCCTTGGACGGGTACAGGGATGGGAGGGATATGAGCCAATGCAGGAAATTGGGACTAGCTGGGTGGGCACTGTGCTTGGCATGGACCAGTTGGGCCAAAGGGCCTGTCTGTATCTGAGTTTCTGTAACTCTAAGAGGTAATCGTGGTTTTAAAATAATGAGCAATGTGTAGTGTTGGTGTACGGAGGTATTTTAATGTTTTACATCTGCATGATTAGTAATTTATTAGGAAGGAATGTGACGTGGTGGCCTTCACGACACTGGCAAGACCACACCTGGAGTACCATGTTCATATTTGATCTTATCCCTAAGGAGGGATTTATTGCCTTGGAGACAGTGAAACATAGTTACACGAGATTGATAGCTAGGTTAAGATATGACTTAAGCAAGAATAAGTAGGATTAACACATAAAATGCTGGAGGAACTCAGCAAGTCAGACAGCATCTATGGAAATGAATGAGCAGTTTGATATTTCAGCCCAAGACCCCTATTTGGGACTCAAACATTCAAAGTAAAATTTATGATCAGAGTACATACATACAAGCCTGAGACTCTTTTGCTGTGGGCATACATAGCAAATCTATAGAACAGTAACTGTAAACAGGATCAATGAACAACAAACTGTACAAATGCAGATAGAAATAAATAACAATAAATAACAAGATAGAGAGTCCTTAAAGTGAGACTCCGCTTCTTTTCGGATTCCAGACCTAATCAGTTCCCCTCTACCACCACTCTGCTCCGTCTAGCGGAATTAGTCCTTACTCTTAATAATTTCTCCTTTGGCTCCTCCCACTTTCTCCAAACTAAAGGTGTAGCCATGGGCATCCGTATGGGTCCCAGCTATGCCTGCCTTTTTGTTGGCTTTCTGGAACAATCCATGTTCCAAGCCTATACTGGTATCTATCCCCACTTTTCCTTCGCTACATCGACGACTGCATTGGCGCTGCTTCCTGCACGCATGCTGAGCTCATTGACTTCATTAACTTTGCCTCCAACTTTCACCCTGCCCTCTGGTCCATTTCTGACACTTCCCTCCCCTTTCTAGATCTTTCTGTCTCTATCTCTGGAGACAGCTTATCCACTGATGTCTACTATAAGCCTGCTGACTCTCACAGCTATCTGGACTATTCCTCTTCTCACCCTGCCTCTTGCAAAAACGCCATCCCCTTCTCGCAATTCTTCCGTCTCCACCGCATCTGCTCTCAGGATGAGGCTTTTCATTGCAGGACGAGGGAGATGTCCTCCTTTTTTAAAGAAAGGGGCTTCCCTTCCTCCACCATCAACTCTGCTCTCAAACGCACCTCTCCCATTTCACGCAAATCTGCTCTCACCCCATCCTCCTGCCACCCCACTAGGAATAGGGTTCCCCTTGTCCTCACCTGCCACCCCACCAGCCTCCGGGTCCAACATATAATTCTCTGTAACTTCTGCCACCTCCAACGGGATCCCACCACTAAGCACATCTTTCCCTTCCCCTGCACCCCCGCTTTCCACAGGAATCACTTCCTACGCGACTCCCTTGTCCGTTCGTCCCCCCCCCCATCCCTTCCCACCGATCTCCCTCCCAGCACTTATCCTTGTAAGCAGAACAAGGGCTACACACCATTCTGCTTACCACTATTCCTCCCTCACCACCATTCAGGGCCCCAGACAGTCCTTCCAGGTGAGGTGACACTTCACCTGTGAGTCGGCTGGGGTGATATACTGTGTCCGGTGCTCCTGATGCAGCCTTCTATATATTGGCGAGACCCGTCGCAGACTGGGAGACCGTTTCGCTGAACACCTACGCTCTGTCCGCCAGAGGAAGCAGGATCTCCCAGTGGCCACACATTTTAATTCCACGTCTCATTCCCATTCTGATATGTCTATCCACGGCCTCCTCTACTGTCAAGATGAAGCCACACTCAGGTTGGAGGAACAACACCTTATATTCCGTCTGGGTAGCCTCCAACCTGATGGCATGAACATTGACTTCTCTAACTTCCGTTAATGCCCCACCTCCCCTTCGTACCCCATCTGTTATTTATTTATTTATTTGTTTATTATTATTAATTTTTTCTTTCTTTCTTTCTTTCTCTCTCTCCTTTTTCTCCCTCTGTCCCTCTCACTATACTCCTTGCCCATCCTCTGTGCTCCCCCCTCCCCCTTTCCTTCTCCCTGGGCCTCCTGTCCCATGATCCTCTCGTATCCCTTTTGTCAATCATCTGTCCAGCTCTTGGCTCCATCCCTCCCCCTCCTGTCTTCTATCATTTCGGATCTCCCCCCCCCCCCACCCCACTTTCAAATCTCTTACTATCTCTTCCTTTAGTTAGTCCTGACGAAGGGTCTCGGCCCGAAACGTCGACTGTACCTCTTCCTATAGGTGCTGCCTGGTCTGCTGCGTTCACAGGAGATTCTGTAGATGCTAGAAGTCCAGAGAAGCACACACAAAATGCCAGAGAGACTCAGCGGGTGAGGCAGCATCAATGGAGATTAATAAAGAGTTGACGTTTTGGGCCCAGACCCTTCATTAGGAAGTCGCCCCTCATTCATAGTCATAGTCATAGTCATACTTTATTGATTCCGAGGGAAATTGGTTTTTGTTGCACCATAAATAATTAAATAGTTATAAAACCATAAATAATTAAATAATAATATGTAAATTATGCCAGTAAATTATGAAATGTCCAGGACCAGCCTATTGGCTCAGGGTGTCTGACCCCCCAAGGGAGGAGTTGTAAAGTTTGATGGCCACAGGCAGGAATGACTTCCTATGACGCTCTGTGCTGCATCTCGGTGGAATGAGTCTCTGGCTGAATGTACTCCTGTGCCCAACCAGTACATTATGTAGTGGATGGGAGACATTGACCAAGATAGCATGCAACTTAGACAGCTTCCTCTTTCAGACACCACCGTGAGAGAGTCCAGTTCCATCACCACAACATCACTGACCTTACGAATGAGTTTGTTGATTCTGTTGGTGTCTGCTACCCTCAGCCTGCTGCCTCAGCACACAACAGCAAACATGATAGCACTGGCCACCACAGACTCATAGAACATCCTCAGCATCGTCGGGCAGATGTTAAGGGACCTCAGTCTCCTCAGGAAATAGAGACGGCTCTGACCCTTCTTGTAGACAGCCTCAGTGTTCTTAGACCAGTCCAGTTTATTGTCAATTCATATCTCCAGGTATTTGTAATCCTCCACCATGTCCACACTGACCCCCTGGATGGAAACAGGGGTCACCAGTACCTTAGCTCTCCTCAGGTCTACCACCAGCTCCTTAGTCTATTTCAAGGCCTTTCTCTCATGGGCCTCTTCCCATCCCTCCTCCTACGGCACAGTCAGCTCAACCAGAATTATTTTCTTGTCTTTGGTTGACCACAGTACAGTGTCCGGGCGTAGGGTTGTGTGCACCACATCCGGGAACTGCAACCTCCTTCCCACATCAACCCTTATTTCCCAGTACCTGGCTGTTAGTAGCAGATTGGGCTTTGGTTGTTTGCTTATGAAAGGCCTAGCTCCCTCTTTGATGAAGGTGATGGCCTTCCTCAAATCTGTGCCAGCCGTCCTCTTCTTGCATCTCTCCCGCTCTCGTATGTCAGCAAGAGCCAGAAGCACCTTATCATGGCGCCACCTACACCGTACTTGAGTTAGAGCTGTTTTACACCCGGACAGTATATGAGCCAGTGTCCCCTTTTGACCACAGAGCTTACAGTTCGAGTTCTCTCTCATCCCCCATGTGTACAGATGTAATGGTGAAGGAAGGGTGTCATACACAGATCGCAAGAGGAAGGAAATACTGAAGGGCTCCAGTCTCCATAACTCTGCCCATGAGATCTTGCGCTTAGGCAGATCTCATCTTGTCCAGGCACCCTGGGACCCTTGTTCCACTGCCTTTGAAATCCACTGCTCTTCCTCACGGATCCGTACTTCTGCCTGTATCATGTCTCGCCTGTTCCTTATGCTTGCGTTTCCCAACTTCTGGAAGTGAACTGAGCCGAGGCCTTGCCGCCCGACGCAGGGGTTGCAGATGATATCTCGGAGAACACACTGCCTCCTCCACAGCTGCGTTGGCTACCCACTTAGGCCCAGCTCTGGTTGTAACGTCTGCTTGCTTTACCAAAACGTCATTGGAATCTCTCAAGGTTAATAAGGCTCTGCATTTTGCCACCTTGAATTCCTCCACAACAGATGACAGGGGAAGCTGCAGTTGCCCAGAATGAATGTAGAGGCCCACTGAAGAGAAGCTTGGGGGAACTCCCAACCATCTCCACAGGTGCTTGTCGGTTTTCCTCTCGATGCCCTCTACGGCAGTCATGGGGAACTCAAAGTGTGAAGAGCCAGAGAAGCCTGGGCAGAATGCCATATTGGTACAGCCAGGTCTTGAATTTACCCGGAAGTCTGGATTTGTCGATCTTCTTCAGCCATTCGTCTGTCTGCTTCACAGCATTGGTGACATTGGCCCCATCTGACAGTGACACATTAAACCACTTCCCCAAGCATTTTATCGGGTTATCTTCGATGGAAGGGATGACCTCGCCCTGAACCTGGAGGCTAAACTTGCTAGTAACTTTGCCCTTCCTGATCACCATGCACCTGGACCTCTTGGCCTTAAAGGACATCCTCGCCCAAGTGGCTACATTACCCAGGGTTTCCAATACCCACCTTGCTTGGACATGTGACACAGTTATTATAGTGATGTCGTCCATGAACCCTCGTAGAGCCGGCTGAACAATGCCTGACTCCAGCATTGGGCCACGGGTTACATCTTCTGCTGCTGATAATAGGAGGTTCATTCCCATAATGAATAGGTTGGGGGAGATGGTACACCCTGTTGGAATCCTCTTCTGGAGGTCCTGCCAACTAGTTGTGAAATGGGCTGGTGATCATGTCTCGAATAACCACTGGGATATAGAAGTGGTCAAGCCCTTCTGGGATAAGGTCATGTGGAATAGCCCCATAGGCGTTCACGAGGTCTAACCAGACAACTGTTAGGTCACCTTTTTTCTGCTTGGCCTCACGGATCAAATGGCTAATCATTGAGGTGTGTTCCAGACACTCTGAAAAGCCTGGAATACCGCCTTTCTGGATGGATGTGTTGATATAGTGTCTCTGCGTCACGTAAGAAGTCAGCCTTCTTCCCAGCACAGAAAAGAGAATCTTACATTCCACATCCAGGAGAGAAATTGTCCTAAACTGGGCAATTGTGGAAGAAACCTCTTCCTTTGGAATAAAGCATCCTTCTGCCAATTTCCAACTTGATGGAATAGTACCTTTGGCCCAGATCTTTTTCGTGACCTTCCACAGCCTCCGAAGAAGTTTTGGGCATTTTATATACACCTTATAAGTTATGCCGCTTAGGCCTGGGGCAGCTGATGCTTTAGCTTTCCGGATGATGTCCTGGATTTCCTGCCATGTAGGCTTCTTCACGTTCAGCTCAATTGATGGATTTTCCGGTCTACGCACAGCCCGATTGGTTCCTAGTCCCTGACCCCTCCGTGGGTCGCTGTGTGCCTCCCACAGGAACTCCTCTACCTCTGGCTTCGAGCTGGAGAAGGCTCAGGAGCTTGAAGACTCGTATGGCCAGATTTGGGAACAGCTTCTTTCCAACTGTGATAAGGCTGGGTGAACGGATCCTGACCTGGATCTGGGCCGTACCCTCCAAATATCCGGACCTGCCTCTCTGTTTTTTTGCACTACCTTACTTTCCATTTTTCTATTTTCTGTTTATGATTTATAATTTAAATTTTTAATATTTACTGATTTTTACTATTTTTAATATTTAATATTTGTAATCCAGGGAGCGGGAGCGCAGAATCAAAAATCGCTGTGATGATTGTATGTTCTAGTATCAATTGTTTGGCGACAATAAAGTATTAAATATAAGTATACCAGATTTTTGTTGGCCGAGAAGAGTCCTGGTGAAGCTGAATGGATCTCTCACAACCTGCGCTCACCTTTTCTCTTTCTTCCTTCTTTGCTGTCGCAGACGTTCTGCCCTCTGGAGTCTGCACAGCTTTTCCCGCAGCATGCTGGTTAAGTCCTTGATACCTTCTTTTTCAGCCGGTGAGCTGGTTTTAAACCTCTTGTTGAGCGCCTTTAATTCGCCTCTCAAGCGACGAATCTCTGTTTCCCTCCCATTTGGTTGCTGCGGTAACTCCGGCTGGCTTTTCTGCTCCATTGGGCCAAATCGTTCCTTAGCTAGTTTGTACGCTATGGCCGTGAGTGAGTTGATCTTTCTGTGTACTGGACCTGCTAAGGCAACTTCCAGGATGCCGCCTAGATCATCATCGAACTGCATCCAGGCGACGTTGTCTGACGATCTGTCTTTCCTTGACGAATGGATTGGGGTGGCCGAAGAGGAACTCACTAGGTCTGTTGTTCGGTGCTGAGGCGACTCAAGTGCGGAGAGATCTTCAGCTCTGTGGGGTGCTTGCTGGCTGGAGTTCTCCTTCGTCTCACCAGGCACTAAGTCCGTGCGCTGCACTTGGTTCACCATTGATCCACATCTAGACCTGTATCTTATTTATAAGTCTCTTGTGTGGCACGCTTTTTGGAAATCCAAGTATATGACATCCACCTGTTCCCCACTATCCACTGCACTTATTATGTCCTCAAAGAACTCCAGTAAGTTTGTCAAACAGGACCTTCCCTTTCTGAATCCATGCTGCGTCTGTTTAATTGAACCACTCCTTTCTAAATGTTTCGCTATTTCTTCCTTAATGACAGCTTCAAGCATTTTCCTGACTACAGATGTTAAGGTAACTGGCCTTCAGTTGCCTGCCTTTTGCCTACATCCTTTTTTAAAAAATAGCATGGCATTTGCTGTCTTCCAGTCCACCGGGACCTGCCCAGAGTCTAGAGAGTTTTGGTAAATGATTACCAATGCGTCTGCTATAACCTCTGCCAATTCCCTCAGCACCCTGGGATGCATCCCATCAGGACCAGGGGACTTATCTACCTTCAGGCCCTCTAGTTTGCTCATCTCTATCTCTTTAGTGACAGTGATTTTTTCGAGGTCCTCACCTCCCATTTCGTCCATAACATCATTCTTTGGCATATTAGACATGTCCTCCACCGTGAAGACTGACACAAAATAGTTGTTCAACGCCTCAGCCATTTCCCTATCATCCAATATTAATTTCCCCTTCTTGTCTTCCAAGGGACCTACGTTGACTTTAGCCACCCTCTTCCGCTTTATATTTTTATAAAAACTTTTGCTATCTGTTTTTATATTTTGTGCTAACTTACTTTCATACTCTTGTCTTCCTTTTCCTTATTTTTTGTTTAGTTGTTCTTTGTTGCTTTTTAAAGTTTTCCCAATCCTCCAGTCTCCCACTACTCTTTGCAACTTTGTACACGAGCTTTTAATTTGATACTATATTTTATTTCCTTAGTTATTCAAGGCTGGCTCTCCCCACACTTACTGTCCTTACTTTTGACTGGAATATACTTTCGTTGAGCACTGTGAAAAATCTCTTTGAAAGTATTCCACTGTTCCTCAACTGTCCTACCAAATAGCCTGTGCTCCCAATCCACGTTAGCCAACTCCTCCCTCATCCTGTTGTAATACACTAGTTTTAGATCTAACTATTTCATCCTCCCATCTGTGTATGAAATTCAATCATACTATGTACACTCTATCTAAGAGGATCCCTGAGTACAAGATTGTTAATCTTGCCTGCCTCATTGCACAGGACTAGATCTAAGATACCATTTTCCCTTGTAGGTTCACTAACATGCTGCTCAAGAAAGCCTTCACGGATGCATTCTATGAAGTCCTCCTTAAGACTTCCTTGACCAACCAGATTCACCCAATCTATGTAGAAGTTAAAATCCCCCTTGACAACTGTCGTTCTGTTCTTTCAGTTACTTCTTGGTTAATCGCCTCTGCCACTGCTATACTGTTAATAGATGGCCTATAGACAACTCCCACCAGTGATTTTTTAAAATTCTAAATCTCTACCCAGATGGACTCGACATTCTGGTCCGTAGATCTTATATTGTCTCTCACAATCACCTCTCACAATTGTCTCCTTCTAAGCTCCTCCTCCTGTCCCGTTTTGTACAGGAGGAGGGATTTTTTGGGGAGGGGTGTTAATGATCGGGTTGTCGTTTATTTTTGTACAGGTGTAGGGGTTAGTGATCGGGATGCTGTTTATTTTTGTACAGGTGTAGGGGTTAGTGATCGGGATGCTGTTTGTTTTTGTACAGGTGTAGGGGTTAGTGATCGGGATGCTGTTTATTTTTGTACAGGTGTAGGGGTTAATGATCGGGTTGCTGTTTATTTTTGTACAGGTGTAGGGGTTAGTGATCGGGATGCTGTTTATTTTTGTACAGGTGTAGGGGTTAGTGATCGGGATGCTGTTTATTTTTGTACAGGTGTAGGGGTTAATGATCGGGTTGCTGTTTATTTTTGTACAGGTGTAGGGGTTAGTGATCGGGATGCTGTTTATTTTTGTACAGGTGTAGGGGTTAGTGATCGGGTTGCTGTTTATTTTTGTACAGGTGTCGGGGTTAGTGATCGGGATGCTGTTTATTTTTGTACAGGTGTAGGGGTTAGTGATCGGGATGCTGTTTATTTTTGTACAGGTGTAGGGGTTAGTGATCGGGATGCTGTTTATTTTTGTACAGGTGTAGGGGTTAGTGATCGGGATGCTGTTTATTTTTGTACAGGTGTAGGGGTTAATGATCCGGATGCTGTTTATTTTTGTACAGGTGTAGGGGTTAGTGATCGGGATGCTGTTTGTTTTTGTACAGGTGTAGGGGTTAGTGATCGGGATGCTGTTTATTTTTGTACAGGTGTAGGGGTTAGTGATCGGGATGCTGTTTATTTTTGTACAGGTGTAGGGGTTAGTGATCGGGATGCTGTTTATTTTTGTACAGGTGTAGGGGTTAGTGATCGGGATGCTGTTTATTTTTGTACAGGTGTAGGGGTTAATGATCCGGATGCTGTTTATTTTTGTACAGGTGTAGGGGTTAGTGATCGGGATGCTGTTTATTTTTGTACAGGTGTAGGGGTTAGTGATCGGGATGCTGTTTATTTTTGTACAGGTGTAGGGGTTAATGATCCGGATGCTGTTTATTTTTGTACAGGTGTAGGGGTTAGTGATCGGGATGCTGTTTATTTTTGTACAGGTGTAGGGGTTAGTGATCGGGATGCTGTTTATTTTTGTACAGGTGTAGGGGTTAGTGATCGGGATGCTGTTTATTTTTGTACAGGTGTAGGGGTTAATGATCGGGATGCTGTTTATTTTTGTACAGGTGTAGGGGTTTGATGTTTCTCTCTGAACAACTTTCATATCTGTTCTTGTTTTCCTGGCTATCCAGGGAGCACAAATTTCAGGTTGTATATGGATACATGCTTTGATAGTAAATGGACCTTCGAACCTTCCACGTGGCCTTCCATTTTTCTTTCATCCATGAATAGTTGTCAAGTGTGTCTTTCCTATACCAGTTGAGTTTAGAATCAGGACTACTCTCTCCAGATGAGTTTGACCAAATTACAAATGTAGAAACACAGAATCTCAGAGGAGAACTTTGTTCTACCTTGAGAGTGCCTGATGTTGCTGCTAGAGGCCAGAAATTAAATCAATTAATGCCTATTTTTCGTGGGCAACTTGTGTTTAAGAATGAAGTTACCATGGTAGACCAGGCCAATGAATTTCTCCTGAAGTTGGAGCTTTTCAGTGTGACCCTTGACTTCTATAGCTGGGAGGGGCTTTGAGTTTCTAACATTTAACTGTCATTCATTCTTTGGGGCACTCCTCTGTTTTTTGTGGATGGTTGTGAAGACAAAGTATTTCAGGATGTATATTGTATACAAATTTCTGACATTAAATGTACCTTTGAAACCTTTGACCCCAAAAACAATGCCTCCCCTCAGAAAAAATCTAACAGAACACAACAGAACATCAACCTCCAAGCCCTCTTCTCTGTTTTGAAGCAGGTGGGCACCTTACACTGGGAGAGGGCGAGATTAAACACACCAGCCAGTTGTGCCACGCATACTCTTGAGTACCCATCCTGGGATGCCATTCGGATGGCAGCCCTGTGGCTGTTCACTCAGTGGAAACACCTGAGTACTTCAGCCTCAGGGAGATTGGTGGGAAGGGGTGGAGGAGCGAGTGGACAAGGGAGTTGCGTAGGGAGCGATCATCTCCAACGGGATCCCACCACCAAGCACATCTTTCTCTCCCTCCCACTTTCTGCTTTCTGCAGGAATCGCTCCCTACACGACTCCCTTGTCCATTTGCCCCCCCCATCCCTTCCCACCGATCTCCCTCCTGACACTTATCCTTGTAAGTGGAACAAGTGCTACGCCTGCCCTTACACTTCCTCCCTCACCACCATTCAGGGCCCCAGACTGTCCTTCCAGGTGAGGCAACACTTCACCTGTGAGTCTGCTAGGGTGATATACTGTGTCTGGTACTCTCGGTGTGGCCTTCTATATATTGGTGAGACCTGACGCAGATTGGGAGACCGCTTCGCTGAACACCTACGCTCTGTCCACCAGTGGAAGCAGTATCTCCCAGTGGCCACACATTTTAATTCCACGTCCCATTCCCATTCCGAAATGTCAATCCATGGCCTCCTCTACTATCGAGATGAAGTCACACTCAGGTTGGAGGAACAACACCTTATATTCCGTCTGACTAGCCTCCAACCTGATGGCATGAACATTGATTTCTCTAACTTCCATTAATGCCCCTCCTCCCCTTCTTACCCCATCCCTAATTTTTATTTTTATTATATATTTTTTTCTCTCTTTCCCTCTCACTATAACTCCTTGCCTGTTCTCCATCTTTCTCTGGTGCTCCCGTCCCCCTTTCTTTCTTCCAAGGCCTCCCACCCCATGATCCTCCCCCTTCTCCAGCCTTGCATCCCTTTTGCCAATCACCTGTCCAGCTCTTAGCTTCATCCCTCCCCCTCCTGTCTTCTCCTATCATTCTGGGTCTCTCCCCTGCCCTTCCCACTTTCAAATCTCTTACTATCTCTTCTTTCAGTTAGTCGGGACGAAGGGCCTCGACCCGAAACGTCGACTGTACTTCTTCCTAGAGATGATGCCTGGCCTGCTGCGTTCACCAGCATGTTGTGTGTGTTGCCAGCCTATCTAATCCTTCTTCTTAATGTCCCCCAGTGAGGAGAGTTGTTAAATATACCAGAGTTTCACTTGTATTAAATCCATTAGGGTTTAGTGATATGGAGCAAAGACCCTAGAACTACAAAGGGGTTATATTTACAAAGTTAGAAATATTTTAGAGCTAAGGAGTAAGATAGGTCTACAGTCTGAAAATGATGTGGTTTATACTCTGGGAACCAGGTGACAGGGTAGCATTTCATAACTGTATGAAAGTTGTAAAAAGCTGGGGAAAGAATTTTCAACATAAAACCATCCAAACTTAGGAGCAGAATTAGGCCATTCAGCCAAGCAGGGTGGCTGATTTATTCTCTTGCCTTTTCCCTGTAATCTTTGACACGCTGACTAATCAAGAACCCATCAACCTCCACTTTAAATATACCCAGTGACATGGCCACCACTGCTGTCTGTGGGAATGAATTCCACAGATTCATTACTCTCTGGCTAGGAAACTCCTCCTCATCTTTGTAAGGTAAAGCTCTGTCAGTTCTGGGCAGGGAATACAACCGGTAAAGAGAGTGATGCACACGTTAAACCCAGTAAAGAAAGTGATCCATATTAACCCCGGTAAAGAGAGTGATCCATATTAAACCCGGTAAAGAGAGTGACCGATAACCCCAGTAAAGAGAGTGATCCACATTAAACCCGGTAAAGAGAGTGATCCATATTAACCCCGGTAAAGAGAGTGATCCACATTAAACCCGGTAAAGAGAGTGATCCATATTAATCCCGGTAAAGAGAGTGATCCACATTAAACCCGGTAAAGAGAGTGATCGATATTAACCCCGGTAAAGAGAGTGATCCACATTAAACCCGGTAAAGAGAGTGATCAATATTAACCCCGGTAAAGAGAGTGATCCACATTAAACCCGGTAAAGAGAGTGATCCATATTAACCCCGGTAAAGAGAGTGATCACATTAAACCCGGTAAAGAGAGTGATCGATATTAACCCTGGTAAAGAGAGTGATCCATATTAACCCCGGTAAAGAGAGTGATCCACATTAAAACCGGTAAAGAGAGTGATCGATATTAACCCCGGTAAAGAGAGTGATCCACATTAAAACCGGTAAAGAGAGTGATCGATATTAACCCCGGTAAAGAGAGTGATCCACATTAAACCCGGTAAAGAGAGTGATCCATATTAACCCCGGTAAAGAGAGTGATCCACATTAAAACCGGTAAAGAGAGTGATCGATATTAACCCCGGTAAAGAGAGTGATCGATATTAACCCCGGTAAAGAGAGTGATCCACATTAAACCCGGTAAAGAGAGTGATCCATATTAACCCCGGTAAAGAGAGTGATCACATTAAACCCGGTAAAGAGAGTGATCGATATTAACCCTGGTAAAGAGAGTGATCCATATTAACCCCGGTAAAGAGAGTGATCCACATTAAAACCGGTAAAGAGAGTGATCGATATTAACCCCGGTAAAGAGAGTGATCGATATTAACCCTGGTAAAGAGAGTGATCCACATTAAACCCGGTAAACAGAGTGATCGATATTAACCCCAGTAAAGAGAGTGATCCACATTAAAACCGGTAAAGAGAGTGATCGATATTAACCCCGGTAAAGAGAGTGATCCACATTAAACCCGGTAAAGAGAGTGATCCATATTAACCCCGGTAAAGAGAGTGATCCACATTAAAACCGGTAAAGAGAGTGATCGATATTAACCCTGGTAAAGAGAGTGATCCACATAAAACCCGGTAAAGAGAGTGATCGATATTAACCCCGGTAAAGAGAGTGATCCACATTAAACCCGGTAAAGAGAGTGATCGATATTAACCCCGGTAAAGAGAGTGATCCACATTAAACCCGGTAAAGAGAGTGATCGATATTAACCCCGGTAAAGAGAGTGATCGATATTAACCCTGGTAAAGAGAGTGATCCATATTAACCCCGGTAAAGAGAGTGATCCATATTAACCCCGGTAAAGAGAGTGATGCACACGTTAAACCCGGTAAAGAGAGTGATCGATATTAACCCCAGTAAAGAGAGTGATCCATATTAACCCCAGTAAAGAGAGTGATCCACATTAAACCCGGTAAAGGGAGTGATCCATATTAAACCCGGTAAAGAGAGTGATCGATATTAACCCCGGTAAAGAGAGCGATCCACATTAAACCCGGTAAAGAGTGTGATCCACATTAAACCCGGTAAAGAGAGTGATCGATATTAACCCCGGTAAAGAGAGTGATCCACATTAAACCCGGTAAAGAGAGTGATCGATATTAACCCCGGTAAAGAGAGTGATCCACATTAAACCCGGTAAAGAGAGTGATCGATATTAACCCCGGTAAAGAGAGTGATCCACATTAAACCCAGTAAAGAAAGTGATCCATATTAACCCCGGTAAAGAGAGTGATCCATATTAAACCCGGTAAAGAGAGTGACCGATAACCCCAGTAAAGAGAGTGATCCACATTAAACCCGGTAAAGAGAGTGATCCATATTAACCCCGGTAAAGAGAGTGATCCACATTAAACCCGGTAAAGAGAGTGATCCATATTAATCCCGGTAAAGAGAGTGATCCACATTAAACCCGGTAAAGAGAGTGATCGATATTAACCCCGGTAAAGAGAGTGATCCACATTAAACCCGGTAAAGAGAGTGATCGATATTAACCCCGGTAAAGAGAGTGATCCACATTAAACCCGGTAAAGAGAGTGATCCATATTAACCCCGGTAAAGAGAGTGATCACATTAAACCCGGTAAAGAGAGTGATCGATATTAACCCTGGTAAAGAGAGTGATCCATATTAACCCCGGTAAAGAGAGTGATCCACATTAAAACCGGTAAAGAGAGTGATCGATATTAACCCCGGTAAAGAGAGTGATCCACATTAAAACCGGTAAAGAGAGTGATCGATATTAACCCCGGTAAAGAGAGTGATCCACATTAAACCCGGTAAAGAGAGTGATCCATATTAACCCCGGTAAAGAGAGTGATCCACATTAAAACCGGTAAAGAGAGTGATCGATATTAACCCCGGTAAAGAGAGTGATCGATATTAACCCCGGTAAAGAGAGTGATCCACATTAAACCCGGTAAAGAGAGTGATCCATATTAACCCCGGTAAAGAGAGTGATCCACATTAAACCCGGTAAAGAGAGTGATCCATATTAACCTCGGTAAAGAGAGTGATCCACATTAAAACCGGTAAAGAGAGTGATCGATATTAACCCTGGTAAAGAGAGTGATCCACATAAAACCCGGTAAAGAGAGTGATCGATATTAACCCCGGTAAAGAGAGTGATCCACATTAACCCCGGTAAAGAGAGTGATACAGATTAACTCCGGTAAAGAGAGTGATCCACATTAACCCCGGTAACGAGAGTTATCCACATTAACCCCGGTAAAGAGAGTGATACAGATTAACCCCTGTGAAGGGAGTGATCCACACGTTAACCCTGGTAAAGAGAATGATGCACACGTTAACTCCGGTTAAGAAAGTGATCCACATATCACTGTCCACACATGGATAGCTGTACAGTGTAATTGACATTACTGTCCACGCAGTGATCAGTTTGTTGTGTATCCCAGCATTTTCTTTGTTTCCATCTGTGATTGTGTGTAGTTGAACTGTGTATTTCAGGTATTGCTGTTGCTGACTGTTTGATGCAGACAGTATTGAGGATCTCTTGGTCTTTTGTAGTCAGGAAGAACCACACTGCAGATCGGAGAAGGACTACCCACGGACAAAGCCACACTGATAGTGGTTCACACCGACGGCAGTATTGTCGAAACAACAGGATTGAAGTCGTCTAGTACACCTATAACCCAAGGTACTGACCCATACTCAACCTGTGTTACAGGCTCCTCGTGGATCCTGTGACAAGACAGCTCTGTGATTGTGGTGGTGGTGTGGGACTGTGGGGAGAGGTTTGAGTCAGCTCTCGGTGGTGAGATTCAGTAGGTGAGGGATTGAGTGAATTGTACTCTGCTTTCTGTATTGTGAGATCGGGGGTGGGGGTGGGGTTGGTTGATGCGTCAGTGACCATATCGCGCTGTCTGTACTGTGAAGTCAGGGGGTTGATTGACTGAGATTGGGAAGGGGGTGGTGAGTGAGTGACCACACTGTGCTCTCTCTGTCACTTTCTACTGTGGAGCTGGGTGAAAGTGCTGCCTGTCTTTGCATGAAGGTTCAGAATTCGAGCTGTGTTTAGGAAACTTGGGCTTAAGATAGTGGCTTTTGTGGTGCAATGTGTTGCTGGTGAGATAAGTGGAAAACCAATAAGGACAATAATTTCTCTTTGGTGCTAAGAACTCAAAGGTACTTTAGAGAAAGATAAAAATCTACAGCACATTACAGGCCCTTCGGCCCACCATGTTGTGCCGACCTTGTAACCTTCTCTAGAAACTGCCTAGAATTTCCCTACCGCATAGCCCTCTGTTTTTCTAAGCTCCATGTACCTATCTCACAGGCTCCTAAAAGACCCTATTGCATCTGTCTCTACCACCTTTGCTGGCAGCCCATTCCACGCCCCCACCAGTCTCTGTGTGAAAAACTTAGCTTTGACATCCCCTCTGTACCTACTTCTAAGCACCTTAAAACTATGCCCCCTGGTGTTAGCCATTTCAGCCCTGGGATAAAGCCTCTGACTATCCACACGATCAATGTTTCTCATCATCTTATACACCTCTATCAGGTCACCTCTGATCATCTGTCGCTCCAAGGAGAAAAGGCCAAGTTCACTCAACCTATTCTCATAAGACATGCTCTACAATCCAGGCAACATCCTTGAAAATCTGCTCTGCACTCTCTCTGTAGAATCCACATGCTTCCTGTAGTGATGTGATCAGAACTGAACACAGTACTCCAAGTGGGGTCTAATTAATTACCTCCCGGCTCTTGAACTTATTACATAAGATAAAGAGTACATTGCTGCTGGGACAGGGTTCTGTAACTGCTTTATCACATGGGCTGTCATGTTTACCAGTGAAATTCCCCTCCTACAGTTAGAGAATCACACGACTACACAGCATGTGCACAGGTCCTTCGGCCCAACTCATCCATGCCAACCAAGTTTCTTATAGAGCAAGTTGTATTTGTCTGTATTTGGTTCATATCCCTCTCTAAACCTCTACCCCCTACATGCCTGTTTGAATGCTGTCTACACCTATCCTTACCACTTCCTCCAGCAGTTCATTCCACATATCCACCAGCCTCTGTGTGAAAAATATGCCTGCATTAATACATGAAGCTATGATGCAGTAGCTATTACAGAGATTGAGAGAAGGGGAAAAGGGCACCTCATCATTCCAGGATTCAGATATGATTGACCCCAAAAGAGAGGAGTGTAAAGGGGGGGGGGGGGTTGTGCTACTGATCGGGGAGAGCATCACAGTGTTGATTGCTGAGAATAGGGCAGTGGGTTTTAGTGAAGCATTTGGCATGATCCCTCACTGACTAATCTAAAAGATTAAGGCACATGGGATCCAAACTAACCTGGTAGATTGGATTCAAAATCAGCTTGGCCTTAGAAGATGGAGGGTACTCGTGGGGGGATGTTATTCTGCCAGGGGAGATAGTGGAAGCAGATAAGATAGTGTATTTAAAAGGCATTTACACCGACACATGAACAGATGGGTCATGTTTAAAATGACATCATGATTGACACAGCCATGGTCCCTATGCTGAAACTTTCTGAACACAGAACATAGAAAATTACGGCACAGGATTGGGCCCTTTGACCCACAACGTTGTGCCAAATCAAATAAATTAGTAATTAAATGGCCAGCTAAGAGCTAATCCTCTCTGCCTACACAATTTCAATATCCTTCCATTTTCCTCACCTTCTCGCGCCTATTTACACTCATCTGTAAAGCCCCTCATGTATCTGGCTCCTACCATCACCGCAGGCAGTGTATTCCCATTCCCATTCCGACTCGTCAGTCCATGGTCTCCTCTACTGTCACAATGAGGCCCCTCTCAGGATGGAGAGCAACACCTCGTATTCCATCTGGGTAGCCTCCAACCTGAAGTTGTGAACATCGATTTCTCGAACTTCCGGTAATGCCCACCCACCTTCACCATTCCCCATTCCCATTTCTGTCTCTCACCGTATCTCCTTACCTGCCTTTCACCTCCCTCTTTTCTTTCTTCGATGGCCTTCTGTCCTCTCCTGTCACACTCCCCCTTCTGACCTGTATCTCTCTCACCAATAAACCTCACAGCTCTCTACTTCACCCCCACCTCCCAGTTTCACCTCTCACCTTGTGTTTCTTCCTCCCCTCCCCCACCTTCTAACTCAGACACCTCATCTTTTTTTCCTGCCCTGCCGAATTGTCTCTGCCTGAAATGTTGACTATACTCTTTTCCATAGATGCTGCCTGACCTGCTGAGTTCCTCCAGCACCGTGTGTGTGTTGAACACATTCCAGGCACCCATCACTCTCTGTGTAAAAAAAACTTGCCCCTCACGTCTCCTTTGAAATTACCCCTCTCACATTAAACGCATGCCCTCTTGTATGAGACATTTTCACCCTGGGAAAAAGACAGTCTGTCTACTCTATCTCTGCCTCTTGTAATCTTATAAACCTCTATCAGATCTCCCTCTGCCGCTCCGAAGAAAACAATGGAAGTTTGTTCAACCTCTCATTATAGCACATGCCCTCTAATCCAGGGAGCATCCTAGTGAACCTCTCCAAATCCTCGATCCACGATAGCTGACCTACAAAGTTGCACCTTGTGTAAACTGGAGGAAAGAGTATACTTGTGATCTTAACATTCCTTATCTTGGTTTGACACTAGGTCCACAGACTCCATCCACTCCTCTGACATCAGGCCCTGAAAAAGATGGGACAAAATACAACTGGGATCCTTCTGTGTATGAGAATGAACTACCAGTCCGATGCCGAAATACAAGTGGCATTTTGTTCAAAAACAAGTTGGGTTCTGGTAAGTTGCATTTCTTCTTCCTGCTTCTCATCCAAGGCTTTTGCAGATGAGTTGAAATTGTTTTCTGTGATAGATAAATCACGACATAATAGGTGCAGCTTTCCGCTCTTGGGATGGTGTAGGTGAACTCAGGTGGCTTGGATGTTTCAGGTCCAGCATCTCCTTTGTTGTTTGGGATCCTGTCTGAGGCTCCTGATGATGTTGTGTGTTGTCCAAGGTGAAAGAAAGTGTGATGTTTCACATTGATGTAAGTCCTCATAGCATCTGCTACACCCCTACACCCACTATATTCTTCAGTAGTTCTCTGTTCCTTAAAGGTGTCATAGCTGGTAGGGTGTGGTGGTGGGGATGATGTCCCTCTGCCTATTAAGTGCTCCCAATGGTGCACATCCCAAATAGCCTCTGACAACTAAGTCCGGCCTTCATGAGTGGCTTAGCTGCTAAGCCTAGTGGAACCGTTTCTACTGACAGGAGAAGGGGCAAATTACTGGTGCCTTAAAACTATTCACTTCGGGTGGATGGGGCTCATCAGCTGTGGTTGGCAGCTCATCGAAGAGAAGGAAAACTCTGATCTCAAACCTTCACTGCTGTGTGGTTCTACCCCTTCATGGGCTTTGGGAGTAATCTCCAAGGAAAAAATCCGGAGCTGGAGACCCTAAGACCCTACGTTGAGTCCAGTGCTGGCTGGCAACTCCTGCTGCTGGTGCCCAACTGTATCGGTCACTGCCATTCCTTTGGAATCATCAGCTCCTTGGAGAGGGTAAGCCTGCTATATGGGCAACAACTTGCTCTCCATATTGTACTGTCCTTGGCTTGTGTATCATGTAGACAGCTAAGAGGCAACGTCCATGGTTGACCCCGACTGGCAGAGAGCCTCAGGACAACTTTCTTCACTGTCCACTATACAATTATTGTATCATTTATACACTTGCTAATCATGCCATCTGTTTTCTATTCCAAACCGTCAATAGAAATGACATAAACTAAAGGATTTTTTTTTATCGATCCCTGTAGCACACCACTGTGCACTGACATCCAACCTGAAAACAATCCTCTCCTACCAGTCTCTGACTCCTTTCACCAAGACAACAGTGTATTTAATTTGCTGTCACACCTGGACCCCATGTACTCTGCCCTTCCAAATGGAAATAAATCCCTTCCGGAACCCTTCCACCACCGATGACGCCACAGTGTGCTGTAGCTTCTTGGCTTGTCCTTTTAAACATTTCATAAGACAAAGGAGCAAAATTAGAGCATTCGGCCTATCGAGTCTGCTCCACCATTCCATCATGGTTGATTTATTATCTCTCTTAACCCCATTCTCCATGATGCCCCAACTAGTCAAGAACCTATCAACCTCCACTGACTTGACATCCACAGCAGACCGTGGCAATGGATTCCACAGATTCACCACCCTCTGGCTAGTCCCTCCTCACCTCTGTTCTAAGTGGACGTCCCTCTATTCTGAGGCTATGCCCTCTGGTTCTAGATTCCCTCACGAAAGGAAACATCTTTTCTATATCCATTCTATCTAGTCCTTTCAGTATTCGACAAGTTTCAATGAGGTCTCCTCCTCATTCTTATAAACTCCAGCAAGTACAAGCCTGGAGCCATCAAACACTCGTATGTTAATCCTTTCATTTCTGGGATCATTCTTGTGAATCTCCTCTGGACCTTTCTTAAAAAAAAGCGCATTAACCATGATTTTCAAAGATATAAATCTCTCTGCTGGGGCTTCAGGAATATCCAACCTTGCTTCTTTTGTTGTCTTGAGGTACACCTGGTCAGGCCCCAGTATTTGTACACCTCTGGAAACTTCCACCAGGGGAATGAAAATTGCAAATATCGCTCAGCTCTTTAAAAATGGAGGGAGGCAGAAGAAACGAAAGTAAAGGTCAGTTAGCCTGAGTTCAGTGGTTGGGAATATGTTGGAGTCCCTTATCAAGGATGAGATTTTGGGGTACATGGAGGCACGTAGTAAAATAGGCTGTCAGCATGGTTTCCTTAAGGGAAAATCTTGCCTGACAAATCTCTTGGAATTCTTTGAAGAAATAACAGGCAGGACAGACAAAGGAGAGTCAGTGGATGTTGTTTTCTTGAATTTTCAGAAGTCTCACAAGAGATTGCTTAACACAAAATACCCCATGGTATTATAGGAAAGATGGTAGCATGGATAGAAGACTTGCTGATCGGCAGGAGGCAAAAGAATAGGAATAAAGGGGGCCTTTTCTGGAGTTTAGAAGAATGAGGGTGAACTTCATTGAAACCTATCGAATATTGGAAGGCCTAGACAAAGTGGATGTGAAGAGGATGTTTCTAATAGTGAAGGTGTCTAGGACCAGATGGCAGAGGCTCAGAACGGCTGTGGAGGTCAAGACATTGAGTACATTTGAAGCGGAGGTTCTTGATTAGACAGGGCGTCAAAGGTTATGGAAGAATGGGGTTGAGAGGGTTAAAAAATCAACCAGGATGGAATGCCAGAGCAGACTTGATGGGCTACTGGCCTAATTCTGCTCCTATGTCTTATGGACTCTTATGCACTTCATGAGCTCCCACACCTCTTTCTCCGTAATATTGATATATTTCAGGATATCGCTGTTCTCTGCCCTGAACTCACTCATTCCCACGTGCTTCTCCACTATAAATACTAATGAGAAACCTGCTCATCTGCTGCGGCTCCGCATATAGTTTCCACACTGATCCCTTAGGGGCTACCCTCTCCACCCTATTGGCCTTTTACTCTTCATGAACTTTCAGAATCTGTTAGCATTCTCCTTTGCTTCATCTGCCAAGCATATCTCATGTCTACTTGCTGTCCTGATTGCCTGCTCAATCATTATACTCCACAAGGGACTCATTTGATCCCAGGTGCCTTTACCCTACACGTGCTATCTTTCGGGTTCCTGATAACTTTGTCTTTCACTTGAACAGGAACATGAATTCTCTTTATCTCACATTTAACAGCCTCCCACTTGTCGGATGTTCAGTAGCCACTCCTCACCAACCTGTGTGGCTTCCTGTCTAATGCCATAAATATTAGCCTTGCCCAGTTTTAAAGTTCAGAAGTTCAAAGTAAATTTTATCATCAAAGTACATATATATCACCTTATATAACCCTGAGATTCATTTTCCAGCCCGTATACTCAGCAAACCTATAAAATAGTAACTACAACAGGATCAACAAACTGTGCAAATGCAAATATAAATGAATAACAATAAATAACGATAACATGAGGTAACTTTATACTTTATTGTCGCCAAACAATTGCTACTAGAATGTACAATCATCATAGCAATATTTGATTCAGCGCTTCCTGCTCCCTGGATTACAAATCGATAGTAAATATTAAAAATTTAAATTATAAATCATAAATAGAAAATAGAAAAATGGAAAGTGAGGTAGTGCAAAAAAATCGAGAGGCAGGTCCGCATATTTGGAGGGTACGGCCCAGATCCGGGTCAGGATCCGTTCAGCTGTCTTATCACAGTTGGAAAGAAGCTGTTGCCAAATCTGTCCGCATGAGTCTTCAAGCTCCTGAGCCTTCTCCCGGAGGGAAGAAGGACGAAAAGTGTGTTGGCTGGGTGGGTCGTGTCCTAGATTATCCTGGCAACACTGCTCCGACAGTGTGCGGTGTAAAGTGAGTCCACGGACGGAAGATTGGTTTGTGTGATGTGCTGCACCGTGTTCACAATCTCCTGCAGCTTCTTTCGGTCTTGGACAGGACAACTTCCATACCGGGTTGTGATGCACCCTAGAAGAATGCTTTCTACGGTGCATCTATAAAAATTAGTGAGGGTTTTAGGGGAGAGGCCAAATTTCTTTAGTTTTCTCAGGAAGTAAAGGCGCTGGTGGGCCTTCTTGGCAGTGAACTCTGCTTGGTTGGACCAAGTCAGGTCATTTGTGATATTGACCCCGAGGAACTTAAAGCTTTTGACCTGTTCCACTTGCGCACCACCGATGTAAATTGGGTCATGCGGTCCGCTACTCCTTCTGAAGTCAACAACCAATTCCTTCCTCTTGCTGACGTTGAGGGATAGGTTATTGTCTTCGCACCATGCCACCAGGTTCTTAATTTCCTCTCTGTACTCAAACTCATCATTATCCGAGATACGGCCTACAATTGTTGTGTCATCAGCAAACTTATATATTGAGTTTGATGGAAACTTGGCTACACAATCATGGGTGTACAGTGAGTATAGCAGGGGGCTGAGTACACAGCCTTGTGGGGCACTGGTGCTCAGAGTGATTGTAGAGGAGAGCTTGTCCCTTACTTTTACAGCCTGAGTCCTGTCTGTGAGGAAGTTGAAGATCCAGCTACAGATCTGAGTGCTAAGGCCCAGGTTCCAGAGCTTAGGAATTAGTTTATTTGGAATGATGTTATTAAAGGGTCCCTAAAGTGAGATCATTGGTTCTGTGAACATCTCAATGGATGGTCAAGTGAGTCTAGTTATCCCCTTTTATTCAAGAGCCTGATGGCAGTGGAGTAGGAACTGTTCTTGAACCTGGTGGTGTGAGTCCTGAGGCTCTTGTACCTTCTACCTGAAGGCAGCAGTGAGAAAAGAGCATGGCCTGGGTAGAGGGGATCTCTAATAATGGATGCTGCTTTCCTATGACAGTACATTAGTATGTTGACAGTCCTATCTTCTTCCATGGTTACAATGAAAATCAGAATCATTGGTCCTGGTCCCAAGTGCTCCTTCACTGACACTTTGCTTATTTGTCCAGCACTGGTTTTGAACAGGAAATTGACTTTTGTATTTGTTTACATATGTTCCTATGTCTCTAAAACTTTCCTGGGTATGCTTATCAAACTCTGGCCCACGTACTCCCTGAGCATTATGGCAGGCTCAGATGAAATCAGTGAAATGAAAATCACCGACTTATTATGGCTATATTTTCTGTTTTTGGATTCTGATGTTTTTTAACATAAGGTTCTTTCAGAAGTGAGGAAAGAGAAACAAACCTTGCTGCTTTGTAAGGATGCTTGTGATCATTTTGTTAAGTGTTGATAGAACAAAGAACATCTAATAAAGATAGTGATAGAGGTCTAGTAAGTGAAGAGAGAGAAGAGCAAAAAATGTGGCAGTGCTGTGTACTCATAGAAAAGAAACAGCCCATTCAAATTTCCAGTTAAGAGTCAGCCAGCCAGGAAGCTCCTATTCAAATACCATGTATCTGCAGTTGTTCAGTGTTTTCCATCAAAAGCTTCCAGAACTTTCCAGAATCATGCAAATGTAACAACTAGGGGGCGCACTGAACAACTGCATATACACAAAATGCTGGAGGAACTCAGAAGGCCAGGCAGCATCTATGGAAAAAAAGTACAGTTGACTTTTCGGGATGAAACCCTTCGGCAGGACTGGAGAGAAAAAGATGAGGAGTAGATTTAAAAGGTTGGGGAGGGCAGGGAGAAACACCAGGTGATCGGTGAAACCGGGAGGGGGAGAGATGACATAAGTAGCTGGGAAGTTGATTGGTGAAAGAGATACAGGCTGGAGAAGGGTAGTTTGATAGGAGAGGACAGAAGGCCATGGAAGAAAGAAAAGTGGGGAGGAACACCATAGGGAGGCGATGGGCAGGTAAGCAAATAAGGTGCGAGAGGGGAAAGGGGATGGGCAATGGTGGGGTGGGGCCATTACTGGAAGTTCAAGAAATTGATGTTCTGCCATCAGGTTGGAAGCTACCCAGATAGAATGTAAGGTGTTGTTCTTCCAACCTGAGTGTAGCCTTATTGTGATAGTAGAGGAGGCCATGGATAGACATATCAGAATGGGAATGGGAAGTGGAATTAAAATGGGTGGCCACTGGGCCACCCCGCCTTTCCTGGCGGTCAGAGTGTAGGTGCTCAGTGAAGTGGTCTCCCAATCTATGTTGGGTCTCACCAATATACAGGAAGCCACACCGAGAGCACTGGACACAGTATATGACCCCCAACAGGCTCACAGGTGAAGTATCACCTCACCTGGAAGGACTGTTTAGGGCCCTGAATGGTAGTGAGGGAGTAGGTGCAGGGGAAGGTGTGGTACTTGTTACGCCTGCAAGGGTAAGTGCCAGAAGGGATATCAGTGGGGAGGGACAAATGGACAAGGGAGTTGCGTAGAGAAAGATGTTTTTGATGGTGGGATCCCGTTGGAGATGGCAGAAGTTCTGGAGAATTATGTGCTGGATGTAGAGGCTGGTGGGTGGTAGGTGAGGGTAAGAGGCACCCTATCGCTGGAAATTATTAAGAGGAGATATTATTAAGAGTGAGGACGTTCCACTAGACAAAGAAGAGTGGTGGTAGTGGAGATGAACTGGTTGGGTCTAGTGTCCTGCTGGGAGATGGAGATGTATAGGAATTAGATGTATAGGGATTAGAGTGGTGGTGGTGGAGAGGAACTGATTGGGTCTGGTGTCCTGCTGGGAGATGGAGATGTATAGGGATTAGAGTGGTGGTGGTGGAGAGGAACTGATTGGGTCTGGTGTCCTGCTGGGAGATGGAGATGTATAAGGATTAGAGTTGTGGTGGTGGAGAGGAACTGGTTGGGTCTGGTGTCCTGCTGGGAGATGGAGATGTATAGGGATTAGACATTCATAGTGAGAATAAGACGATGGGCCAGGGAACTTGAAATCATTGAACAGATCCAGAGTGTGTGAGGTGTCACAGATGTAGGTAGGATGGGACTGAACTTGGGGGGAATAAGACAGAGTCGAGGTTTGCAGATATGAGTTCAGTGGGGCAGGAACAAGCTGAAACAATGGATGAGAGGCATTGATCGTGTGGATAGTCAGAGGCTTTTTCCCAGAGCTGAAATGGCTAGCACGAGAGGGCATAGTTTTAAGGTGCTTGGAAGTAGGTACAGAGGAGATGTCAGGGGTAAATTTTTTACGCAGAGAGTGGTGAGTGCGTGGAATGGGCTGCCGGTGATGCTGGTGGAGGCAGATACGATAGGGTCTTTTAAGAAACTCCTGGATAGATACATGGAGCTCAGAAAAATAGAGGGCTATGGGTATCCATAGGTAATTTCTAAAGTAAGGACATGTTTAGCACAGCTTTGTGGGCTGAGGGCCTGTATTGTGCTGTAGGTTTTCTATGTTTCTATGTCTTCCTGGAGAAGCGGGTTTGTAGGTCTTGCTAAGGAGGTAGAAAAGAGATGTACGGGGTGCAGGAACTATGAATTTGGTGGTAGTGGATGGGAGATACCCAGAGCTAATAAGGTCAATGATGGTGTGGGACACAATTGCCTGGTGCTCCTTACTGGGATTCTGTTTGAGGGATAAGTAAGAGGAGGTATCTGAGAGGAACATTGATTTCTTGAATTACCAGTAATGGTCCCCTGCCCTCTCCTTCACCATTGCCCATCCCCTTTTCCCCTTCTCATCTTATCTCCTTGCCCACTCATCGCCTCCCTCTGCTGTTCTTCCCCCCTTTTCTTTCTTCTATGGTCTGCTATCCCCACCTATCAGACCCCTCTTCTCCAGCCCTGTACCTCTTTCACCAATCAACTTTCTAGCTTTTAACTTCATCCCTCCCCCTCCCGGTTTCAGCTCCCCACCTCTACCGTTTAAATCTACTCATCTTTTTTTCTCCAGTCCTGCTGAAGGGTCTTGCCCTGAAATGGTGACTCTACTCTTTTCCATAGATGCTACCTGGCCTGCAGAGTTCCTCCTGCATTTTGTGTGTGCTGCTTGGATTTCCAGTATCTACAGATTTTCTCTTGCTCATGATTTTATTGCATATACACACTGTGACCACTAGGGGACACACTGAACAATTACATATACACACTGTGACCACTAGGGGACACACTGAACAACTGCATATACACACTGTGACCACTAGGCGACGCACTGAACAATTACATATACACACTGTGACCACTAGGGGACACACTGAACAATTGCATGTACACACTGTGACCACTAGGGGACACACTCATTTGTTAGGCCAGTGATATTGTGGGGATGAAACTGGACTCTCTCACGGTGGTGTCTGAAAAGAAGATGCTGTCTAAGTTGCATGCCATCTTGGACAGTGTCTTCCATCCACTACATAATGTACAAGGTGGACACAGGAGTACATTCAGCCAGAGACTCATTCCACCGAGATGCAGCACAAAGCGTCATAGGAAGTCATTCCTGCCTGTGGCCATCAAACTTTACAACTCCTCCCTTGGAGGGTCAGACACCCTGAGCCAATAGGCTGGTCCTGGACTTATTTCATAATTTACTGGCATAATTTACATATTACTATTTAACTATTTATGGTTTTATTACTATTTATTATTTGTGGTGCAACTGTAACAAGAACCAATTTCCCCCAGGATCAATAAAGTATGACTATGACTATGTACAATTGCATATACACAGTGTGACCACTAGGGGACAGACTGAACAATTGCATATACACACTGTCACCACTAGGGGACACACTGAACAATTGCATATACACACTGTGACCACTAGGGGACAGACTGAACAACTGCATATACACACTGTCACCACTAGGGGACAGACTGATCAACTGCATATACAAGCAACACACATAAAAGTTGCTGGTGAACGCAGCAGGCCAGGCAGCATCTCTAGGAAGAGGTGCAGTTGACATTTCAGGCCGAGACCCTTCGTCAGGACTAACTGAAGGAAGAGTGAGTAAGGGATTTGAAAGTTGGAGGGGGAGGGGGAGATCCAAAATAGTAGGAGAAGACAGGAGGGGGAGGGATGGAGCCAAGAGCTGGACAGGTGATTGGCAAAAGGGGATACAAGAGGATCATGGGACAGGAGGTCTGGGAAGAAAGACAAGCGGGGGGGGGACACAGGTTGGGCAAGGGGTATATTCAGAGGGACAGAGGGAGAAAAAGGAGAGTGAGAGGAAGAATGTGTGTATAAAAATAAGTAACAGATGGGGTACGAGGGGGAGGTGGGGCATTAGCGGAAGTTAGAGAAGTCGATGTTCATGCCATCAGGTTGGAGGCTACCCAGACGGAATATAAGGTGTGGTTCCTCCAACCTGAGTGTGGCTTCATCTTTACAGTAGAGAAGGCCGTGGATAGACATGTCAGAATGGGAATGGGATGTGGAATTAAAATGTGTGGCCACTGGGAGATCCTGCTTTCTCTGGCGGACAGAGCGTAGGTGTTCAGCAAAGCGGTCTCCCAGTCTGTGTCGGGTCTCGCCAATATATAAAAGGCCACATCGGGAGCACCGGAGGCAGTATATCACCCCAGCCGACTCACAGGTGAAGTGTTGCCTCACCTGGAAGGACTGTTTGGGGCCCTGAATGGTGGTAAGGGAGGAAGTGTAAGGGCATGTGTAGCACTTGTTCCGCTTACACGGATAAGTGCCAGGAAGGAGATCAGTGGGGAGGGATGGGGGGGACGAATGGACAAGAGAGTCGCGTAGGGAGCGATCCCTGCGGATCCAACTTTCACCCTGCCATCAAGTTTACCTGGTCCATTTCCAACACCTCCCTCCCCTTTCTAGATCTTTCTGTCTCTGTCTCTGGAGACAGCTTATCCACTGATGTCTACTATAAGTCTACTGACCCTCACAGCTATCTGGACTATTCCTCTTCTCACCCTGTCTCTTGCAAAAACGCCATCCCCTTTTTGCAATTCCTCCGTCTCTGCCACATCTGCCCTCAGGATGAGGCTTTTCATTCTAGGACGAGGGAGATGTCTTCCTTTTTTAAAGAAAGGGGCATTCTTTCTCTCACTCTCCTTTTTCTCCCTCTGTCCCTCTGAATATACCTCTTGCCCATCCTCTGGGCCCCCCCCCTGTCTTTCTTCCCAGACCTCCTGTCCCATGATCCTCTCGTATCCCTTTTGCCTATCACCTGTCCAGCTCTTGGCTCCATCCCTCCCCCTCCTGTCTTCTCCTATCATTTTGGATCTCCCCCTCCCCCTCCAACTTTCAAATCCCTTACTCACTCTTCCTTCAGTTAGTCCTGACGAAGGGTCTCGGCCTGAAACGTCGACTGCACCTCTTCCTAGAGATGCTGCCTGGCCTGCTGCGTTCACCAGCAACTTTTATGTGTGTTGCTTGAAATTCCAGCATCTGCAGAATTCCTGTTAACTGCATATACACACTGTCACCACTAGGGGACACACTGAACAACTGCATATACACACCGTGACCGCTAGGGGACACACTGAAGAACTGCATCACAAGCAAGAGAAAATCTTCAGATGCTGGAAATCCAAGCAACACACTCAAAATTCTGGAGGAACTCAGCAGGCCAGGCAGCACCTATGGAAAAGAGTAACAGTCAACGTTTCAGGCTGACACCCTTTGACTGTTTTTAAACGCAAACAACAGGAATTCTGCAGATGCTGGAAATTCAAGCAACACACATAAAAGTTGCTGGTAGAACACAGCAGGCCAGGCAGCATCTGTAGGAAGAGGTGGAGTCGACGTTTCAGGCCGAGACCCTTCGTCAGGACTAACTGAAGGAAGAGTGAGTAAGGGATTTGACTGTTTACTGTTTTCCATAGCTGCTGCATGGCCTGCTGAGTCCCTCCTGCATTTTGTTTGAACCACTGTATATGTACATTGTGACCACTAGGAAACATATGTAACAGTTACATGTACATATGTACTTAAATAACAGACAGTTAGTTGTTAAGATAACAATTAAACAGTCTAATCCAACAATGTACACCTATCATAGAACTTTTTATTGTGTTAAAGGTAGATAGCTGAATTAAGTGTTTCATCCTGGAGGTCAAAGAGTGTTAATCAGTTTGGTTCAATATAAAGGAGTGTTGCTACTGAATAAATTTATGTCTTATGTATGATTCTTGTATGACACATGAATGGAGTTAGAAGGAAACATGAGTGACCTGCAGACTTATTTTTAGGAGGCCGTGGGCGTTGCATTAAACATGGAGAGAACTGGTTCACTCCCACTGAATTTGAAGGGTTGGCGGGTCGCGCTAGCAGCAAAGACTGGAAAAGGAGCATCCGATATGCTGGTCGCTCCCTGCAGTGCCTGATACAGGTAGGAGACAGTCCTCATTGACAGATCAACTACCATGTGCACTTTTCTTCTGTCTAAATAAACAGCTTGGGGAGATCATAATATTCCAGATTATTCTCACTTTTGCTAACCATTCAGGGGAGGGAAGAATGTATAAACATAATGTAAGAGTTGAGAGGTTCAAACACACAGCTTCAGAATGACATCAGGGTGGCTTGTTTAGAATGCTTTTCCCTGGAAGCGAAGAATCTTAGAGCAGGGTTTGAGGCCATCTGGCCTGTAACACCACTGTGGGAGACTATAAGACATTGGAGCAGAATTAAGCCATATGACCCATGGAGTCTGCTCTGCTATTCCATCATTGCTGATTTATTATCTCTCTCAAAGCCATTCTGAAAAATTATAGCTGGGAGCTCAATGTCCAAGGATAGAAGCATCGAAAACCTACAGCACAATACAGGCCCTTCGGCCCACAAAGCTATGCCGAACATGCCCTTACCTGAGAAATTACCTAGGGTTACCCATAGCCCTCTACTTTTCTAAGCTCCATGTACCTATCCAGGAGTTTCTTAAAAGACCCTATCATATCCGCCTCCACCACCATTGCCGGCAGCCCATTCCACACACTTACGACTCTCTGCGTAAAAAAACTTACCCCTGACATTTCCTCTGTACCTGCTTCCAAGCACTTCAAAACTGTGCCCTCTCGTGTTAGCCATTTCAGCCCTGGGAAAAAGCCTCTGACTATCCACATGATCAATGCCTCTCATCATCTTATACACCTCTATCAGGTCACCTCTCATCCTCCGTTGCTCCAAGGAGAAAAGGCCAAGTTCGCTCAGCCTATTCTCATAAGGCATGCTCCCTAATCCAGGCAACATCCTTGTAAGTCTCCTTTGCACCCTTTCTATGGTTTCCACATCCTTCCTGTAGTGAGGCGACCAGAACTGAGCACAGTACTCCAAGTGGGGTCTGACCAGAGTCCGATATTAGATTAGATTAGATTATGAGGACACGCAGTCCTCTTTTATTATCATTTAGTAATGCATGCATTAAGAAATGATACAATATTCCTCCGGTGTGATATCACAGAAACACAGGACAGACCAAGACTGAAAAACTGACTAAAGCCACTTAATTATAACATATAGTTACAACAGTGCAAGGAGTACCATACCTTGATGAAGAACAGGCTGTGGGCATGGTAAAAAAAGTTCGAAGTCTTTTGAAAGTCCCACATCTCATGCAGACGGGAGAAGGAAGAAAACTCTCCCTGCCATGCCCAACCACAGTCCGACTCTGAGTCCGTCCGAAAACTTCAAGCCTCCAATCAGCCTTCCGACACCGAGCACCGAGCACCATCTCTGCTGAGCGCTTCGACCCCGCCCCAGCCGCCGAGCAACAAGCAAAGCTGAGGACTCGGGGCCTTCCCCTCCGGAGATTCTCGATTGCACAGTAGCAGCGACAGCAAACTGGGCATTTCAGAAGTTTCTCCAGATGTTCCTCCGTGCTTCTCACATCCGTCTCTATCAAATCAGAATTGTGCACGGCATCCTACTTACAAATACGATATTATTTCACCGGAGAGCTGCGCGCGCCGCGTCGCGCTGCCATCTTCTCCTACATTACCTCTCAGATCCTAAACTCAATCCTACGATTGATGAAGGCCAATGCACCGTACGCCTTCTTAACCACAGAGTCAACCTGCGCAGCAGCTTTGAGCATCCTATGGACTCGGACCCCAAGATCCCTCTGATCCTCTACAGTGCCAAGAGTCTTACCATTAATACTATATTTGACCGACCAAATTGAACCACCACACACTTACCTGGGTTGAAGTCACTACTGCCTGTCTTCCCTATATTTCCACTGTTTCTGGAAGGATCGCCAGGATCCTGAAGAAATACCGGATTAATACCATCCACAAACTCGTAAGGAAGCTCGTCAAAGCTGACCTGGCACTTAGATCGGCTGGAATTGACTGGATTCCCTGTGAATGCAGAGCAGTGCAAATACTTATTTTCCTTTGTTAAATATGTTTTTTATGATTGCAAAAAAAATGCTGGACTCCAAGATTTCGGATACTGCATTTCTACCCCATCAGTGAGCTGCTCATTGATCGGTGTTGCTAGGCTGGGTGTCGGTGGATTTGGCTGGGGTGTCAAAGAAGCCGGTTGGGATGTTGCTCGTGTTTTGGTGGAAGCAGGCAGCATGGTGGAGGAACACACATCAAAGTTGCTGGTGAACGCAGCAGGCCAGGCAGCATTTGTAGGAAGAGGTGCAGTCGACGTTTCAGGCCGAGAGTCTCTGTGTTGCTTGAATTTCCAGCATCTGCAGAATTCCTGTTGTTAGCATGGTGGAGGAGCTGGACTGGGTTTGGAGTAGTTGGTCTGTGTGCGGAGCATGTTGCTGCCTGCTACTTGAAGGCATCAGAGTTGGTATGCAAAGGCGGTGATTGTCTTGGACGTTCCTCTTGCGATTGCAAGACCCTGTTGGATGTGATTATGTAAGATTCTGTTCCCTTGTTTGGTGACATGACTGACGTTGGGGAAGCTGCGTAGGTTGTAGTGAGGACTAGGCCTCAAGCTGCGGGCTTGCCTGCTGCTGCATCTCAGCAGAGGAAACGTCACAGGTGGTGCAGTGTGGCATTTGTGCTCGGCTGGGGCTTGGCCTTTTCTGTCAGTGCTGCCCTCCAGTGTTCGATTGGTGGAATGACAGGCTGGATTTTGTGTCTCAGACAAAATTAGGAATCAAAGGTTGAGCATGGTATTACTAGTGTTCTGAGCTGCCTATATTTCAATGCAAGAAGTAGTGCTGAAGATGAGTTAGCTGGTTTACAAACAGAGGCAATGTGCAGTGAGGAGAGGGCAAAATTGCAGCCAGAAGGATGAGTTGCAACGTAAATGGCGTACAAAATTGAAAAGGGTGAACACAGGACTGAAGGTGTTGTATTTGAAGACATGTAGTATACGAAATAAGGTAGATGAACATGAAGCATAGTTGCAGGTTTACAGGTATGATGTAGGCATCATTGAATGATGACTGAAAGATTATAGCTCAGAGCTTAATGTCCAAGGATACACATTTTATCAAAAGGATAGGCAAGAAGGCAGAGGGGGTGGTGTGGCTCCGTTGGTAAAAAATGAAATCAAGTCATTAGAAAGAGGTGACATAGGGTCGGAAGGTGTTGAATTGTTGTGGATAGAGCTAAGGAACTGCAAGGGCAAAAAGACCCAGATGGGAGTTGTATACTGTCACGTACCCCGTGACGGGTTAAAGAACCAGCAGAAATGGGAGACACCTTTGGAGTCCAGTATTGCTATTAACTAATGGTATTTATTAGTAAGTACGCAATACAGTAATGTAATATCAGTTATATCAAACAGGTTAGCAATGATAATATATATATATAAGTGCGGAAATATAGAACCAAGCTTCTTCAAGTCTAGGGGTAAATGGATACAGTCTTACGGAGATGAGTAAGGTTCAGTTCAGTTCATGGTATTGAGTTGAATAGTGACGGACAGAGAGAGGTGTTTAGTTCTTCAGGTGAGCTGATGCTGTCGATCTTCCCGTTGTCCTCCGAAACTTCCAAGTTAGCCAAACTTGACCAACTTAAGAGCACCGTCTTCGAGCGATAGTCTACCAACCCCGGCAAGGGTTAGACACACTAGTAGACTCTACAACATTGCTCTTTCACGCACTAATAATCACAGATCGATACTTGGTGATCGATCCACAGTCCCACACTCATGGGCACCTAAATAGGATAGTGGTAACTTCACCACACCCTTGTGCGTCTGCGTGTCCTGTGTCCTGTGTCCTGTGAAACAGGCAATTGCGCTGATTTAAATACTGTCGTGCTGAACACCAGCTGTCCATCAAGTAGCTCCTCCCTTCTCTCTCCATAGGAACTCAGAAGCTGCCAGTGTCTCTGCAGAAATTCCAAACTGTGAGCAGTCTTCACCTCTCTCTCTCTCTCTCTCTCTCTCTCTTTCTTTTAAAAGCACAGTTTATAGGGATAATTCAGGATCCCGTTACAATATAGACCCCTAAATTGTAGTAAGGGTGTGGTCTACAAATTACAAAGGGAGATAGAAAATGCATGCCAAAAGGGTAATGTTATAATAGTCATGGGGGACCAATATGCAGGTAGATTGGGAAAATCAGGTTGGTGCTGGATTCCAGGAGGTGGAATTACTAGATTGCCTGCATATTGCTGGCTTTTATAGCAGCTTGTGGTTGAGCCCACTAAGATTGGATGTGTGCCATGAACCGGAAATGATTAGAGAGCGTATGGTGAAAGAACTCTAAGGGAAAGTGATTATAATATGATCAAATTCACCCTGAAATCTGAGAAGGAGAAACTAAAGTCAGGTGTATCAGTATTACAGTGGAGAAAAGGGAATTTCAGAGGCATGAGAAAGGAGTACAGAATTGATTGGAAAAGAACACTGGTAGGGATGACAGCAAAGCAGCAATGGCTGGAATTTTTGGAAGCAATTTGGAAGATGCAGGATATACACATCCCAAAGGGGAAGAAGTAATCTAAAGGAAAGATGGTGCAACCATGGCAACTAAAATGTCATTAAAAAGGTAAAGTTGGAATACAAAGGTAAGCTAGCCAATAATATTAATGAAGTTTCTATACTAAAAGTTTCTCCAGATACATAAAGTGTAAAAGAGACGTGAGAGTGAATATTGGACTGCTGGAAAACAATGCTGGAGAGGCAGTAATAGGGGACAACAAAATGGTAGATGAACTGAAAATGTACTTTGCATCAGTCTTCACTGTGGAAGACACTAGCAATATGGTGGAGGTTCCAGGTGTCTGGGGGCATGAAGTGTGTGAAGTTACCATGACTAGAGAGAAGGTTCTTGGGAAACTGAAAAATCTGAAGGTAGATAAGTCGCCTGGACCGGATGGTGTACACCCAAGAGTTCTGAGTTAGTAATGATCTTTCAAGAATCACTACATTCTGGAATGGTTCCAGAAGACTGGAAAATTGCAAATGTAATTCCACTTTTCAAGAAGGGAGAGAAGCAGGGGAAAGGAAACTATAGGCTCAGTTAGTCTGATCTCAGTGGTTGGGAAGATGTTGGAGTTGATTTGTTAAGGATGAGGTCTCAGGGTACTACTCGGAGGCACATGATAAAATAGGCCATAGTCAGCGTGGTTCCCTCAGGGGAAAATCTTACCTGACAAATTTGTTGGAATTCTTTGAAGAGCGTTTGATGGCTCTGGGCCCATATTTACTAGAATTCAGAAGAATGAGGGGTGGGAGGGAGGGAACGTTGACTCAGACCATGAGAGGCCTGCGTTGGACATTTTCATGCCTTACAAGGCGCAGATTGGAGGTCTGTGTGGGGCGCCACTCCTCACACAGACACTAGAGCAATGTGTGATTAAGCACCTTGCTCAAGGGCACAAACACGCTGCCACAGCTGAGGCTTGAACTAGCGACCTGCAGATCACTGACGAACGTCTTAACCACTTGGCCACGTGCCCAACACATGAGGGGTGACTTCATTGAAATGTATTGAATGGAGAAAGGCCTTGATAGAGTGGATGTGGAGAGGATGTTTTCAATGGTGGGAGAGTCTAAGACCAGAGTTCACAGCTTCAGAAAAGTGGGCGTCCTTTCAGAACAGAGATGAGGAGGAATTTCTTTAGCCAGAGAGTTGTGAATCTGTGGAATTCTTTGCCATAGGCAGCTGGGGATGCCAAGTCTTTATGTCTGTTTAAGGCAGAGGTTGATAGATTCTTGATTGGTCAGGGCATGAAGGGATACGGGGAGAAGGCAGGAGATTGGAGTTGAGAGGAAAATTGGATCAGCCACGATGAAATATTGGAGCAGACTCATTGGGCAAAATGTTAATTCTGCTCCTATATCTTATGGTCTTATTACAGAGGAGGAGGTGTTTGCTGTCCTGAGGCAAATTAGGGTAGATAAATCCCCAGAGCCCGACAAGGTGTTCCCTCAGACCCCACAGGAGGCAAGTGCAGAAATTGCCAGGGCCCTAGCAGAGATATTTAGAACATCCTTAGAGATAGGGCAGGGACCAGATATATAAGTATTTGGGTAGACACAGATTGTTTAAGGATAGTCAGTGTGGCTTCATGCATGGTAGATCATGTCCAACTAATCTTATGGCGTTTTCAAGGAATTTACCAGGAAAGTGGATAAAGGCAAGGCAGTGGACGTTGTCTGCATGGTGTTTAGCAAGGAATCTGACAAGGTCCCACATGGGAGGCTGGTCAAGGTTCAGTCACTCAGCATTTAAGATGAGTTAGTAAATTGGATTAGGCATTGGCTTTGTGGGAGAAGCCAGAGAGTGTAGTAAATGGTTGCCTCTCTGACTGGAGTCCTGTGACTAGTGGTGTGCTGCAGGAATCTGTGCTGGGTCCATTGTTATTTGTCATCTATATCAGTGATCTGGATGATAATGTGGTTAACTGGATCAGCAAATTTGCAGATGACTCCAAGATCGGAGGTGTCATGTGCAGCGAGGAAGGCTGTCATGATTTGCAGAGGGATCTGGATCAGCTGGAAAATGAGCTGTAAAATGGCAGATGGAATTTAATGTAGACGGTTGTGAGATGTTGCACTTTGGTGGGACCATCCAGGGTAGGTCTAACACAGTGAACAGCAGGGCACTGAGGGGTGTGGTAGAACAAAGGAGTCTGGGAATATGTCTCCATAATTTGTGCAGAGGGACTTGGAGTCCTCGTGCAAGACTCCCAGAAGATTAATTTACAGGTTGAGTCTGTGGTAAAGAAGCCAAATGCAAGGTTGGCATTTCTTTCTTTTTTTTTTTGTAATTTATTTTTTATTAAAGTTCATCAAACAGAGGAAAGAAAGAAGAGAATAGAATATAAAGACAAGGAGATAATGCTGAGCCTTTATAAGACACTAGTCAGGCTGCACTTGGAGTATTGTCAACAGTTTTGGGCCCCATTTCTCAGAAAGGATGTGTTGTTATTGGAGAGAGTCCATAGGAGTTTCATGAGGATGATTTGGGAATGAAGGGATTAACATATGAGGAGCGTTCGGTAGCTTTGGGCCTGTACTCTCTGGAATTTAGATGAGTGCATGGGGATCTCATTGGAACCTACTGAATGTTGAAGGACTGGGTAGGGGGATCTGCAGAGGATGTTTCCTATGGTGGGCATATCCAGAACTAGAGAACACAGCCTCAAAATTGAAGGGTGACCTTTTAGAGTGGAAATAAGGAAGAATTTTTTTTAGCCAGAGAGTGGTGAATCTGTGGAATGCTCAGCCACAGACTGCGGTGGAGGCGAAGTCCGTGGGTATATTTAAGGCTGAAGTTGAGAGTTTCCTGATGAGTCCTGGCATTAAAGGATGTGGTGAGACGGCAGGTGAATGGGGATGAGTGGGATCTGGGATCAGCCATGATGGAATGGCGGAGCAGACTTGATGTGCTGAATGGCCTAATTCTGCTCCTGTGTCTTACGGTCTTATTGGCGAGGCCTAATTTGGAGTATTATGTGTAGTTTTGGTCACCTACCTACAGCTAGGGTCGAAAGTGTACAGAGAAAATTTACAAGTATGTTGCTGGGATTGGACCTGAGTTGTAAGGAAAGATTGAATAGGTTAGAAGGTAGAAGATTGAGAGGGGATTTGATGGAGCTGTATAAAATATGAGAGGTATTGGTAGGGTAAATGCAAGCTTTTTCCACTGAGGTTGGGTGGGACTACAACCATGGCTTGAGGGTGAGAGATGAAAAGTTTAAGGGGAACATGAGGAGAAACTTCTTCACTCTGACGGTGATGAGAGTGTGGAATGAGCTGCCAGCACAAGAGCATGTAAGCTGCATTCCAGTGTTAGAGAGGTTTGGATATGTATAGGGATGGCAGGGTAAGTTGATGGGCGTAGGCAGATTAAATGGTTTTGGAATGGACTAGATTGGCCAAAGGTTCTGTTTCTAGTAGGTACAGAGGAGATGCCAGGGGTAAGTTTTTTACGCAGAGAGTGGTGAGTGCGTGGAATGGGCTGCCGGCGACGGTGGTGGAGGTGGATACCATAGGGTCTTTAAAGAGACTCCTAGACAGGTACATGGAGCTCAGAAAAATAGAGGGCTATGGGTAACCCTAGGTAATTTCTAAGGTAGGGACATGTTCAGCACAGCTTTGTGGGCCGAAGGGCCTGTATTGTGCTGTAGGTTTTCTATGTTTCTGTGCTGTAGTTTTCTATGACTCTACCTCAATGAAAGGTCATCGGGAACCATGGTAGTGTAGCAACTCAGGGCGTTGATGTTCAGAGTTCAAATCCGGCATCCTCTTTAAGTAAGTTTGTACTTTCTTCCTGTGCGTGCATGAATTTCCTCCTGCAGACAAAAACGTACTGGTTAGTAGGTTAATTGTCATTATAAATTGTCCTGTGATTAGGCCAGGAGTTAAATCGGTTTGTTGCTGGCTTGTTGGGCCAGAAGGGCCTGTTCTGTGCTGTATCTCTAATAAAATAACTAAATAAAAAGGTGTATGAACGATATACAAGATGTTTTTCACTGTATTTTCACACATGGATCAACAATAAACTAATTTACCGATGTTAGTTTCACATCAGAAAAATCTGAGCGTGTTTAACCAGAGTTTTAACAAAATAGAACACCAAGGCAGAAAAGCAAGAGTAATATAATTTGATCAAAGTTTATTACAAAGAGGGTTGATGAGTTGTGGGCATACAACGTGTGCTCAGAAGTGCGGTGACTGTCCAGCCAGCACAATCCTCTGATTTGATTCAATACAAATGATGCATTTGGTTGTACATGTAATAAATAATCTAATCTTACGTGACCTGGTAGTGAAATAGTGAGAAGGTCACAGCTGTTTGCTGACCTGTTGAGGATTCCCAGCTCTCTTTGTATGATGGGTTAGATATTCCATTCGGTGATGAGATGGGTAGCCAGCTGCTGCTCTCTGCTGTGCTCAGAATCAGCTGTAACTCTGTGATTTCTCTGCTTCTGTTTTCCAGGATGGCATCCTAAATCCCCATGCAGCCTCTTGCACCTGCGCTGCCTGCTGTGATGATATGTCTCTGGTAAGATGCTGGTTGGGACGGTTTTAAAGTGGGGTGGGGTTCCCTCACTGGACAGCCTGGCACTCCTCTCCACAGTTCCCACCCAGTCAGTCTGAGTAGATGCTTCCCAGTGAGACTCAAAAGTGTATAGAACCAGAATCAGGTTTATTATCACTGACATATGTTGTTTTGGGGCAGCAGTACAGTGCAAAGCATAAAATATATATGGCAGGGGGATGGGAACTGGAGTGATAGGGCTGAGGAAGGGGAAAACAGAAATAAATCAAAGATAGCGTGCAACAGAGATGATAGAAAAGACAGGCAGGAGATGAGGCATAATCACAGCCAGTGGGATGAGTTACAGGGCAATAGAGAAATGGTGCAGTTAAAACAGAAAGCAACAAATACTGGACTGAAAGTGTTATATTTGAATGTACACAGCATAGAAATACGGATGATCTTGAAATTCAGCTACAGATTAGCAAGTATGACATTGTCTTGGTATGATAAAGTATGACAAACTTGGCTAAACGATGGCTGCCATTGGGAGCTGAACGTCTAAGGACCTCAAGAGAGAGAATTTGTAGAATGTCTATGGGATGGCTTTTTAGAACAGCTTGTTGTTGAGCCCACTAGGGGATTGGCTGTGCTGGATTGGGTGTTGTGCAATGATCCGGAGGTGATAAGAGAGCTTAAGGTTAAGGAACCCTCAGGGAACAGTGATCACCATATGATCGAGTTCACTTTGAAATTTGAGAGGGAGAAGCTAAATTCCAATGTGTCGGTATTTCAGTGGAATAAAGGAAATTACAATGGCATGAGAGGGGAACTGACCAAGGTTGACTGGAAAGGGACACTAGCAGGAAGGACAACAGAGTAGAAATGGCTGGAGTTTCTGCGAGAAATGAGGGAAGTGCAAGACACATATATTCCAAATAAGAAGACATTTTCGAATGGAAGGACATTACCATGGCTGGCAAATGAATTCAGAGCCAACGTAAAAGCAAAGGAGTGGGCATACAAAGAAGCCAGAGCTAGTGGGAAGACAGGGGATTGGGAAGCTTTTAAAAACTTGCAGAAGGAAACTAGGAATCTCGTTAGGAAGGAAAAGATGAATTGTGAAAGGAAGCTGGCGACTAATATCAAAGAAGATACTCAAAGCTTTTTTAAGTATATAAGGGGTAAAAGAGAGTTGAGTGTAGATATAGGACCAATAGAAAATTACACTGGAAATATTGTAATGAGAGGCGCAGAGATGGCAGAGGAACTGAATGCTTATTTTGCATCAGTCTTCACAGTGGAGTATACCAGACATTTAAGAGTGTCAGGGAAGTGAAGTTTGTGCAGTGAAAATTACAACTGAGAAGGTGCTCAGGAAGATTAATGGTCTGAGGGTGGATAAATCTCCTGGACCTGATGGAATGCACCCTCAGGTTCTGAAGGAAGTAGCTGGAGAGATTGCAGAGGCATTAACGATGACCTTTCAAGAATTGCTAGATTCTAGCATTGTACTGGATGATTGGAAAATCACAAATGTTACTCCTCTATTTAAGAAGGGTGGGTGGCAGCAGCAGAAAGGAAACTATAAACCTATTAGCCTGACGTCAGTGGTTGGAAAGTTGTTGGAATCGATAGTTAGGGATGAGATTACGGAGTACCTGGAGGCACATGACAAGATAGGCCAAAGCCAGCATGGTTTTCTTAAAGGAGAATTCTGCCTGACTAACCTACTGCAGTTTCAAGGAGATGCAGTAGACATGATGTACTTGGATTTTCAGAAGGCCTTTGATAAGGTGCCACACAAGAGGCTGCTTAGCAAGATAAGAGCCCAGGGAATTACAGGGAAGTTACTAGCATGGGTGGAGCATTGGTTGATCAGCAGAAAGCAGAGAGTGGGAATAAAAGTATCCTATTCTGGCTGGCTGCTGGTTACCAGTGGAGTTCCACAGGGGTTGGTGTTGGGACCGCTGCTTTTTACGATGCATGTCAATGATTTGGAATATGGGATTAATGGATTTGTGGCTAAATTTTCCAGTGATACAAAGATATACAATAGACAATAGGTGCAGGAGTATCCATTATCAGTATCCAGTTCCTGCCTTATCCCCTTAACCTTTGATTCCACTATCTTTAAGATCTCTATCCATCTCTTTTTTGAAAGCATCCAGAGACTTGGCCTCCACAGCCTTCTGGGGCAGAGCATTCCATATATCCACCACTCTCTGGGTGAGAAAGGTTTTCCTCAACTCCGTTCTAAGTGGCCTACCCCTAATTCTTAAACTGTGGCTTCTGGTTCTGGACTCACCCATCAGCGGGAACATGCTTCCTGCCTGCAGCGTGTCCAATCCCTTAATAATCTTATATGTTTCAATAAGATCCCCTCTCAGCCTTCTAAATTCCAGAGTATACAAGCCCAGTCGCTCCAATCTTTCGACATATGACAGTCCCACCATCCCGGGAATTAACCTTGTGAACCTACGCTGCACTCCCTCAATAGCAAGAATGTCCTTCCTCGAATTTGGAGACCAAAACTGCAAACAGTACTCCAGCAACACACATCAAAGTTGCTGGTGAACGCAGCAGGCCAGGCAGCATCTCTAGGAAGAGGTGCAGTCGACGTTTCAGGCCGAGACCCTTCATCAGGATGCTGCCTGGCCTGCTGCGTTCACCAGCAACTTTGATGTGTGTTGCTTGAATTTCCAGCATCTGCAGAATTCCTGTTGTTTGCGTTTAAACACAGTACTCCAGGTGTGGTTTCACCAGGGCCCTGTACAGCTGCAGAAGGACCTCTTTGCTCTGATACTCAATTCCCCCTGTTATGAAGGCCAGCATGCCGTTAGCTTTCTTCACTGCCTGCTGTACTTGCATGCTTGCTTTCAGTGACTGATGTACAAGAACACCTAGATCTCGTTGTGCTTCCCCTTTTCCTAACTTGACTCCATTTAGATAATAATCTGCCTTCTCATTCTTACCACCAAAGTGGATAACCTCACATTTATCCACTTTAACCTGCATCTGCCATGCATCTGCCCACTCACCCAGCCTGTCCAAGTCACCCTGCATTCTCATAACATCCTCCTCACATTTCACACTGCCACCCAGCTTTGTGTCATTGGCAAATTTGCTAATGTTACTTTTAATTCCCACATGTAAATCATTAATATATATTGTAAACAGCTGCGGTCCCAGCACCGAACCCTGCGGTACCCCACTGGTCACTGCCTGCCATTCCGAAAGGAACCCGTTAATTGCTACTCTTTGTTTTCTGTCAGCCAGCCAATTTTCAATCCATGTTAGTACTCTGCCCCCAATACCATGTGCCCTAATTTTGCCCACTAATCTCCTATGTGGGACTTTATCAAAGGCTTTCTGAAAGTCCAGGTACACTATATCCACTGGCTCTCCCTTGTCCATTTTCATAGTTACATCCTCAAAAAGTTCCAGAAGATTAGTCAAGCACGATTTCCCCTTCATAAATCCATGCTGACTCGGACCAATCCTGTTACTACTATCCCCATGTGTCGTAATTTCATCTTTTATAATTGACTCCAGCATCTTTCTCACCACCGACGTCAGGCTAACTGGTCTATAATTCCCTGTTTTCTCTCTTTCTCCCTTCTTGAAGAGAGGGACAACATTAGCCACCCTCCAATCCACAGGAACTGATCCTGAATCTATAGAACATTGGAAAATGATTACCAATGCGTCCACGATTTCTAAAGCCACCTCCTTAAGTACCCTGGCATGCAGACCATCAGGTCCCGGGGACTTATCAGCCTTCAGACCCAACAGCCTATCCAACACCATTTCCTGCCTAATATAAATTTCCTTCAATTCATCCATTACCCTAGGTCCTTTGGCCACTATTACATCTGGGAGATTGTTTGTGTCTTCCCTAGTGAAGACAGATCCAAAGTACCTGTTCAACTCGTCTGCCATTTCCTTGTTGCCCATAATAAATTCACCCGCTTCTGTCTTCAAGGGCCCAATTTTGGTCTTAACTATTTTTTTCTTTTTCACATACCTAAAGAAGCTTTTACTATCTTCCTTTATATTCTTGGCTAGTTTACCTTCGTACCTCATTTTTTCTCCACGTATTGCCTTTTTAGTTACCTTCTGTTGCTCTTTAAAAGTTTCCCAATCCTCCGGCTTCCCACTCATCTTTGTTATGTTATACTTCTTCTCTTTTATTTTTATACTGTCGATTACTTCCCTTGTCAGCCACGGCCTCCCCTTACTCCCCTTAGGATCCTTCTTCCTCTTTGGAACGAACTGATCCTGCACCTTCCGCATTATTCCCAGAAACACTTGCCATTGCTGTTCCACTGTCATCCCTGCTAGGGTATTGTTCCATTGAACTTTGGCCAGCTCCTCCCTCATAGCACCATAGTTCCCTTTGTTCAACTGTAATACTGACATTTCCGAGTTTCCCTTCTCCCTCTCAAATTGTAGATTAAAACTTGTCATATTATGGTCACTACCTCCTAATGGCTCCTTTACCTCGAGGTCCCTGATCAAATCCAATTCATTGCACAACACTAAATCTAGAATTGTGTTCTCTCCGGTAGGCTCCAGTACAAACTGTTCTAAGAATCCATCTCGGAGGGACTCCACAAACTCCCTTTCTTGGGGTCCAGTACCAACCATTGCTCCAGTCTACCTGCATGTTGAAGTCCCCCATAACAACTGTAGCATTACCTTTGCGACATGCCAATTTTAACTCTTGATTCAACTTACACCCTCCATCCAGACTATTGTTTGGGGGCCTGTAGATAACTCCCATTAGGGTCTTACTACCCTTAGAATTTCTCAGTTCTATCCATACTGACTCTACATCTCCTGATTCTATGTCCCCCCTCGCAAGGGACTGAATATCACTTCTCACCAATAGAGCCACCCCACCCCCTGTGCCCATCAGTCTGTCCTTTCGATAGGACGTATACCTTGAATATTCATTTCCCAGGCCCTGTCCACTTGAAGCCATGTCTCTGTTATTCCCACAACATCATACTTACGGAGGAGCAGCTGGTGTTGAGGGAACAGAGAGCCCGCAGAGAGACTTGGATAGTTAAGGGTAATTGGCAAAGAAGTGACAAATGAAATACAATGTTGGAAAGTGTATGGTCATGCACTTTGCTGGAAGAAATAAACGGGTAGACTATTACAGGTTTCCCCCACTATCCGAAGGTAGAACGTTCCTATGAAAGGATTCGTAAGCCGGAATGTCGTAAAGTGAATAAGCAATTACCATTTATTAATATGGGAAAAATTTTTGAGCGTTCCCAGACCCAAAAAAACCCCCACAAAATCATGCCAAATAACACATAAAACCTAAAATAACAGTACATATAGTAAAAGCAGGAATGATATGTTAAATACACAGCCTATATAAAGTAGAAATACTTTTCTGCAGCACTGTCCAGTGCAGCGAAAATCCCACGGAAGCGCTCTCGGCAAAAACACGGCGCAAGCGCTCTCGGCAGAAACACTCTCTTCAGTAACCTTTAAGCTATGAAGCTGCCAAATCATACCAAATAACACATAAAAATACACAGCCTATATAAAGTAGAAATAATGTACGTGCAGTGTAGTTTCACTTACCGGAATTGGGAAGGCTCCAATAAATTGCAGTTTTGTCACAGTTAAACACTTGCTTATATGAATAACCACCTGACGCAATCGGCAATTGCCTCTGATCTGGGCCGACATTTACGTGCCGGGCGGTACCTAATTAATTAGCTTGTTTAATTTGGCTTTTTTCATAAAGATGTGCTGGGTGCGTCCCGACTACCGCTGCACCACTGCGTCCTTCGTGGCCCGGTATCGGTCGGCGGCCCGGAGGTTGGGGACCATTGCTTAAACTATGAAGCTGCCCTCACCTCAGAAACCGATCAAACCACCCACGACTACCTTTAAATTCCACTTTCATCACCAGAGTCCAGTGCTTTCTGTTTCAGCTTATCAAAAAGACTGATTGATTTTTCCTTAAGTATAAGAAAACTTAACGGAACACCACGCTTTTTACGCCCATCAATCCACTCAAGCAATGGACTTTCTATTTTATCCATTATTGGATGCGGGCTAAGAGAGACCACTTTGCTACGAGCAAAACCAGCAGTAACATCGGCAGCTTTCAAAATTCTTTCTCTCTGCGTATAAATAGTTTGAACGGTGGACGCAGGCAAGCTCAACGTGTGGACAGTGTCCTTACTTCATTCACCACGATTGAAACGCTTAATTATGTCTAGTTTTACGCTAAGTGTAACGCCCTTACGAGCCCTTTTAGGCTTTTCTGATACCTCAGAACTCACCTTGCTAACAGATGCACAAAATAAATCGAGATAAAGCAATGCCGGCTAGAGTGCATTTCCAGGGGAGGAGCCTGGCTGTTTGGACGCGTGCTGCCTTTTACCGCGCACTGCTTTTTTTCACGTGCTGTCTTTTTTCACACGCTGCCTTTTCTCATAACAGTGAAAACACCTTCTGTTAGCGAAAATAGGTAACTAATGTAGGATTTTCGTAACAGCGAGGTGTCGTAAAGCAAACGTTCGGAAAACGGGGGCCACCTGTATTTAGATGGGTAGAGACTTCAAGACACAGAGATGCAAAGGGACTTGGGAGTCCTTGTGCAAGATACCCTAAAGGTTAACCTCCAGGCTGAGTCAGTGGTGAAGAAGGCAAATGCAATGTTGGCATTCATTTCTAGAGGTATAGAATATAAGAGGAGGAATGTGATGTTGAGGCTCTATAAGGCACTCGTGAGAATATACTTGTGTGCAGTTTTGGGCTCCTTATTTTAGAAAGGACATACTGACATTGGAGAGCATTCAGAGAAGATTCATGAGAATGATTCCAGGAATGAAAGGGTTACTGTATGAGGACCGTCTGGCAGCTCTAGGGCAGTATTCCCTGGAGTTCAGGAGAATGAAGGGAGATCTCATAGAAACATTCGGACTGTTAAAAGGCCTGGACAGATTAGATATGGCAAAGTTATTTCGTATGGTAGGGGAGTCTAGGACAAGAGGGCATGACTTCAGGATTGAAGGACGTCCATTTAGAACAGAGATGCGGAGAAATTACTTTAGTCAGAGGGTGGTAAATCTGTGGGATTTGTTGCTACAAGTGGCTGTGGGGCCAAGTCATTGGGTGTATTTAAAGCAGAGATAGATAGGTTCTTGATTAGCCAGGGCATCAAAGGGTATGGGGTGAAAGAACGGGAGTGGAGATGACTGGAAGAATTGGATCAGTCTATGATTGAATGGTGGAGCAGACTCAATGGGCTGAATGGCCTACTTCTGCTCCTATACTTTATGGTCTTATGGTATTATACTCTATCAATTACATATATACCTGCTGAGTTCCTTCAGCATTTTGTGTGCGTTGCTCTGGATTTCCAACATCTGCAGAATCTCCAGATTATCATCATAATAAATAAATAAGGAATAAGTATCAAGAACATGGGATGAGGATTCCTTGAAAGTGAGTGTATATTGTGGGAACAGTTCAGTGTGGGGTAAGTGAAGTTATCTCCTCTGGTTCAAGAGTCTTATGGCTGAGGGGTAACCACTGTTCCTGAACCTGGTGGTGTGAGTTCCTGTACCTTCTTCCTGATGAGAGCATGGCCAGGATGATGGGGTTCCTTGTTGATGGGCAATGGTGTACATGACCACCCGACGATGACGGTGACCAGTTAATGCTTGTGGAAGGGTTGGAACTTGCTGTGCTATGAAGAGTATGTGTGGGTTATGCCAGAGAGGTGACTGGTGACAATAATTCTTGTTCCTTGCTCACAGACTGGCCCGGTCAGGCTGTTCGTTCCCTACAAAAGACGCAAAAAGGAAAATGAACCAACTACTGCCCCAGTTAAGAAGGAATCTTCCAAGAACATCACTTTACTGCCTGCAGCAACTGGGACAGCCTGTATGTATCTTCCTGTCACTCATTGGGTGAGGTGGTGAATGTGGGGTGTGTCTGACTAACTGATGAAGAAGAGACAGCTATAGCTTGACTCAATCCGAAACCACAAGCTATAGGTCATCGGGAGTGGGTACTGTAGGACATCCTACAGATAGTGCCACTTCACAAATCTCTACAGACCGTGGAGAGCATTCTGAAGAGTCTGGCAAGGCCATTGACTATGGTGCAATGCAGAGTGACCGTTGCAAGGAGAATCAGAATCATGTTTTATATCACCGACATAGATCGTGAAATTTGTTGTCTTTTGGTAGTAGTACATTGCAATATATAATCATAAAAAACTAAAAATTACAATAAGAGATATATTTTAAAACCTTTAATTAAACAAGTAGTGCAAAAAGTGTGCAAAAAATATTGAGGTACTGTACATGGATTCATTATACATTCAGAAATCTGATGGTGGAGGAGAAGAAGCTATTGTATGTGAGTCTTCAGGCTCCTGTACCTCTTCCCCGATGGTAGCAATGAGAAGAAGGCATGTCCTGGGTGGTGGGGGTCCCTAATGATGGATGCCACCTTTTTGAGGCATCGCTCTTTGAAGATGTCTTGGATGCTGGGGGCGAGGGAGGGCATTGATGGAGCAGGCTGAGTTTAGAATTCTCTGCAGCTTTTTCTGATCCTGTGCAATGGCCTTGCCAGACTCTTCAGAATGATCTCAACGGTCTGTAGAGATTTGTGAAGTGGCACTATCTGTAGGATGACCTACAGTACCCACTCCCGATGAGCTATAGCTTGTGGTTTTGGATTGAGCTCGATTTATAGATAGTGATGTGAAATATTCTGTAGAGATAAAAAAGAACGTTTTTTCAGAACACATCGACAAGTGTTTTACTGCAGTGCTCCTTTGTGCTCTCTGCTCTGTTTTCCAATGGTGTGGCCTGTGATGTGCATGTTCCTTGTAGCTCAGCTCCAGGTTCTGCTGAGAAAGCAGTGTTGTACCATTTCCCAAGCTGTGCACACAATACCCCAGACAATGCACATTCTAACATCGGCCCTCACTCACTGAGCCATGTGAATTCCCAATTGGTTAGTGGCCTGATCTCACACCCTGATGAGTGGACTGCATTAATCTTCCTATTTCCCAAATGTCTAACTGCGAAACAACCTCTCTGTAGACACTTTGCTGTTCCTCTCTTGGTACTGGGCCATCTCCTGTTTTAGCTAACCCTTAACCAAACAAAAAGGCATATTCGAGAGCTGTTGAGGTGTGCCAATAGATAGGATATGCCTTTACCAGGAAGAATTGCTGAAGGGGCAGGGGGAGTTTATACCAGCTGTTTGATTTGATGAGCCTTGCAAGGGTTGATAAGCACACCATGGTAGTGTAACAGTTAGCATGACGCTACTGCAGCTCGAGATGTTCTGGAATTTGGAGTTCAATTCTGGCACCTGTCTGTAAGGAGATTGCACATGCTCCCCATGACCTCCTGGTGTTCCGGTTTCCTCCTGCAGTCCAAATACGTACCGGTTAGTAGGCTTATTGGTCATTGTAAATTGTCCTGTGATTAGGCTGGTGTTAAATACTATTAGATACTGTGGGTTGTTGGACAGTGTAGCTCATTGGGATGGAATGCCTGTTCTGCGCGATATCTTCAAATAAAAATAAATAAATCAATCTGGAACAACACACACAAAATGCTGGAGGAACTCAGCAGATCAGGCAATATCTATGGGGGGGAATAAACAGTTGATGTTTCAGGCCAAGACTCTTCATCCGGACCTCTCAGCTTTTTACATCATTTTGAAAGAAATTAATAGATAAATAGGTACATAAATAAGATAGCCGAAACTGATGATGAAAGTAGTGAATGCCAGTGGTCTGCAGTGAAGGTTTAAACTAGTCGATGATTTATTTCAGTTACAATGACTCCAGCTGGTCAGATCACTCCATCTGGAACATTGGCCTTTGAGCGAACACCCACGGCGGATGCCACAGCCATTATATCAGATGGTACGACACAGGGAGATGTCTTCACTGGTAGCACAGGTAAATCACACCGCTGTTTCACACAGATGTGGTTTAGAGAGCAAAGGCGTGGTACCTTGACTTCCTTACCCACACCAGGCCTCCATCCTCACACTCAGCTGTTTGAGGCACAACTGTAACCTGAAGCCTCTTACGTATTCACACTCACAAAGTGCTGGAGGAACTCGCCAAGTCAGGCATCATCTATAGACAGGAATAAACTGTCAATGTTTCAGGTTTCAGCTCCCTTCCTTTCCTGATGAAGGGTCTTGGCCTGAAACACTGACTCTTTATTCCTGCCCATAGATGTTACCTGACCTGCTGATTTCCTCCAGCATTTTGGATGTGTCACTCATGAAACCCCCTCTCTGGGAATTCGGCTTGTTACCCTCTTGCCAACAGCCTCTGGACTCCGTGGCAAGGAAACCACCTTTCTCAGGCTCCTTACGTCTAGGGTGTCTAGGACTTTTGTTCCGCCAAATCTGTGAGGTTGGGATGTTTCGTCCTCCCAAACCCGGGTTTGTGTGATTTACTGCCCCCTGCAATTGCCCTCGGCAAGAAATAATAGATTGTACACTGCATACTGTTATAAAGAAATTATATTTAAGAATGTTAACTTAACCAAACAGTTATTAAAGAAAAGAAAGAAAAAAAACAAAAAGGCCCATTATAATTAAACAGTCACATGTACACAGGTGGAGCTCAAATCTTCCAGAAGCCGTTGGTTTCGACGTACTCACTGCACCAACTTCTATTCACTGCTCCCCAGTAGAAGTTCCAGTCTTGGACTCCATTAGACCACACATTCCCACCTGATCGAATCCTACATCTGATTCTCTTCAGTCCTTTCTCTCTCCATCTCCTACTGAAAAAGACCTCGACTCACACCGGTGTCCTTCACAAAAACTGCTAACCCCCCCAGTGTTCTCTAAGTTCCACTCTCCTGACTGGATGTCACATACATTCCTAAGCACCCCTTATCTTTAACGGTAACCCAAACACTGCCAGCAGAACACACTACTTCTACACAAAACCCATTACATAGATACCCTAGCAGTAAAATCTTTACTAGGGTGTTACACTCAGAATTTCCAGCATCTGCAGAATTTCTTGTGTTTATACTTCCCATGTGTTCTGTGGGTATGGGTTACAATGGCAATGTAAAATACATCGCAGGGGCAGTGGGGTTGGTAAAGCCCAATATTTGCCATTTTTCTTGGGATCAGCAGATTGTTCATCACCTATTGCGTGGATGCTTGTGGGTGTTAATACCATATGTCTGTCCCGGTCTGCTTTGCTTTTTTTTCCTGTCTCACTAGCATGTTCTTGGTGATGGTCTCATTCACTAACTTGGTAGTGAAGTCACAGACTCATGTAGTGATCTGCCTGATAGAGATTGTCATCCCCATGTCATTTCCAACAGACTGGGTTCATTGACCAAAGAGAATCCCCATGTCATTTCCAGCAGACTGGGTACATCAGACAAGGAAGGTTCATCCTAGCTGTAGCATACTGAATGAAGTTGTGACCCGCTGTGACACTCTTGACCTGAGCTGTAATGCAGGTCAAAAATTGTTCAAGGGAAAGCCAGGGCTGTTAGGATGGAGTTGGTGGTTAGCCACAACTATCCACGATCTGAACAAAGCCAGTCTTTGCAGGAGAGCTGCTTGATTTCTCCTGAAATGCTCAGTGGCCCTATATTGGAGTTATGTCAGTTCAGAGTAAGCTCACTCCCAGAAAAAGGCGTAGCTATGACAGACAGCTAGCTCATGCCCCAGTGTGACAGGGAGTACCCAAGACCAGAAACAGATAGACCCTGAAACATTCAAAACACTTCAACATTTAAATATACTCAAAATAATAATCACGATGAAATTATACTTTACATCTGCAAACATGAGGAAATGTGCAGATGCTGGAAATTTAAGCAACACACAAAAAATGCTGGTGAACACAGCAGGCTAGGCAGCATCTATAGGAAGAGGTACCGTTGACGTTTCGGGCCGAGACCCTTCGTCAGGACTAACTGAAAGAAGAGATAGAAAGAGATTTGAAAGTGGGAGTGGGAGGGGGAGATCTGAAACGATAGGAGAAGACAGGAGGGGGAGGGATGGAGCCAAGAACTGGACAGGTGATTGGCAAAGGGGATATGAGAGGATCATGGGACAGGAGGCCCAGGGAGAAAGGAGAAGGGGAGGGGAGCCCAGAGGATGGAGAAGAGGCAAGGGGTTATAGTGAGAGGGACAGAGGGAGAAAAAAGAGAGAGAGAAAAAGGGGAGGGGGAAAGAGAGATAAATACATAAATAAATAACGGATGGGGTACAACGGGGAGGTGGGGCATTAGCGGAAATGAGAGAAGTCAATGTTCATGCCATCAGGTTGGAGACTACCCAGACGGAATAGAAGGTGTTGTTCCTCCAACCTGAGTGTGGCTTCATCTTTACAGTAGAGGAGGCCGTGGATAGACATGTCAGAATGGGAATGGGATGTGGAATTAAAATGTGTGGCCACTGGGAGATCCTGCTTTCTCTGGCGGATAGCATGTAGGTGTTCAGCGAAATGGTTTCCCAACCTGCGTCGGGTCTCGCCAATATATAGAAGGTCGCACCGGGAGCACGGGATGCAGTATGTCACCCCAGCCGACTCACAGGTGAAGTGTCACCTCACTTGGAAGGACTGTCTAGGGCCCTGAATGGTCACCACCCATTCCCATTCTGATATGTCTATCCATGGCCTCCTCTACTGTCAAGATGAAGCCACACTCAGGTTGGAGGAACAACACCTTATATTCCATCTGGGTAGCCTCCAACCTGATGGCATGAACATTGACTTTTCTAACTTCCGTTAATGCCCCTCCTCCCCTTCACACCCCATCCCTTATTTATTTATCTCTCTCTCTCTCTGTCTCTCTCTGTCTCTCTCTCTCTGTCCCTCTCACTATAACTCCTTGCCTGCTCTCCATCCTCTGTGCTTCCCTCCCCCTTTCTTTCTCCCTAGGCCTCCCATCCCATGATCCTCTCCCTTCTCCAGCCTCATATCCCTTTTGCCAATCAACTTTCCAGCTCTTGGCTCCATCCCTTCCCCTCCTGTCTTCTCCTATCTTTTCAGCTCTCTCCTCCCCCTCCCACTTTCAAATCTCTTACTATCTCTTCTTTCAGTTAGTCCTAACGAAGGGTCTTGGCCCGAAACGTCGACTGTATCTCTTCGTATGGATGCTGCCTGGCCTGCTGCGTTCACCAGCATTTTTTGTGTGTGATACTTTACATCTGTTGGATTGAAATAAGTGGCTATGTTTCCTGGACCGAGGAAGCTGCTGCTTACAATTGCTCGTTACGTGGTGAAGTTTCAGTTTATGGAACACAGCACTGTATGGACCTTTCAGCTTATGATGTTGTATTGACCAAATAAACCTTCTCTCCAATACCGTACATAACCCTCCATTTCTGTATCATCCATGTGCCTATCTAAGAGTCTCTTAAATCTCCGCATTATATCAGCCTCTATCTACCACCACCCTTGGTAGGGTGTTCCATGCACCCAGTGCTCCCAGTGTAAAAAACCTCCCTATACGTTCCTCCACTTACCTCAAAAGGATATACTCTGGAACTGGCCGTTCCACAATGGGAATATGGCACTGGCTGTAAACACTATGTATGTCTTTTATAATCTTATACACCTCTATCAAGTTGCCTCTTATTCTCATTCACTCTAAAGAGAAAAGCTCTAAATCACTCTACTTTTCCTCATAAGACATGCTCCCTAATCCAGGCAACATCCTGTTAAGGCTCCTCACGACCCTCTCTAAAGCTTCCACATCCTTACTTCACTGAAACGACTGGAGCTGAACTGAACTAATGGTCAATTTCACCAGTGTTTCCTTGACAATCTTTGATCATTGACCTTGACTCTCCTTTCTGGTGAGAAATGAGATAATATCAGCAGTTACGCAGAGTTATAAAGAATATAATCTTTCCAGAAATCCTGCAAAATCTGTCCCTGAAGTAGTACACTGAATATGTCTAAACCATTTGCTAGCACCATCTGTGGTGTTAATTATTCTTATCGTTGCTAATGTTCTTTCTAAAGTTGGTAATTGGAAGAGCTGATGCTGCACATCTGGTTTTAGAAAGCAAATCACAATGTGTGAGTGGATAACGAGATAAGAGCCCATGGTATTACAGGACAGACACTAGCATGGATAGAAGATTGCTGATTGGTAGCAAGCAGAGTGGAAATAAAGGAGCCTTTTCTGGTTGGCTGCGGGTGACTAGTGGTGTACCGCAGGAGTTGGTGTCGGGACCAATTCTCTACATTATACAGACATCCCAGCCTGCAAAAACTCATTTCAGGGAGGTAGCATCCCCGACCCCCACAACCCCAAATCTCACCCACCCCCGTCGACCTCCAAGGGTGTATGTAATACTTTGTTTAGTGATTTTATCTAATCTGTAAACCAAGTTGGTTAATGCAGAAAATGTGACATTAAAATATGTGCTTATATTATCATGTTTATTCTATTACAACTTTATGCAAGTCTACAGGGAGTTTGACCTTATCACATAAGACATCAATAGCATAGCTCTTTAGCAGCCAGCCAGCTAGTTTAAATAACATTAGCTATGCTAATATAATCATATAACCATATAAAAATTACAGCACAGAAACAGGCCATCTCGGCCCTTCTAGTCTACATTATGGGGGTAAGTAAAAAGAATCAGGAAACAAGTTATTTAGTAGCTTTAAGACCAGTTCACTAGAGAATGTTTAAAAAACTGTGACAATGTGGACAAACAGCACACAAATCTCCTGCTACATACCGAAATCTTGGTGGCTTAGTAGAAGAAGAGTTCTCAACAGGGTGTTTGAGATAAAAGGTGAATTGCAGGAGTACTTTCAAGAAAGTAGTAGGCCAGATTTTGTTGAGTGCTTTGAAGGTGAAGAAACTAGCCTACTCATGATTGTTGAACAAGTTTCTGCACGGCCCTGGAAAAAAATGTTTTGACTTCAAGTGAGAAGATTCTTGGATTTGAAAGGAAACTGAATCTTTGGAAAAAAATCGTGTTGCAAAAGGAAATCTTGAAATGTTTTCACTGCTATTTGGGCTTGAGAGTGAGGAAGGATATTAGAAAGTCTTGAATCTTTTTGAAAAGCCCCTGGAAGAACTGCAGAACAAAATTGAACAGTATTGTTGAATGCCTACGAGATGGTTTTTTAGAGCAGTTTGTCTTTGAGACTGCTAGGGGATCAGCTATACTGGCTTGTGTGCTATGTAATGAACTGGAGGTGATTAGGGAGCTGAAAGTAAAAGAATACTGAGAAGGCAGTGATCACAGTATGATTGAGTTCAACTTGAAATTTGGTAGGGAGAAAGTAAAGTGTGATGTAGTAGTATTTCAGTGGAGTAAAGGAAATTACAGTGGTATGAGAGAGGAATTGGCCAAAGTAAATTGGAAGGAGATGCTGGCAGGGATGGCAGCAGAGCAGCAATGGGAAATATGAGGAAGGTGCAGGATAAGTATATTCCAAAAGCAAAGAAATACTCAAATGGCAAAATAGTACAACCATGGCTGACAAGGGAAGTTAAAGCTAATGTAAAAGCAAAAGAACGGGCATACAACAAAGCAAAAATTAGTGGGAAGATGGAGGATTGGGAAGCTTTCAAAACCCTACAGAAACCAACTAAAAGAATCATTAGGAGGGAAAAAATGAAATATGAAAGTAGGCTAGCAAACAATATCGAGGTGGATAGTAAAAACTTTTTCAAGTATGTGAAAAATAAGAGAGAGATGAAAGTGGATATAGGACCGCTAGAAAATGAAGCCGGAGAAATAATAATGGGGGACAAGGAGATGGCAGATGAGCTAACTGAGTACTTTGTATCAGTCTTCACTGAGGAAGACACTAGCAGTGTGCCAGATGTTGAAGGGTGTGAGTGCAGTTACTATTACAAGGGAGAAGGTGCTCCAAAGCTGAAAGACCTAAGTCACCCAGACCAAATGAACTGCACCCTAGGGTTCTGAAAGAGGCAGGGTTAGAAATTGTGGAGGCATTAGTAATGGTCTTTCAAAAATCATTGGACTCTGGCATGGTGCCAGAGAACTGGAAAATTGCAAATGTTGCTCGGCTCTTTAAGAAAGGAGGAAGGCAGCAGAAAGGAAATTATAGATCAGTTAGCCTGACCTGTGTGTTTGGGGAGATGTTGGAGTCAATTGTTAAAGAAGAGGTTACAGAGTACCAGGAGACACAGGCCAAGTTAGGACAAAATCAGCATGGTTTCCTTAAGGGAAAATCTTGCCTGCCGAGCCTGTTGGAAGTCTTTGAGATCACATGTAGGACAGATAAAGTGGATACAGTGGATGTTGTATATTTGGACTTTCAGAAGGCCTTTGATAAGGTGACACACATGAGGCTGCTTATCTAGTTAAGAGACTATGGTGTTACAGAAAAGTTACTGACATGGTTAGAGCATTGGCTGATTGGTAGGAGGCAGCGTGTGGCTATAAAAGGATCCCTTTCTGGTTGGCTGCCGGTGACTAGTGGTGTTCAGCAGGTGTTGGTGTTGGGGCTGCTTGTTTTTATGCTGTATGTCAATGATTTAGATGATGGAATAGATGGCTTTGTTGCCAAGTTTGCAGATGATATGAAGTTGGTGGAGGGGCAGGTAGTGTTGAGGAAACAGGTAGGCTGCAGAAGGGCAGACAGATTAAGAGAATGGGCATGAGACTAGCAAATGGAATACAATGTTGGAAAATGCAGTCATGCACTTTGGTAGAAGAAATAAATGTGCAGACTATTTTCTAAACGGGGAGAAAATGCAGAACACCTTGAAGATTAACTTGCAGGTTAAGTCAGTGGTGAGGAAGGCAAATGCAATGTTAGCATTCATTTCAAGAGGTCTAGAATACAAGAGCAGGGATGTGATGTTGAGACTTTATAAGGCACCAGTGAGGCCTCACCTTGAGTATTGTGAACAGTTTTGGGCCCCTCATCTTAGAAAAGATGTGCTGGCATTGGAGAGAGGGTCCAGAGGAGGTTCACAAGGATAATTCCAGGAATGAAAGGGTTATCTTAAGAGGAATGTTTGATGGCTCTGGGTCTGCACTCACTGGAATTTAGAAGGATGGGGGGGGGAAATCCCATTGAAAATTTCCGAATGTTGAAAAGCCAAGACAGAGTAGATGTGGAAGGATGTTTCCCATGGTGGGGGAGTCTAAGACAAGAGGGCATAGCCTCAGGATAGAGGGGCTTCCATTTTAGATTAGATTATGAGGACACTCAGTCCTCGTTTATTGTCATTTAGTAATGCATGCATTAAGAAATGATACAATGTTCCTCCAGTATGATATCACAAAAACACAGGACAGACCAAGACTAAAACTGACAAAAACCACATAATTATAACATATAGTTACAACAGTGCAAAGCAATACTGTAATTTGATGACGAGCAGACCATGGGCACGGTAAAAAAAAGTCTCAAGTCCCGATAGCCCCATCATCTCACGCAGACGGTAGAAGGGAGAAACTCTCCCTGCCATGAACCTCCAGTCCTGCAAACTTGCCGATGCAGCACCCTGGAAGTACCCAACCACAGCCGACTCTGAGTCCGTCCGAAAACTTCGAGCCTCCGACCAGCCCTCTGACACCGAACACCATCTCTGCCAAGCGCTTCGACCCCGCCCCGGCCACTGAGCAACAAGCAAAGCCGAGGACTCGGGGCCTTCTCCTCCGGAGGTTCCGGATCACACAGTAGCAGCAGCAGCGAAACAGGTGTTTCAGAAGTTTCACCAGATGTTCCTCCGAGCTCTTATGTCTGTCTCCATCAAATCAGGATTGTGCACGGCACCCTACTTGACAGATAACAGACATCATCACCGGAGTGGCCGCGCAAGCTGTGTCACGCCGCCATCTTCTCACATCATTTACAACAGAGATGCGGAGAAATTTCTTTAGCCAGAGTGTAGTGACTTTGTGGAATTGATTACCACAGGCAGCTGTGGAGGCCAGGTTATTGGGTGTACTTAGGGCAGAGCTTGATAGGTTATTGATTGGACACAGCATCAAAGATTATGGGGAGAAAACTGAGGAAGGGAAAAAGGATCAGCCATGATTGAATGGTGGAGCAGACTCGATGGGCCAAATGGCCTAATTCTGCTCCTATGTCTTATGGTCTTATTGTCTTATTTTTCTTCCTTTTCAACACAAGTGTATGACTGAGTGAGGGAACCTTGCTCTGAATCTTTTGCTTAGCCTGATAACTTGACTTTGAGGGAAGAGGAAGAACTTTGTGAGCTGCACTCTGATTGATCATGCACTCAGGATGAGATTTACTGACCTGTGCCTGGACAAGTTCTGGATTTCTGTGAAAGAAGAGTATCCTGCCATTCATAAGAAAGCAATGAACATTTTGCTGCAGATTTCAACCTCTGACATGTGTGAGCAAGCTTTTTATTGTTTAACAAGCATCAAGAGCAATGATAAAACTCGTCCCATTTCAGTTGAAGGTGAAATCCTTGTGTGCTTATCTCAAGTTCAACCCAGAATTGGGAAATGTATTATGTTTGCCTTATGAGTTTTAAAAATTTTGAAAGAGAAAGAAAGAGATTAATTTCAAGAAAGGTAAGCTAAAAATTAATTCTGTATTCAAAAGAGCATTGACAATTATTTATGGATTATTATATCTACAACTTACTGATCACGCTAATGTAGCATGGGCTGTATATATAATAATTTTTATGCAGTGGTTCTCTGAGACCTGAAGATTATTTCAAGGTTTCCTCCAGGGCAAAAAAGTTGAGAAAGGCTGTTCTAAACCTTTCCTACCCATGTATCCGTACAAACAATTTAAATGTAATTGAACCCATCTCCACCACTTCCAATGGCAGCTTATTCTACATCACCCCCACACACTGTGTGAACAGCTCACCTTTAAATATTCTTTCCCCTTTCAACTGAAACCCTCGAGCTTTAAACTCCACTGCCTATGTACCCCATGAGTTAATAAACCTCTATATGGTCTCCCCTCTCCTTAGCGTCCGTCACCCTGGGTAAAGCAATTCCAGCTTATCCAATCTCTTTTTGTAATTCAAGTCCACAGGTCCTGACGACACCCTGGTGAATCTTTCCAGCAACTTTCTAACTCAGTCAAACCTTTCCTCCAGTGTAGTGTGTGACCACTCAGTCACACCCTTCCTCCAGTGCGGAGAGTGACCCCACTCAGTCACCATTCTCTCCTGGCTGATTTATTATCTCTCTCAACCCCATTTTTCTGCCTTCTCCTCATAACCTTAAATAGAATATTGAACATAGAATAGTACAGCACATTACAGGCCCTTTGGCCCACAATGTTGTGCCGACCCTCAAACCCTGCCTCCCATATAACACCCCACCTTAAATTCCTCCATATACCTGTCTAGTAGTCTCTTAAACTTCACTAGTGTATCTGCCTCCACCACTGACTCAGGCAGTGCATTCCATGCACCAACCACTCTCTGAGTAAAAAAAAACCTTCCTCTAATATCCCCCTTGAACTTCCCACTCCTTACCTTAAAGCCATGTCCTCTTGTATTGAGCAGTGGTGCCCTGGAGAAGAGGCGCTGGCTATCCACTCTATCTATTCCTCTTAATATCTTATACACCTCAATCACATCTCCTCTCATCCTCCTACTCTCCAAAGAGTAAAGCCCTAGCTCCCTTAATCTCTGATCATAATGCATACTTTCTAAACCAGGCAGCATCCTGGTAAATCTCCTCTGTACCCTTTCCAATGCTTCCACATCCTTCCTATACTGAGGCGACCAGAACTGGACACAGTACTCCCAAGTGTGGCCTAACCACAGTTTTATAGAGCTACATCATTACATCGCGACTCTTAAACTCTATCCCTCGACTTATGAAAGCTAACACCCATTAAGCTTTCTTAACTACCCTATCTACTTGTGAGGCAACTTTCAGGGATCTGTGGACATGTACCCCCAGATCCCTCTGCTCCTCCACACTACCAAGTATCCTGTCATTTACTTTGTACTCTGCCTTGAAGTTTGTCCTTCCAAACTGTACCACCTCACACTTCTCCGGGTTGAACTCCATCTGCCACTTCTCAGCCCACTTCTGCATCCTATCAATGTCTGTCTGCAGTCTTCGACAATCCTCTACACTATCTACAACACCACCAACCTTTGTGTCATCTGCAAACTTGCTAACCCACCCTTCTACCCCGACATCCAGGTCGTTAATAAAAATCATGAAAAGTAGAGGTCCCAGAACAGAACCTTGTGGGACACCACTAGTCACAACCCTCCAATCTGAATGTACTCCCTCCACCACCACCCTCTGCCTTCTGCAGGCAAGCCAATTCTGAATCCACCTGGCCAAACTTCCCTGGATCACAAGCCTTCTGACTTTCTGAATAAGCCTACCGTGTGGAACCTTGTCAAATGCCTTACTAAAATCCATGTAGATCACATCCACTGCACTACCCTCATCTATATGCCTGGTCACCTCTTGAAAGAACTCTATCAGGCTTGAAAGATACGATCTGCCCTTCACAAAGCCATGCTGACTGTCCCTGATCAGACCATGATTCTCTAAATGCCCATAGATCCTATCTCTAAGAATCTTTTCCAACAGCTTTCCCACCACAGATGTAAGGCTCACTGGTCTATAATTACCCGGACTATCCCTACTACCTTTTTTGAACAAGGGGACAACATTCGCCTCCCTCCAGTCCTCTGGTACCATTCCAGTGGATAACGGGGACATAAAGATCCTAGCCAGAGGCTCAGCAATCTCTTCCCTCGCCTCGTGGAGCAGCCTGGGGACTTATCTGTCCTAATGTATTTTAACAATTCCAACACCTCCTCTCCCTTAATATCAACATGCTCCAGAACATCAACCTCACTCATTGTCCTCACTGTCATCAAGTTCCCTCTCATTGGTGAATACTGAAGAAAAGTATTCATTGAGGACCTCACTCACTTCCACAGCCTCCAGGCACATCTTCCCACCTTTATCTCTAATCGGTCCTACCTTCACTCCTGTCATCCTTTTGTTCTTCACATAATTGAAGAATGCCTTGGGGTTTTCCTTTACCTTACTCACCAAGGCCTTCTCATGCCCTCTTCTTGCTCTTCTCAGCCCCTTCTTAAGCTCCCTTCTTGCTTCCCTGTATTCCTCAATAGCCCCATCTGATCCTTGCTTCCTAAACCTCATGTATGCTGCCTTCTTCCACCTGACTAGATTTTCCACCTCACTTGTCACCCATGGTTCCTTCACCCTACTATTCTTTATCTTCCTCACCGGGACAAATTTATTCCTAACATCCTGCAAGAGATCTCTAAACATCAACCACATGTCCATAGTATATTTTCCTGCAAAAACATCATCCCAATTTACACCCGCAAGTTCTAGCCTTATAGCCTCATAATTTGCCCTTCCCCAATTAAAAATTTTCCTGTCCTTTCTGATTCTATCCTTTTCCATGATAATGCTAAAGGCCAGGGAGTGGTGGTCACTGTCCCCCAGATGCTCACCCACTGAGAGATCTGTGACCTGACCCAGTTCATTACCTAGTACTAGATCTAGTATGGCATTCCCCCTGGTCGGCCTGTCAACATACTGTGACAGGAGTCTGTCCTAGACACACTTAACAAACTCTGCCCCATCTAAACCCTTGGAACTAATCAGGTGCCATCAATATTAGGGAAGTTAAAGTCACCCATGATAACAAACCTGTTATTTTTGCACCTTTCCAAAATCTGCCTCCCAATCTGCTCCTCTGTATCTCTGCTGCTACTAGGGGGCCTATAGAATACCCCCAGTAGAGTAACTGCTCCCTTCCTGTTCCTGACTTCCACCCATACTGACTCAAAAGAGGATCCTGCTACATTACCCACCCTTTCTGTAGCTTTATTAGTATCCCTGACCAGTAATGCCACCCCCCCTCCCCTTTTCCCCCCTCTCTATCCCTTTTAAAGCACTGAAATCCAGGAATATTGAGAATCCATTCCTGCCCTGGTGCCAGCCAAGTCTCTGTAATGGCCGCTACATCATAATTCCATGTATGTATCCAAGCTCTCAGTTCATCACCTTTGTTCTTGATGCTTCCTGCATTGAAGTACACACACTTCAGCTCTTCTACCTTTCTACCCTTACACCCTTTATTCTGCTTCTCTTTCCTCAAAGCCTCTCTATATGTTAGATCTGGCTTTACTCCATGCACTTCTTCCACTGCTCTATTGCTCCGGGTCCCATCCACCTTGAAAATTAGTTTAAACCCTCCCAAACCACGCTAGCAAGCCTACCTGCAAGGATATTGCTCCCCCTCGAGTTCAGGTGCAACCCATCCAATCAAATTAAATGCCCTGAGTAATCAAGAAACTTTAAATTTCTGAATTAAATATATTGAAATAGGTTTCACTGAGATTCCCCCTCATTCTTATAAACTCCAGAGTGATCAAATGCTCCTCATATGTTAACCTTTTCATTTCCAGAATCACTCTTGTGAACCTTCTTTGGAGCATCTCTAATGCCAGTACATCTTTTCTTCGATAAGAGGCCCAATATTGCTTAAGCAGGGGTCCCCAACCTTTTTTGCACCGTGGACCGGTTTATTATTGACAATATTCTTGCGGGCTGGCCAACCCGGGGGGGGGGGGTGTAGGGTTGCCAACAGAGAAGAGTAGCAGTCAAATATGTTGTGTTTACCCCAAGAAAGACTACAATGACCATGAAGCGTTGCGCATGCATGTATGTGCCGATTTTTTACTACAAATCGTTTTTGGCGATTCTGTTCGGCGGGGGGGGGGTGGTGTTTATCACAACCGGAATATCGGTGATAAGTGGTTAATACGCTCAATTTCGTTTCCAAAAGGGTTTATCTAACAAATTTAATATTAAACACACAGGGCATATTTTCCTCGCATGAATATAGTGACAAGTCAATTATCAGGGGAGCTTGAAGTACGTGTTGAACGAACTTCCAGCTGAGGTGGTAGAGGCAGGTTCGATATTACCATTTAAAGAAAAATTGGATAGCTATATGGACAGGAAAGGAATGGAGGGTTATGGGTTGAGTGTAGGTCGGTGGGACGAGGTGAGAGTAGCGTTCGGCATGGACTAGAAGGGCAGAGATGGCCTGTTTCTGTGCTGTAATTGTTATATTATATAAGTCACTTATAAGTCAATAGCATCATAACATTTTAAGTAACGTTTGGATATTAAACACTCAGCACATATTTTCCCCGTATGAACATATAAAATCATTGTAACGCACCAATATCGCTGAATCAGTGGGAGTCCTGGGCTTGTTTCCCTGCAACAACACGGTCCTATCACGGGCTGATGGGAGACAGCGATACTCGAAGGGGGTTCCTTATGTCCAGTCTATTCCGCAATTTAGTTTTCTGTATTCATTGCAGAGATATGTTGGAAATGGAAGCAACGTTTTCAGTGCTTTCGTGTCTATCTCAGGATATGCAGCCTTGACTTTGATCCAGAATGCCGGCAGAGATGTTATGTCAAACATACTTTTCAGCCCGCCGTCATTTGCAAGCTCGAGGAGTTGATCTTCCTCTCGTGCTGACGTGGATGACGCATGTGTAATGACCTCGCGTGCGTTCAAGCTCAACAGTGCGTGACAGGGAATGAGGAAAGGTGCAGCTGACTCATATCGCCAAATCATATCGTTTCCTCGTGGCCCGGTAGCACATGCTTTGTGGCCTGGTGGTTGGGGACCGCTGGCTTATAGTACTCCAACTGCGGACTGACCAATGCCTTATAAAGCCTATACATTTCATCCTTGCTTTTATATTCTGGTCCTCTTGAAATTAATGCTAGCGTTGTATTTGCCTTCCCAACACAAACTCGACCTGCAAGTTAAGCTTTAGGGAATTCTGCACAAGGACTCCCAAGTCCCTTTGCACCTCAGATTTTAAAATTTTCTCTCCATGTAGAAAATAGAAATGTCAGTTAATAGGCAGCAGTAAAGTAGCTGAATGATATAATTGGAGAGAGGTTGAAGAGATTGGGGGCAGAGGGGTATAGGAGGGGTGACGGCAGTATTAATTGTGTAAATTTATCTGGAAATACTGTTCACCATGTATGCAGCCGTTACTGGTTTAAAATAAATAACTCCAAGTGTCAAGAGAGAAACTCCATCTAGTACAAACATTGTAAATGAACTCACTTATGTTAGATAAAGACAGAGCTGTGTGTTTTAGCTTGTACTCTCCTTCAGCTCTCTGAAACGTAGCTTACATTCAGGGTCACTAAAACACACCCTTTCACACATCTACAAATCCAAAAGGGAAGAAGATACTTTCTCAACAGAGGAAGCTTTGGAAATGATAATGGTGAGTTAGATTAGGAATAGGTTATCGAGGATCACGTTATACCTGAGGTATCTGTGTAAGATCTCAGAGGCTCCAAAGCACATCATCGCTGAGAACATAAATTTGAGAACAAACAGTTCCTTCACATGCTTCCATCAACTTGATAGCAACAAAACTCAATGTGTTTCCAGATCTAGTTGATCTATAAATAAACCAGTGAAGAGTCTTTGCAGTGTGTAAACTCGCTTGTGTTGTCTGTCACACTGTGCTAAGTCTGTGAGAGCCCAAATGCTAAATTCTCCAATACTCTGCCAGTTCCCCAGTACCATAAGACATAGGTGCCGAATCAGGCCGTTCAGCCCATCAGGTATATTCCACCTTTCTATCATAGCTGATTTACTAGCCCTCTCAACCCCATTCTCCTGCCTCCTCCCCATTACCTTTATGCCCTGACTAATCAATTCCACTTTAAATATACCCAATGACTTAGCCTCCGCAGCAGTCTGTGGCAATGAATTCCACAGATTCACTACCCTCTGGCTAAAGGAATTTCTTCTCGTCTCTATTCTAAATGGATGTCTCTCTATTCTGAGGCTGTGACCTCTGGACTTAGACTCCCCCACTATAGGAAATATCCTCTCTACATCCACTCTGTATAGGCCTTTCATTATTCGATAGGTTTCAATCAGATTCCCCATCATTCTTCTAAACTTCAGCAAGTACAGGTCCAGAGCCATCCAACTTTTCTCATACGTTACCCTTCCTGTCCTCTGGTACCCTGCCCATTCTCCAGTACAGACTTATTCACTGCTGGTTTATTTAGATAACTTGGGTCTAAACCCCAGTTAGTCTTTTACCTGCCTCAACCACTTCCTGTAGCAGCCCATTCCATATACTCACCACCCTTTGGATGAAAAAGTTGCCCCTCAGGTTCCTTTTAAATCTCTCATCTCTCACTCAAATCTGTGCCCTCTAGTTCTTGCTTTCCTAATCCTGGGAAAACAAGTGAGTGCATCAACCCTCCAGCTATCATACACCTCTGATATCTCACCCCTCATTCTTCCGACACTCCAGATATCATACACCTCTGATATCTTGCCCCTCCTTCTCCTGCACTCCAGATATCATACACCTCTGATATTTCACCCCTCATTCTTCCTACACTCCAGATATCATACACCACTGATATCTTGCCCCTCCTTCTCCTACACTCCAGATATCATACGCCTCTGATAACTCACCCCTCATTCTCCTGCACTCCCTGCCACCCTGCTACCTGTCCTGTCTATGGACCTTACTATCATTGAATTCTGTTGCAATTTCCAGCCTCCCATCTGCTCAATGATGCTTTGGATCCAACGCTGCCAATCTCAAAGTTCAAAGTAAATTTATTATCGAAGTACATATATGTCACCATATGCAACCTTGAGATTTATTTTCTTGTGGACATTCACAGTAAATACAAAGAAACAAAAACATTAACAAGCAAAATAATAATAATAATAAATATGCAATAAGTATTGAGAAGATGAGATGACCCAGAAAGTCTGGGGGGCGCTTCTCTCTGCAATGCTGAGACTCTGAGACTGCCCCCAGCTGTTGTGTGTGGTATCTGCGAACTTTGCAGCAATTTGCCTGACTAATATGAACCGAATGTCGAGGCTATGGGCCTACTCTGGAAATTTGGATTTAAGGACTCAATTTGGTTCGGGATGGTGTTGTTCCTGGCTTCCATTGTTCACGTGATTAGTTTTGCGTTTTTTGTTTTTCCTCTATGGGCACTGGGGGTTAGACAGCCAGAGACTTTTACCCAGCACAGAAATGGCTAATACAAGCGGCATAATTTTAAGGTGAGTGGGGGGTGTCTGGGGTAAGTTCTTTACGCGGAGAGTGGTGAGAGTGTGGAACACATTGTCAGGGGTGGTAGTAGAGGCAGGTACATTAAGGGCATTTAAGAAAATCTTAGATAGGCATATGGATGATAGAAATATGTAGAGTACAAGGGTTAGATTGATCTTAGGGAGGGTCAAAAGCTGGCACAGAATCATGGGCTGAAGGGCCTGTACTTTGCTGTAATGTTCCGGGTTTTGAGCTAGTAAGTCAATGCTGACTAAACTGCTAATTGTTGCCATTGGGTTTCTAGCCTCTGTAGAATTTTGTATTTTCAGGAGCGGCGACCCTTTTGACCGCCAGCTGAGAGGGAGCAGAAATCTGGATCCAGGAGTTCCTCCAGCGTGTTCATGTTGAGCTTACTCAGAAAACACACTCATTTTTCTCATGCTCTTTCCCGCAGAGGATGGCATCCACCAGGGTCAGACCTGTCGCGACTGGTGGTGGGATACAGCAAATAAAACCCCGTACCCTCTACAGGGGCATGAGGGTCACAGACAAGGCAGCCGCGCAGGCCTCGGGGTTCCTCATGTCTGTGGAGATGATGCCACTCAGGGTAAGTACAGCGATTATTGGTGTACTCATTGGCTTTGGACCAACACAAAATCACAGTGAAATGCACCCACAGACATAGTGTGACCACTGTCTGTGTTGATATGTTCAAAGTATACATCAGTCTGGGTGTGCTGCTGTTTTACACGCTCAGTGGCAAGGCTAATGTAACGAACATGCTCAAAACTGTGCCTTTTGTTGACAGGACGGCCGCAGGACCAGGTGGAAGGTGTCACATCAGCTCCCTCCCGCTCACCTCCACACTCTGCTTCACCAGCGTCACTGGGAGCCGGTGCCAGTCCCGACACGCACACGTCGAAGAGTATCAGTGAGTTTGAGGAGGGAACACAGGGTGAGTCAGGGTGAGAGAGGGGCAGAGGCGATGGGTGAAGGAATGAGGTTCTCAGTACTACGGTGAATGGGGCTTTCCATTTCCACTGCTCTGACCAACTGACCAACTGGACCACATGGCATTGTGGGCTGTAGCCCTGGTTAGACTGTGGACAGTGTGTCATTGTGGGCTGTAGATCTGGTTAGACTGTGGACAGTGTGTCATTGTGGGCTGTAGCTCTGGTTAGACTGTGGACAGTGTGTCATTGTGGGCTGTAGCCCTGGTTAGACTGTGGACAGTGTGTCATTGTGGGCTGTAGATCTGGTTAGACCGTGGACAGTGTGTCATTGTGGGCTGTAGATCTGATTAGACTGTGGACAGTGTGTCATTGTGGACTGTAGATCTGATTAGACTGTGGACAGTGTGTCATTGTGGACTGTAGATCTGATTAGACTGTGGACCATGTGGCTTTGTGGGCTGTAGCCCTGGTTTGACCGTGGACAATGTACACCATATGGCATTGCAGCTCTAGGTGTATGGAGTAATCCCTTGTTTGCATTGGTCTCAGCCAGGGCAGTCAGTGGTCATTTTTGTTCAGAGATACATCACAATAACCAACACCCAGTGCCACCCAGCTTCTTCTCATGTGACCTACTAACCTACTGATCCGTATGTCTTTGGAATGTGGGAGGAAACCAAAGAGCAAGAGGAAACCCAGGCAGTCATGGGGAGAACGCACAAACTCCTTACCAACAATGGCGGAATTGAACCTGGGTCGTTGGCGCAGTACTGGTGTTACACTAACCTCCATTCTACCATGCTGCCCCGATCTTGCAAGCAATCTGATGGTTCTCAGTGACTCCAGGACAAAACCGTGATGTCAGGCCCCAGGTCCCAGGTCCCAGGATCATTCTCACCCTGGCACCTTGGTCATTGTGACCTGTAACTCTGGTTAGACAGTGGACCACGCGGACGATATTTCATTGTGGGCTGTAGATCTAATTACACCAGACCTATTGAGGGCCATTGCTAGTCGCTGCCAGGGTGTACCTCATCATTTATATACTTGGCTCAATGCCTTGACTTCTCTCCATAAGTTTGCCTAATATGGAGTTCATTAATAGGGTGTATTGAGACTAATTGCATGGATAGATTGATACTTTATTGATCCCAAAGGAAATTACAATGTCACAGTATCATTACAAATGCACAGATGTAAATATTAGAAGAGAAATAGAAAGAATAAAAAGTAAGTTACCTCAAACAGTCTAACAGGAGGGGGTCATCACTTCCCCGGCTATAAGTTGGTTCATTATAAAGCCTAATGGCCGAGGGTAAGAATTACCTTGTATAGCGTCTTTTTGGAGCAGCGCAGTTGTCTTAGTCTATTACTCAAAGTGCTCCTCTGTTCAGCCAAGGTGTCATGCAGAGGGTGAGAAATATTGTCCAGAATTGCTAGAATTTTCTGTGGGGTCCTTTGTTCTACTACAGCCTCCAGTGTGTCCAATTTGACTCCTATAACAGAGCCTGCCTTTCTAATCAGTTTATTAAGCCTGTTAACACCACCTGTATTGATGTCATTGTCCCAGGACACCACTGCATAGAAAATTGTACTGGAAACAACAGACTAGCAGAACATGTGAAGGAGAGGCCTACATATTGCAAAGGACCTCAGTTTCCTCAGGAAGTAGAGGCGGCTCTGGCCCTTCTTGTACACAGCTCTACGTTGGTGCTCCACTCAAGTCTGTCATCCAAGTGCACCCCAGGTACTTGTAGGATCTCACCACATCCACATCCTCACCATCAGAGGTAACAGTGAGCAGTGCAGGCTTAGTCTGCCTAAAGTGCATCACCATCTCCTTTGCCTTACTGATGTTGAGCTGCAGATGATTCAGCTTGCACCATTTGGCAAAGTTCTCCACTAGGACCCTGTATTCATCCTCCCGTCCTCCCTTTATACACCCAACTATTGCTGAGTCATCAGAGAATTTCTGCAGATGACATGACTCAGTTTTGTATCTAAAGTCCGAGGTATACAGGGTAAACAGGAAGGGAACCGATACAGTCCCCTGTGGGGCCCCAGTGCTGCTTATAGCCATGTCAGACACACGGCTCTGAAGCCGCACATACTGTGGTCTGCCAGTCAGGCAGTCCATTATTAAGGACAAAATGGAAGTGCCAACCTGCATTGAATGGAGATTTTCCCCCAGCAATGAGGGCTGTATCAACGATGGAGCATATCCCAGAACGACCTGCAATTCTGGGACAAGTAAGGAGGGAATTGAGCCAAAAACTCTTCAAATATGATGAATTTCAGTGATTACCAATTTGAAGCTGCAATGTGGCATTCACAATGTAACTCTCCTTGAGAGAGTATTTCTACATAACAGTGTCTGTGAGCAGTTTGTTGTAGCCACCTCCATCTTCGTTTCTTTCCATAGTATTGGCCTCGCTCCCTGCGCTCGCTGTACCGACTCCTCCCACGCCGAGCAAAGTGATCTCGCCCACTGCCCTGAACGGCCTGGAGGTTGCTGAGCAGCGTAGCTGGCTCTACTTGGAGGAGATGGTCAATTCGCTGCTGGCTACAGCTCAGCAGCTGAAGACGCTGATTGAGCAGGCAAAACAAGCTAGCATCGCTTCGAAGGACGGTGCCATTGCTCAGGCCAAGCTGCAGGCAGACACTGAGAGGAAAGGGGTGAGTGGAACTCAGACCAGGTACACTTTGGATTGTTAATCTCAGTGAGCGCTGATTGTAGTGTTAATTTGTGTGAATGATGAACCTAGGAAAGAGGAGGCCTGGATCTCAACTTGATCCAGCAAATCCCAATCCATCTCCAAGCCCAGCCAAAGCATTGACCCAGTTTGTGCTGTAACCCAAGCTGAGTTAAAACCTTCCACAGGCATATCTCTGACTGCCTTTCTCTCTGGCTGGCTGACTACAAGGGATAAGGCTGAGATTAGTGAAGGTGCAATTGAAATGGAGGATGTGTGCTTATGTGTTGATCAGTGAAAAGCTTGTCTTGCATACTGTCACACAGATCAGGCCATTACATAGTGTATTGAGGTAGAGCAAGGGAAAACAATGACAGAATACAGAATAAAGTGCTACAATTACAGATAAAGTGCAGTGCAGATAAATGATAAAGTGCAAGATCTTAACGAAATCATAAACACAAGAGATTCTGCAGATGCTGGAAATCCAGAGCAACACATACACAAAATGCTGAAGGAACTTAGCATGTCAGTCTGCATCTACGGAAATGAACAATTTATGTTTCGGGCCAAGACCCTTTATCAGCACCGGAAAGGACGGGGAGGAAGCCACAATAAGAAGGTTGGGGAGGGGAAGGAAGACATGCTAGAAGGTGATAGGTGTAGTCAGGTTGGTGGGGAAGGGTGATGAAGCAATAAACTGGGAAGTGGTCGAGGGAAAAGGCAAAGGGCTGGAGAAGATGGAATCTGATGGAGAAGAGTGGACCATGGGAGATCAAAATAAGATGGGTTGTGAGCTCAAGAGTTAATCTCAGGGGTCCATTCACGAGTCCCATAACAGTGGAATAGAAGCTGTCCTTGAGCCTGGTGGTAATGAGGATTGTACTGTCACAAGGAGTGTGCATGTCACGTAATCCTCAAGACCATATATAAACAATGAGGCAAAAGTTGTGTTTGTTTTAATCATTTCACAGGAATAGAATGAGAGTTGAGGAAGTTGAATGTTTCCTTTTTTTTGTTTCTTGTGTCCTGTAGACCCTGACGCAGTACCAGAACCAGATACCATTCCACTCAGCTGACGACGTGGATGGGAAAGCTGAGCTGATCATCAAGGTGAGTGAGCGGAAGCTAACTAATGTGACACATAACTCCAAACAGAACAAGTGTGATTCTGCATAGGTGTTGGCATCAATCCCGATGCCAGTATCCCTTGAGAAGGTCCTGGAGACCGGTGTCGTTTGTGTCAAGGCGCTCACACAGTGCTGCTGAAGAGGGAGGTCCAGGATTCAGAATCAACCACAATAACAGACCAAAATATATGTCCAGGCGACTTGGAGGGGAGTCTGCAGGAGGTAGTGATGTCCTGTGCCTGGTGGTCATGACATCTGTGGTTGCAGAGGCCGTGGTACATAAAACTGGGGGATATAATTTTAGGGTCAACTGCAGAAAACTTTTACCCATATCAGAGATACAGTAGATGAAACAGGAGGACACAGATTTAGGGTAAGATTTAGAGGAACGTCTTCCTCAGAGAGTACTGAATCAGTGAAACACACTGCCTGAGGGAGTGGTACAGGCAGAGTCAGTGACAGCAGGCTGGAGGTGCCTGGACAAACACTTAAATCACTGAGGTGAAGAAGGTTATAGACCAAGATTAGGGAGATGGAATTAATATGGATAGGTGGGCATGGACCAGCTGGGCCGAATGACCTTTATGTGGTTCTAACATCAGTATATTTCCTATCAAGGATTGTGACGTTATTGTTAGACTGCCTTTGGAGTATTATGAGCAGTTTTGGTCCCCTTTTCTAAGAAAATGGTGTGCTGGTTTTGGAGAGGGTCCAGAGAATGTTCCCAAGAACTTAAGAGTTAATATTTGAGGAGTGTTTGATGGCTCTGGGCCTGTACTCACTGAGGTTCAGAAGAATGAAGGGGGGTCTCACTGAAACCTGGTGAAAGCCCTTGAGTGGATGTAGAGAGGTTGTTTCCAATAGTGGGGGAGTTTAGGATCAGAGGGCACAACTTCAGAATAGAGGGACTCCATATAGAACAGAGATGAGAAGGAATTTATTTAGCCAGAAGTTGGTGAATCTATGGAATTCATTACCTCAGATGGTTGTAGAGGCCATGCTTAAAGTAGAGGTTGATAAGTTCTTGATTAGTCAGGGCGTCAAAGGTTACATGGAGAAGGCAGAAGAATGGGAAAATAAATCAGCCATGTTGGAATGACTTAGCAGACCTTATAGGCTGAATGGCCTAATTGTGCTGCTATACGGTCTGATGTGAACATGTTACTTTATCAGTGACACAGTAACTATGAAATTCTCTGAATCTATTACATGACAATGATAGAGTTAAGTCCAATGTGCTGTAAGTGTCTGGGAGAGCAGTTTGATCAAGTGTTGAGCCTCCATTGGCTGTTTGGAACTGGAACCCTCTGGCTGTCTATTAACTTGTTTGCTGCCAACCGCCCTGTTCCCCTCATTCACTGGTGTACCTTGAAACCAGAATTAAAATTAGCCACAAACAGTAATCTGGCACATGCCTACTGTCAACACGCAAAGGCTGATATTTATTTCTGAGCTTATCCATCAGGCAGAAAGCAAAAATGTATGTTTTTACAGAGTTTCACTTACCCCAGCTGTTCCCAGATGGTTTCACAGCTAATCTCTGTTGAAATGTGTAAGACACAGATGTGATGAGTTCAATGATAAAATAATCTTTGCTTACGTCCGTGTAGTTGGATAAAACTGAGGAGAACTATCCATTCTCCTGCAAATCACTAATGCCGAACCTAGGCTGAAGGCATCTTTCTGTGAGTCCAGTGACCTGCAAAGAACATAGAACATAGAAAAGCACAGCACAGGCATGGGTCCTTTGGCTCACAATGTTGTGCTGAACCAATTAAATTAGTAACCAAATGACCAAATCAAAGTAATCAAAGGTTGGTACTTTGACCTGTGTGAGCCCCTAGCCATGCCCAATGTGTAAAAATCTCAAACTGACTGCTTCGTCATTTTCAAGAGGCTGTGCTGCTCTTCGTGTTTGCCACCTGACCATTACAACGCGAGAAGTGCATCCAGCTGCAGCTTCTAACAAACCAGGTTAAGGAGTGGGAGCTGGACCTGGATGAACTCCGGATCAGTCAGGAGGCTGAGGGGGTGACAGATAGGACATACAGAGGGGTAGTTACACCAGGGTGCAGGACACAGGAAACTGGGTGATAGTCAAGAAGGGGAAAGGGGTTAGGGAGCCAGTGCAGAGTACCTGAGGCCATCCCCCTCAACAACAGGTATATCACTTTGGAGAATGTTTATTTTTAACAAAACTATAAAAGTTTATTTACACAACAAATACACATAGAAACATAGAAAATAGGTGCAGGAGTAGGCCATTCGGCCCTTCGAGCCTGCACCGCCATTCAGTATGATCATGGCTGATCATCCAACTCAGAACCTTGTACCTGCCTTCTCTCCGTACCCCCGATCCCTTTAGCCACAAGGATCATATCTAACTCCCTCTTAAATATAGCCAATGAACTGGCCTCAACTGTTTCCTGTGGCAGAGAATTCCACAGATTCACCACTCTCTGTGTGAAGAAGTTTTTCCTCATCTCGGCCCTAAAAGGGTTCCCCTTTATCCTTAAACTATGACCCCTCATTCTGGACTTCCCCAACATCGGGAGCAATCTTCCTGCATCTAGCCTGTCCAATCCCTTTAGGATTTTATACGTTTCAATAAGATCCCCCCTCAATCTTCTAAATTCCAATGAGTATAAGCCTAGTCGATCCAGTCTTTCATTATATGAAAGTCCTGCCATCCCAGGAATCAATCTGGTGAACCTTCTTTGTACTCCCTCTATGGCAAAGATGTCTTTCCTCGGAGTAGGGGACCAAAACTGCACACAATACTCCAGGTGTGGTCTCACCAGGGCTTTGTATGACTGCAATAGTACCTCCCTGCTCCTGTACTCGAATCCTCTTGCTATAAATGCCAGCATACCATTTGCCTTTTTCACCGCCTGCTGTACCTGCATGCCCACTTTCAATGACTGGTGTACAATGACACCCAGGTCTCATTGCACCTCCCCTTTTCCTAATCGGCCACCATTCAGATAATAATCTGTTTTCCTGTTTTTGCCACCAAAGTGGATAACCTCAAATTTATCCACATTAAATTGCATCTGCCATGTATTTGCCCACTCACCTAACCTATCCAAGTCACCCTGCATCCTCTTAGCATCCTCCTCACAGCTGACACTGCCGCCCAGCTTCGTGTCATCCGCAAACTTGGAGATGCTGCATTTAATTCCCTTGTCTAAGTCATTAATATATATTGTAAACAACTGGGGTCCCAGCACTGAGCCTTGCGGTACCCCACTAGTCACTGCCTGCCATTCTGAAAAGGTCCCGTTTATTCCCACTCTTTGCTTCCTGTCTGCCAACCAATTATTTATCCACATCAATACCATACCCCAGTACCGTGTGCTTTAAGTTTGCAAACTAATCTCCTGTGTGGGACCTTGTCAGAAGCCTTTTGAAAATCCAAATATACCACATCCACTGGTTATCCCCTATCCACTCTACTAGTTACATCCTCAAAAAATTCTGTGAGATTCGTCAGACATGATTTTCCTTTCACAAATCCATGCTGACTTTGTCCGATCATTTCACCGCTTTCCAAATGTGCTGTTATCACATCCTTGATAACTGACTCCAGCAGTTTCCCCACCACCGACGTTAGGCTAACCGGTCTATAATTCCCCGGTTTCTCTCTCCCTCCTTTTTTAAAAAGTGGAGTTACATTAGCCACCCTCCAATCCTCAGGAACTAGTCCAGAATCTAACGAGTTTTGAAAAATTATCACTAATGCATCCACTATTTCTTGGGCTACTTCCTTAAGCACCCTGGGATGCAGACCATCTGGCCCTGGGGATTTAACTGCCTTTAATCCCTCTAATTTACCTAACACCACTTCCCTACTAATATGTATTTCCCTCAGTTCCTCCATCTCACTGGACCCTCTGTCCCCTACTATTTCCGGAAGATTATTTATGTCCTCCTTAGTGAAGACAGAACCAAAGTAGTTATTCAATCGGTCTGCCGTGTCCTTGTTCCCCATGATCAATTCACCTGTTTCTGACTGTAAGGGACCTACATTTGTCTTAACCAATCTTTTTCTTTCCACATATCTGTAAAAATTTTTACAATCAGTTTTTATGTTCCCTGCCAGCTTTCTCTCATAATCTTTTTTCCCTTTCCTAATTAAGCCCTTTGTCCTCCTCTGCTGGACTCTGAATTTCTCCCAGTCCTCAGGTGTGCTGCTTTTTCTGGCTAATTTGTATGCTTCTTCTTTGGAATTGATACCATCCCTAATTTCCCTTGTCAGCCACGGGTGCACTACCTTCCCTGGTTTATTCTTTTGCCAAACTGGGATGAACAATTGTTGTAGTTCATCCATGCGATCTTTAAATGCTTGCCATTGCATATCCACCGTCAATCCTTTAAGTGTCATTTGCCAGTCTATCTTAGCTAATTCACGTCTCATACCTTCAAAGTTACCCCCCTTTAAGTTCAGAACCTTTGTTTCTGAATTAACTATGTCACTCTCCATCTTAATGAAGAATTCCACCATATTATGGTCACTCTTACCCAAGGGGCCTCGCATGACAAGATTGCTAACTAACCCTTCCTCATTGCTCAATACCCAGTCTAGAATGGCCTGGTCTCCAGTTGGTTCCTCGACATGTTGGTTCAGAAAACCATCCCGCATACATTCCAAGAAATCCTCTTCCTGCACAAAGTACAAACATATAGTATTTACAAGACAGTGAATAAATTCAAATTAAAATATGATTACTACAGTCTATAAGGCCTCGGTGAGACCACAGCTAGAGAATTGTGTGCGGTTTTGGTCCCCTAATCTGAGGAAAGACATCCTTGCCATAGAGGGAGTACAAAGAAGGTTCACCAGATTGATTCCTGGGATGGCAGGACTTTCATATGATGAAAGACTGGATGAACTGGGCTTATACTCATTGGAATTTAGAAGATTGAGGGGAGATCTTATTGAAACGTATAAAATCCTAAAGTGATTGGACAGGCTAGATGCAGGAAGATTGTTCCCTATGTTGGGGAAGTCCAGAATGAGGGGTCACAGTTTGAGGATAAAGAGGAAGCCTTTTAAGACCGAGATTAGGAAAAACTTCTTCACACAGAGAGTGGTGAATCTGTGGAATTCTCTGCCACAGGAAACAGTTGAGGCCAGTTCATTGGCTATATTTAAGAGGGAGTTAGATATGGCCCTTGTGGCTAAAGGGATCAGGGGGTATGGAGGGAAGGCTGGTACAGGGTTCTGAGTTGGATGATCAACCATGATCATACTGAATGGCGGTGCAGGCTTGAAGGGCTGAATGGCCTACTCCTGCACCTATTTTCTATGTTTCTATAAGACAATCAATTTCCTGGGGGGTGCCCACCGCTCCCAGAAATCTTGGGAGGAGTTACAGTGGTCAGGTCCCTGGCACTGAGTCTGCCGCTGTGACTCAGAAGGGAAAGGAAGAGAAGGAACATGCTGTGGTGATAGGGGATTCATTAGTTAGGGGAACGGACAGGAAGTTCTGTGAGTGAGAATGAGATTCCTGCATGTTGCCTCCTGGGTGCCAGAGTCTGGGATATCTCAGATAGAGTCTTCAGCATTCTTAGGTGGGAGGGTGAACAGCCAGAAGTCTAAGCGTATCCCTTCTCTATCACCTGCCTTTCCTCTGTCTCTTCAGTTTGCTCCCCCCCCCCCCCCCCCAGCAATCCTAGTTTAAACTCTCCCCAACCTTCCCGCCAGGATATTGGTCCTTTTGGGATTCAAGTGCAACCCGTCCTTTTTGTATAGGGCACTTCTGCCCCAAAAGAGGTCCCAATGATCCACAAATCTGAACCCCTGACCCCTGCTCCAATCCCTCAGCCACGTATTTATCCCCCACCTCATTCTATTCCTAGACTCACTGTCACGTGGCACAGGCAGTAATCCCAAGGTGACTACCTTTGTGGTCCTGCTTCTCAACTTCCTTCCTAACTCCCTGTAGTCTGCTTTCAGGACCTCCTCCCTTTTCCTACCTGTGTTGTTGGTACCAATATGTACCACGACCTCTGGCTGTTCTGCTTCCCACTTCAGGATATTGTGGACACGATCAAAAACATCCCGGACCCTGGCACCTGGGAGGCAAACTACCATCTGTGCTTCTTTCCTGTGTCCACAGAATCGCCTGTCTGACCCCCCTAACTCTAGAGTCCCCTATTACTGCTGCCATCCTCTTCCTATCCCTACCCTTCTGAGCCACAGGGCCAGACTCTGTGCTGGAGGCACAGCCACTGTTGCTTCCCCCAGGTAGGCCATTTCCCCCCCCCCCCCCCCCCAACAGTACTCAGTCAGGAGTACTTATTGTTCAGGGGGACAGCCACAGGAGTACTCTGTAGTATCTGACTCCTGCCCTTCCCTCTCCTGACTGTTACCCACTTCTCTGTCTCCCCAGGCCCCGGTGTGTCTACTTGCCTGTAGCTCTTCTCCGTTACCTCCTCACTTTCCCTGACTAGATGAAGGTCATCGAGCTGCATCTCCAGTTCCCTAACGTGCTCCCTAGAGAGCTGCAGCTGGAGGCACCTGGCGCAGATGTGGCTGTCTGGGAGGCTGGGAGTCTCCCAGATGTCCCACATCTGACACTGAGCACAGAACACTGGCCTCACATGCATTCTTCTTGTGTGTATTCCACATAGGCAACGTACCTCTCGTCGACCCATTATTGCTGAAGCCCCATTGAGCCAAAGCCTTCCTACTCTGTCGCCTGCTCCTCCGACGCCTGCTCTCATTGTATTGAAAGGACAGGGAGGAAGGCAGACGGGGCCAGGTTTCTCTGTTGGTAAAATATGAAATCAAATCATCAGAAAGAGGTGACATAGGGTTGGAAGAGGTTGAGTCATTATGGATAGAGCTAAGGAACTACAAGGATAAAGAGATCTTGATGGTAGTAGTGTACAGACCCTCAAGCAGTAGTAAGGATGTGGCCTACAAATTGCAACAGGAGATAGAAAATGCATGACAAAAGTGCATGTTACAGCAGTCATGGGGTACTTCAATATGCAGGTAGATGGGAAAATTGGGTTGGTGCTGGATTAAAGGAGGGGGAAATTCTAGATTGCCTACAAGATAGCTTTTTAGAGCAGCTCGTGGTTGAGCCCACTAGAGGATCAGCTATTCTGGATTGGGTGTTGTGCAATGAACCAGAATTGATTAGAGAGTTTAAGGTAAAAGAACTCTGAGGGGAAAGTGATTATAAAATGGTCAAATTCACCCTGAAATTTGAGAAGGAGAAGCTAAAGTCAGAGTAAAGGGAATTACAGAGACATGAGAGAAAAGTTGGCCAGAATTAATCAGAAAATAACACTGGCAGAGATGATGGTAGAGTAGCAATGGCTAGAATTTCTGGAGGCAATTCCGAAGGCACAGGATATTTACAGTGCATGCAAAGGTTTGAGCACCCTGGTCAAAATTTCTGTTACTGTGCATAGTTAAGTGAGTAGAAGATGAAATGATCTGCAAAAGTTATAAAGTTAAAGATGAAACATTCTTTTCAACATTTTTAAGCAAGATTAGTGTATTATTTTTGTTTTGTACAATTTTACAGTGAAAAAAAGGAAAGGAGCACCATGGAAAAGTTTGGGCACCCGAAGAGATTTGAGCTCTCAGATAACTTTTACCAAGGTCTCAGACCTTAATTGGCTTGTTAGGGCTATGGCTTGTTCACAGTCATCATTAGGAAAGGCCAGGATATGCAAATTTCAAAGCTTTATAAATACCCTGACTCCTCAAACATTGTTCCAACAATCAGCAGCCATGGGCTCCTCTAAGCAGCTGCCTAGCACTCTGAAAATTAAAATAATTGATGCCCACAAAGCAGGAGAAGGCTGTAAGAAGATAGCAAAGCGTTTTCAGGTAGCCGTTTCCTCAGTTGGTAATGTAATTAGAGAAGATGGCGGCACGACGCAGTTTGCACGGCCACGCCGGTGAAAGATATCTGTAATCTTTCAAGTAGGGTGCTGTGCACAATTCTGATTTGACTGAGACAGACGTGAGAGAACGGAGGAACATCTGGAGAAACTTCTGAAATGCCTTTTTCGCTGCCCCTGTTACTGTGTGATCCTGAAGGCCCCGAATCCTTGACTTTGCTTGTTGCTCGGTGGCCGGGATGGGGTCGAAGCGCTGGGCAGAGATGGTGCTCGGTGCTCGGTGTCGAAGGGCTGGTCGGAGGCTCGACCTGGACGGATGGACTCAGAGTTGGCTGGGGTTGGATGCTTCCAATGCATCGACAGTTGTCGGTGCCTGGAGGTTTATGGCAGAGAGAGTTTCTCCCTTCTGCCGCTTGCTATCGGGGACTATCGGGAGTCGATCGGAACTTTGAGACTTCTTTTTAACCGTTCCCATGGTCTGTTCTTTATCAAATTATGGTATTGCTTTGCACTGCTGTAACTATATGTTATAATTATGTGGTCTTGTCAGTGTTAGTCTTTGGTTTGTCCTTTTTTTTTGTGATATCACTCTGGAGGAACATTGTATCATTTCTTAATGCATGCATGCATGCATTTCTAAATGACAATAAACGAGGACTGAGTGTCCTCATAATCTAAAAATTATGAAATGGCAGTTAACAGGAACGGTGGAGGTCAAGTTGAGGTCTAGAAGACTAAGAAAACTTTTCAAGAGAACTGCTCATAGGATTGCTAGAAAGGCAAATCAAGATCCCCGTTTGACTGCAGAAGACCTTCATGAAGATTTAGTAGACTCTGGAGTAGTGGTGCACTGTTCTACTGTGCAGCGACACCTGCACAAATATGACCTTCATGGAAGAGTCATCAGAAGGAAACCTTCTTGCGTCCTCACCACAAAATTCAGCGTCAGAAGTTTGCAGAGGAACATCTAAACAAGCCTGATGCATTTTGGAAACAAGTCCTGTGGACTGATGAAGTTAAAATAGAACTTTTTGATCGCAATAAGCAAAGGTCTGTTTGGAGAAAAAAGGATGCAGAATTTCATGAAAAGAACACCTCTCCAACTGTTAAGCACGGGGGTGGATCGATCATGCTTTGGGCTTGTGTTGCAGCCAGCAGCACGGGGAACACTTCACTGATAGATGGAAGAATGAGTTCAATTAAATACCAGCAAATTCTGGAAGCAAACATCACACCATCTGTAAAAAAGCCGAAGATGAAAAGAAGATGGCTTCTACAACAGGATAATGATCCTAAACACACCTCAAAATCCACAATGGACTACCTCATGAGGCACAAGCTGAAGGTTTTACCATGGCCCTCACAGTCTCCCGACCTAAACATCATCGAAAATCTGTGGATAGACCTCAAAAGAGCAGTGCATGCAAGACGGCCCAAGAACCTCACAGGACGAGAAGCTTTTTGCAAGGAAGAATGGGCGAAAATCCTCCAAACAAGAATTGAAAGACTCTTAGCTGGCTACAGAAAGCGTTTACAAGCTGTGATACTTGCCAAAGGGGGTGTTACTAAGTACTGACCATGCAGGGTGCCCAAACTTTTGCTTCAGGCTCTTTTCCTTGTTTGTTATTTTGAAACTGTAAAAGATGGAAATATAAAAGTAATCTTGCTTAAAATATTAAAGAAATGTGTCATCTTTATCTTTATGCCTTTTGGAAATCAGGTCATCTTTTATTTGCTTAGCTATTCACAGTAACAGAAATTTTGACTAGGGGTGCCCAAACTTTTGCATGCCACTGTACATCCCAAAGAGGAAGAAGTATTCTAAAGGAAAGACGACACAACTGTTGCTAACAAGAGAAGTCAGAGCCAACATAAAAGCCAAAGAGAGGGCATATAATAGAGCAGAGATTAGTGGGAATTTAGAGGATTGGGAAGCTTTTAAAAGCCAATAGAAGGCAACCAGAAACGTCATTAAGAAAGTAAAGATGGCATATGAAAGTAAGCTAGCCAATAATATTAAAGAGGATACTAAAAGGATTCCGATGACCCAATCGGCGGGAGCAGGCCACAGCAATGACGTTTCTCGCAGGTCAGTGATGCTTGTTTAAAAGTACAGGAGGGAGAGGCAGGGCAGCCATTGTAGGGAGTAGGCCAGTGGTGAGAGTAGAGTGTTAGACTTTGGCTCAAAGGGGGCATTGGCTCTGGGTAGGCTTCTGTTAAGGTTCTTTTTTTTTCTGTTAACGTACGTAATGCAGCAAATGGCAGTTGTGTGTTCTTCATGCTGGAGGTTGGAGTGCTGGGAGAACCAGGGAACTACATCTGCATGAAGTGCATCCGGCTGCAACTCCATGAAAACCATGTTAGGGATCTGGAGAGTGAGGAGGTAATTGATCAGAGTTGCAGGGAACTAGTCACCCCGAAGCTGCAGGAGACGAGTAGCTGGGTGGCTGTCAGGAGAAATGGAAATGTGAATAGGCAGGTAGTGCAGAGCACCCCTGTGGCCATTCCCCTCAAAAATAAGTATACCGTTTTGGATACTGCTGTGGGAGGATGATCTCCCAGGGAATACCACGGAGACCGGTGTACTGGCACTGAGCGTGGGTCCGTGATGCAGAAGGGAAAGAGGGAGAAGAGGGGAGTGGTAGTGATAGGGGCTTAATAGTCAGAGGAACAGACAGGAGATTCTGTAGATGCCAACAGGACACCCGAATGGTATGTTACTTCCCAGGGTCATGGACGTCTCAGATCGCATCCACAACATTTTGGAGAGGGAGAGAGAGCAGCCAGATGTCTTGGTACATATTGGTACAAATTACATAGGAAGGAAAAGCAATGAGATCCTGAAAGGAGAATTTAGAGAGCTGGGTAGAAAGCTGAGAAGCAGGACCTCCTGGGCAGTAATTTCTGGATTGCTGCCAGTGCCATGTGTCAGTGAGGGTAGAAACAGGATGATTTGGCAGATAAATGTGTGGCTGAGAAGCTGGTGCAGGGGGCAGGGCTTCAGGTTCTTGGATCATTGGGATCTCTTCTGGGGGAGGTATGACCTGTTCAAAAGTGACGGGTTGAACCTGAACCCGAAGGGGACCAATATTCTCACAGGCAGGTTTGTTAGAGCTGTTGGAGAGTGTTTAAGCTAATTTGGTAGGGGGGTGGGAAACAGAGTGAAGGGAGAGGATAGACAGATAGTGGAAAAACAAAGATAGCATACAGTCAGACTGTCAGGAAGGGCAGGCAGATGATAGGACATCATTGCAGCCAGCAGGGTGAGTATCAGTGCATTAGGGATGCAGAATCAAAAAGGGTAGCAAATACAGTACTCAAAGAGTCATGTCTCAATGCATGGAGCATAAGAAATAAGGTGGATGATCTTGTTGCAATATTACAGATTGCCAGGTATGATGTTGTAGCCATCACTGAATCGTGGCTGCAGGATGGTTGTGATTGGGAGCAATATGTCCAGGGTTACACATTCTATCGGAGGGATAGGACAGTAGGCAGAGGGGGTTGTGTAGCTCTGCTGGTAAAGAATGGAATCAAATCAATAGATAGATGTGACATAGGATCGGAAGATGTTGAATCCTTGTGGGTTGAATTAAAAAACTGCAAGGGTAAAAGGACCCTGATGGCAGTTATATACAGGTCTCCCAACAGTAGTTGGGATGTGGACTACAGATTACAAGAGAAAATAGAAAAGGCATGTCAAAAGAGCAATGTTATGATTGTCATGGGAGATTTCAACATGCAGGTTGACTGGAAAAATGAGGCTGGAAATGGATCTCAAGAAAGTGAGTTTGTTGAATGCCTAAGAGGTTGCTTCTTAGAGCAGTTTGTCATTGTGCTTTCTAGGGCATCAGCTATGCTGGATTGGGTGTTATATAATGAACCGGGGGTGATTTGGGAGCTTAAGGTAAGAGAACCCTTAGGAGCCAGTGATCACAATATGATTGAGTTCAACTTTAAATTTGATAGGGAGAGAGTAAAGTCTGATGTAGCAGTATTTCAGTGGAGTAAAGGAAATTACAGTGGTATGAGAGAGGAGTTGGCCGAAGTATATTGGAAGGAGATACTGGCAGGGATGACAGCAGAGCAGCAATAGTGTGATTTTCTGGGAAAAATGAGTAAAGTGCAGGATAAAAGTAATCCAAAAATGAAGAAATACTCAAATGCCAAAATAGCACAACCACGGCCGTTAAGCGAAGTCAAACCTAATGTAAAAGCAAAAGAGAGGGCATATAACAAAGCAAAAATTAGTGGGAAGATAGAGGACTGGGAAGGTTTTAAAACCCTATAGAGAGCAACTAAAAGAATCATTAGGAGGGAAAAGAAGAAATATGAAAGTAAGCTAGCAAACAATATCAAAGTGGGTAATAAAGCTTTTTCAAGTATGTAAAAAATAAAAGAGAGATGAGAGTGAATATAGGAATGCTAGAAAATACCAGAGAAATAATTACACGGGCCAAGGAGATGGCAGATGAGCTAAATGAGTATTTTGCATCAGTTTTCACTGTGAAAGACACTAGCAGTGTGCCAGATGTTGAAGGGTGTGAGGGAAGAGAAGTGAGTGCAGTTACTATTACAAGGGAGAAGGTGCTCAAAAGCTGAAAGACCTAAGGGTACATAAGTCACTCAGACCAGATGAACTGCACCTAGGGTTCTGAAAGAGGTAGCAGTAGAGTAATGAACTTCCAAGAATCATTGGACTCTGGCATGGCGCCAGAGGACTGGAAAATTGCAAATGTCGCTCCACTCTTTAAGAAAGGAGGGAGGCAGCAGAAAATAAATTATAGACCAGTTAGCCTGACCTCAGTGGTTGGGGAGATGTTGGGAATCAGTTGTTAAGGATGAGATTATTGAGTACTTGGAGACACAGGACAAGATAGGACAAAGTTGGCATGGTTTCAATCTGGGAAAATCTTGCCTGACGAACCTGTTGGAATTCTTTGAAGAGATTACAAGTAGGATAGACAAAGGGGATGCGGTGGATGTTGTATGTTTGGACTTTCAGAAGGCCTTTGACAAGGTGCCACGCATGAGGCTGCTTACCAAGTTAAGAGCCCATGGTATTGCAAGAAAGTTACTGGCATAGTTAGAGCATTGGCTGATTGGTAGGAGGCAGCGAGTGGGAATATAAGGATCCTTTTCTGGTTGGCTGCCAGTGAGTAGTGGAGTTCCACAGGGGTCGGTGTTAGTACCGTTTCTTTTTATGCTGTATATCAATGATTTAGATGATGGAATAGATTGCTTTGTTGCCAAGTTTGCAGATGATACGAAGATTGGTGGAGGGGCAGGTAGTGTTGAGGAAACAGGTAGGCTGCGGAAGGACTTAGATTCGGAGAATGGGCAAGAAAATGGCAAATGAAATATAATGTTGGAGAATACATAATTATGCATTTTAGTAGTATAAATAAATGTACAGACTCTTTTCTAAACAGGGAGAAATTCTTCAAGATGGGAGAAAAGCAGAAGAAGGAAAACTATAGGCCAGTTAGTCTGACCTGAGTAATTGGGCAGATATTGGAGTCAGTTATTAAAGGTGAGGTGTCAGGGTACTTGGAGACACATGATAAGACAGACTGTATTCAGTGTAGTTACCTGACAAATCTGCTGGAATTCTTTGAAGAAATAACAAGCAGGATAGAGAAAGGAGAATCGATTGATGTTGTATATTTGGATTTTTGGAAGGCCTTTGACAAGGTGCCACACATAAGGCTGGCTGCTTAACAAGCTGCAAGCTCATGTTATTACAGGAAAGATTGTAGCGTGGATAAAGCTGTGGCTGATTGGCAGGAGGCAAAGAGCGAGAGTAAAGCGAGCCATTTTATTCTGGCTGCCAATGACTAGTGGTGTTCCACAGGGGTCTGTGTTGGGACTGATTTATTTTACATTATATCTCAATGATTTGGATGATGGAATTGATGGCTTTGTTACAAAGTTTGCAAACAATATGAAGATCAGTGGAGGGGCAGGTCGTTTTGAGGAAGTAGAGAGGCTACAGAAGAACTTAGACTGATTAGGAGAATTGGCAAAGAAATGGCAGATGGAATACAGTGTATGGTCATGCACTTTGGTAGAAAAATGAAAGGGTTGACTATTTTCTAAATAGGGAGAAAATACAATAAACTGTGGTACAAAGGGACTTGGGAGTCCTTGTGCAGATTCCCTAAAGATTAATTTGCAGGTTGAATCTTTGGTGAGGAAAGCAAGTGCAATGTTAGCATTCATTTCAAGAGGACTAGAATATAAAAGTAAGGATGGAATGTTGAAAATTTATAAAGCACAGGTGAGGCCTCACTTGGAGTATTGTGAGCAGGTTTGGCCCCTTATCTTAGAAAGGATGTACTGAAACTAAAGAGGATTCAAAGGACATTCACGAAAATGATTCCAGGATTGAATGGCTTGTCATATGAAGCGTATCTGATGGCTCTGGGCCTATGTTCGCTAGAATTTAGAAGAATGAGGGGTGACCTAATTGAAACCTGTTTAATGTTGAAAGGCCTTGATCGAGTGGCTGTGGAAAGGATGTTTCCAATAGTAGGAGAGTCTAAGACCAGAGTTTGCAGCCTCAGAGGTCCATTTAGAACAGAGGTGAGGAGGAAATTCTTCAGCCAGGGGGTGGTGAATCTGTGGAATTCTTTGCCACAGGCAGCTGTGTAGGCCAAGTCTTTATGTATATTCAATGTAGAAGTTGACAGGTTCTTGATTGGTCAGGACATGCAGGGACACAGGGAGAAGGCAGGAGATTGGGGTTAAGAGGAAAATTTGATCAACCTTGATGAAATGGCGGAGTAAACTCAGTGGGCCAGACGGCCTAATTCTGCTCCTGTATCTTATGGTCTTACTCTCTGCCTATTTATATCCTTGATAACATAAATAGTTTTGAAATATATCAATTTGGACCAAACGTAGAAAGCAGAAGTTTCCCAGGAGTGTGTGTAACCTGTCATTTTCCCTGTGGGTTATTTACAGCGAACATGTGTGAACTGTGGCCGTGAAGCAATGAATGAATGTACCGGATGTCACAAGGTCCATTACTGCTCAACGTTCTGCCAGCGAAAGGTGAGCCAGAAGACTCCAGAGCCTCTCCCTGCCATAGCCGTTCAAAGAGGGAATGCTTTGCATTGTTCTGGGGAAAGGGCCAGGGAATGGGGATGATGGCCCTGAGCTCAGGGAACAGACACAGGCTCCGGATCTGATGTAACAAAAAAACCTGGCAAAAGATAAAGAATGCAATAATAATAATAATACAGCACACATAAATACAAATACATAAGATGGCTTATATACATAGATTGATTGTGTGTCCATAAAGTGACACTGGGCTGTACATAAGGTGACTGACGGGAAATAATAAAGTAGTGAGGCGACACTTCACCTGTGAGTCTGTTGGGGTCATATACTGTGTTCGGTGCTCCCAGTGTGGTCTCCTGTATATCGGTGAAACGCGAAGTAGATTGCGAGACCGCTTCGCTGAACATCTACGCTCCATCCGCCAGAACAAGCTGGATCTCCCAGTGGTCACCCATTTTAATTCCACTTCCCATTCTCATTCCAATATGTTCATCCATGGCCTCCTCCACTGTTGGGATAAGGCCACACTTAGGTTGGAAGAACAACACCTTATATTCCGTTTGGGTAGCCTCCAACCTGATGGCATGAACATCGACTTCTCTAACTTCCGCTAATGCCCCACCCCGCTTCACCATTTCCCATCGCCTTGTCTCTCTGTCATGTTATCTCCTTGCCCGCCCATCACCTCCCTCTGGCGCTTCTCCACCTCCCCCCCCACCCCCCCATGGCCTTCTTTTACCAATCAACTTCCCAGTTCTTTGCTTCATCCCTGCCCCTCCAAGTTTCACCTATCGCCTGGTGCCTCTCTCTCTCCTCCCCCCTCCCCCCACCTTTCAAATCTTCTCCTCAGCTTTTTCTCACCAGTCCTGCTGAAGGGTTTCAGCTTGAAACGTTGACTGTGCTTTTTACCACAGATGCTGACTGGTCTGTTGAGTTCCTCCAGCATTTTGTGTATGTTGCTAGTGGTGAAGTTAATGGGTGGAGGTATTGATCAGCCTTACTGCTTGGGGAAAGGAACTATTTTTGAGTCTGGTGGTCCTGGTGTGGTGCTAAGTGGCTTTCTCCCTGATGGGAGTGGGACAAACAGTCCATGAGCAGAGTGGGTGGGATCCTTCATGATGTTACTGGCCCTTTTCTGGCACCTTTCTGTATATATGTCCCTGATGGTAGGTAGGCTGGTGCCAATGATGCTTTGGGCAGTTTTGACTACCCGTTGTAGAGCCCGTCTGTCGCAATGCAGTTTCCGTACCATGCAGTGATGTGGCTTGTTGGGATGCTCTGTACTGTACATCTGTAGAATGACACGAGTACAGATGTACAAAGCCTAGCTCCCTTCAGCCTCCTCAGAAAATAGAGGCATTGGTGAGCTTTTTTAACTGTGTAGGATATGCCTGGGACCATGAGAGCTTGTGTGTGACCATGAGAATTTGTGTGTGAGTTTGAAACTGCTCACAGTTCACCAGAATTACCAACAGTTTCCTCAGGTGTTTCAGTTTCCCACTGCTGTGCCTGACAAGAAAGCACTCCTCTGAGGGTGTAGCACCCTGCCCAGTGAGGGCCAACATTGACCACTGGATACTGCTCCCCCTCTGAGGGTGTAGCACCCTGCCCAGTGTGGACCAACGCCAACAATGACCATTGGAAACTGCACCCCCTTTGAGGGTGTAACACCCACCCAATGAGGGCCAATGCCAATGTTAACCATTGTGGTTTGGCAAAATCGATCTGAATATCTGCTCAGGCATTTCCTGGTGCTTCGTTCTGAACCTTACACCTGGCTGTTATCTTGGACATTTTTTGGGGAAATCTTCCCTCCACAGACGCCCATTCTCATGGATGGGCAACCCAAAACAGCCTAGTTCTACCTCCTCCCCTGATCCACAGGCTGGCAGACCCACTGAGCCTCCTCTCGGCCTGTCCGTTTCCACTGACATACCTGGTACCTTTGACTTGCTCTGAAAGTATCTTCGCCCCATCATTTACTCCGGATGTCCAGTTTTTGTAGCTCTATCCACATTAGTAATCCGGGAGCCCCACAGATTGGAGGAACAACAGCTCATATTCTGTCCAGGTAGCCTCCACCCTGATGGCATAAACATTGCTTCTCCAGCTTCTAGTAATTCCCCCCCGCCCCCTTCCATATACAATTACCCACTCTGGCAACCCCCTTAGCTCTTCTCCTAGCACCTCTAGTGGCCTGCACCTTCCGTAACTCCCATGGTCCACTCTCCCCTCCTATCAGATTCTTTCTTCTCTAGCCCTTTACATTTTCACTTATCCTCCCAGCTTCTTACTTCACCCCCCCCAACCCCACCCACACACACCTGGCTTCACCCACCCCCTCCTAGCTTCTGCTCTTCCATTCCCCTCCCAGCTTTTTGTTCTGGCATCTTCACCATTCCTTTCCAGTCCTGGTGAAGAGTCTTGGCCCGAAGCATTGACTGTTTATTCATTTCCATAGATGCTGCCTGACCTGCTGAGTTCCTCCTGCATTTTGTATGTGTTGTTCTGGATTTCTGTCATCGGCAGAATCTCTTGTATTTATGATCTGGAAGCTTATCTCCTCTGTCTTGAACAGGCCAGAGCGTCTCTCTCCTGCCTGGGTTCAGCTTGTTCTTACATTGAACAACTTGCCTTCAGCTATACTCCGTACCACTCAGTCTGGTGACTTCATATCACGCATGGACCCACGTTCTGCCTGCCCCCTTCAATGGATGTGTGGAGCATTCCCTGTTTCACTCCTATTCATGACTCTCCCTTCTGTCTCCTTTACTTTAGGGCAGCATTATTGCTGCTTCCTGCAATCACCCAGAACTCTCACTTTGTTACCCCCTTACACCCTGCTCTCACTTACACATGGAAACTATTTGCCTTTCTGCTTTCTTGGCATCTCTGCCTCCATTTCAGTGACTGAAGCCCATTATGAGATCATTGACTACCCTCCCATAGTTATTGTGATTACACTTCCTGTTATACTGCTTCCTGTAAAAAAAATGTTCCATTTCTCTGCATCTCAGTCTCCACAATATCTGCTGTCATGAAGAAATTTTCCACAGATTGCCTTTAAGATGCCTTCCTTTTTCCTAACTGTGGCTTCTCTTCCACATAGACTCAATTTTCTAATCACAAGCGGAACAAGGTTTTCCCCTTCCCTTCCCCTTTACTTGACCACCCTTCTCCTTCAACAGATCTTCCTCCATAATTTCCACTTCCTTTAGGATATCCCTTCCCTCTCAGTGTTCCTGCGTAGACTGTTCACTCTATGATCCGCAGGTCCATTCTTTAACATCTACTCCTCTTCTCGTGGCACCATCCCTTGCAATGTGAGAGACTCCACTTTCCTCTTACATCTTCACTCTCCATTGTCCAGCAAGCCATACAGGCCTTCCCGGGCAGTAGCAATTGCCTGGCACTGGCATGACCTGAGTTCCTCTGCATTACAGAAACTAAATGCAGATTGAGTAACTGCTTTGCACAGCTCCCAAATTCAATCCACAATACAACCTGGAACCTCCATTCACTTCAACTCTCCTCTCCACTCCCACTCTGCCCTCACTACATTGCTTCAGTGATGGTCAACTTAAGTTTAAGGCACAGCATCTCATCTTCCTTCTGTGTAAAAAAAAACTCTGATATCCCCTGTATACTTTTGTCCAATCCCTTAAAATTCATTGTAGTCATCAAGGTCTCTCTTCTACCCATCGGAGATATTTATCAGGAGCGCTGTGTTTGCAGGGCCTTTGGCATCGTAAGTGATCCCTCCCATCCATCCAACAATCTCTTTGAACCCCTACCATTAGGACAATGGCTGCTAGGATGGGAAACAACTCCTTTCCTCAGGCCGTGAGACTACTGAACTCCCTGCCACCACCCAGGTGTTATCCCATATGAAGCGTCAGTAGCATTATACTGTTTAAGGTAACTTATCTTTACTTAAGATAACTTAAATTTACTTTTTAACTTGTGTCAAAAATGCATCTTAATATTTGTTAATGTATTTGTGGCAATATTACTTTGTGTTTTGTGTATGAGTTATATGTACAGTGTTGTGCATCTTGGTCTGGAAGAATGTTGTTTCTTTTGGCAGTGTACATGTGTACGGTTGAATGACAATAAAGTGAATTTGAACTTGATGATGCCCTCTTGTATCAGCCATTTCTGCCCTAGGAAAAAAGTTCCTGACTGTCCACTTGATCAGAGGCATTTATTTCCATTTGAATATGACTGAATTACATGATTTTCAAGCTTCTGCTGGTTAGAGATTGGTTTGTATCTGATTAAATGATTCTTGTTTCAGGATTGGAAGGACCACCAGCATGTGTGTGGGCAGGCAGAAGATGTGCAGGTGGCGGAAGTGGATGTGGACAAGGTGAAAGTTTGAGCACCCACAAGTTTATCCGTTGGTGAAGTTGATCCAGGGTGCTTGGACCAAGCTCTGGAATCGGAAAACGTCTGTGAACTATGTGGTGCAGATTAGCTTCAACGTCGGAAAAACACACTTAAAAGGCAGAAAATGCTCTGGGAGAGATGTGAGCCCGGAGCCCTGTTTCCCTATCTTAATCCAGGCCCTGGTCTTGAAAAGGACATGTTGCTGCTCGCTAATAGACACCAGCACGTGTGGGCTCCGCATGGAGCCTGCATTGACTTACAGCTGCACACATTAAACTTGGACAGATGGTGGGGAGGGTGTGTTTGTGCAAAGGACAGGGTCTGTTCTGATCACTGGTATTGGGGTGAGGGGATTGTTGCTGGGTGGGAGCCATGGAGAGGAGGCAAGAGGCACAGTTAGACCACGTTGTTGTGTGTGTTTTGTGATTGAGCTCAAAAATTACGTGGAGTGAAGCAGGTTCTGTGTCCGATATGGTGAGCAGACTCATGCAGGTGAGAGCACACTGCCAGCAGGTACATGGTGTCTTCCAGACTAGCTGAGTGTCCAAGCCCAAAGTCAAGCTGAAGAGCTGTGATTTTCAAACGCATTATAATCTAAATTCTCCATTTTTGTATTTATTGGAAGAAATTGAATCCTGTAGCAAATTACATTTAAATTCAAAAAGCTGCTTGTGGAAAACAAATCAGGAGCGGAGGAACGCAGTGTTTCTGAATGGTCGAGACTCACTCTGTCAGGAGCGGAGGAACGCAGTGTTTCTGAATGGGTTGAGACTCTCTACCAGGAGCGGAGGAACGCAGTGTTTCTGAATGAGTCGAAACTCACTCTGTCAGGAGCGGATTTAGGGGAATTTGCTCACTACCGATTAAATCTTTATGCTTAGCAGGATTAGTTTGAATTGATTTTTTTTTAAACTTAAGATTTTCTAATGCTTCGTGTGAGGAGCTGAGAACTTCACTTCGAGTAGCGCATCTCTGAGAGATTGAACAAAATTCCTCCTTTCCTGGAGACCAGAGCTGTTTTTCTCAGTACCTGTACTTGTAAATAAGGGTGACTTTTGGTGGGATGGGGGTGAATCCTGAATTAAACCCAGCCTGTTGTAATGTCCCCTCCCATCACTGTTACTTTTGATAAGAATAGGGTTCTTGAAGAACTTTTTACAGTTCCTTGTTGTACTGTTATCAAAATATTCTTGAATTTAAGTTATCTGTGTTTTCTTCTTGCAGAGCTGATCAGCAAATGAAGTTGTTCTGTAGAAGCCTCTTTGATAACCTATCACTCTAACAGGGATTGAGTTGCCATTCATACAGGGGGAGGTTCATTGGGTGTTTAACATGATTTGGGGGAGAAGAGGCTGTTTCCTCTACTTGGAAAGAAACAAAAACAAGAGGGGCATCAGTTTAAAATTTGACCATCAGCACATCCCCACACAGCAGTGGGAATCTGGTGAAACAAATAATCTGCTGGAAAAACTCAGCTGGTCAAGCAGTTTCTGCGAGGCAAAAGGAAGTATTAAGGTTTTGGTTCAAAACCTTGTATTCTGACTGCTTCCAGACGGTTGTTCGAGCTGAGGTAAGAAGGAAGATTGATGGATTTTTGTCTAAAGGTTTTAGCATTATAGAGCCAGGGCAGGAGAGTGGAGCTGGAGCACAGACTAGCAGTGGTCTAACAGATTGAGTTACCAAATGATCTTGCTCCTACACCCCAGGTGTGAATCTTTCACAAGACTACTGTAGAGAGAAGCCACCTGTACAACCAGCTGGAGAAGGTCACAAAGTGGCTGAGGAGAACGGAGGGATTGTGGAACTTGCTGAGGTTTAGTGTATTCGACATGTTTTTATCTGAGGACATGAGCACGGAAACCATAGCACAAGCTGCTGGTGGGGTGATACAGAGGGGACAAACCAAGGGTGCGTCTTACTCTGTGAGCAGTAGGATCTAGGAATACAGAACCATAATTCCTTGAAAGTAGTGTCACAGGTAGATAAGGTCATAGAGAAAGCTTTTGGCATATCTGCCTTTATAAATCGAAGTATTGAGTATAGGAGTTGGAATGTTATGTTGAAGCTGTACAAGACATTAGTGAGGCCCAGTATGGAGTATCGTGTGCAGTTTTGATCACCTACCTACAGGAAAAATGTCAGTAAGATTGAAAGAGTGCAGAGAAAATTTACAAGGATGTTGCTGGGACTTGAAGACCTGAGTTATGGGGAATTGTTGAATAGGTTCAGACTTCATTCCCTGGAGCACAGGAGAATGAGGGGAGATTTGACAGAGGTGTACAGAATTATGAGGGTTAATGCAAGCAGCCTTTTTTCCACTGAGGTTGGGTGAGACTATGCCTAGAGGTCATGGGCTTAGGGTGAAAGGTGGAATGTTTAAGGGGAACATGAGGGGGATAGTCATCGTTCAGCAGGTGTGGGAGTGTGGAAAAAGCTGCCTGCAGATTTCAACATTTAAGAGAAATTTTGATAGGTACATGAATGAGAGGGGTATGGAGAGCTCTGGTCTGAGTGCAGGTCAATAGGACTAAGCAGTTTATTAATTTGCTGTAGAGCATGTCATCTGCAGAAATTCTCTAATGACTCAGTAATAGTTGGGTTTATAAAGGGAGGATGGTAGGATGAATACAGGATCTTGGTGACTTTGCCAAATGGTGCAAGCTGAATCATCTGCAGCTCAACGTCAGTCAGACAAAGGAGATGGTGATGGACTTTAGAAAGACTAAGCCTGCACTGCTCCCTGTTACTATTGATGGTGAGGATGTGGATGTGATGAGGTCCTGCAAGTACTTGAGGATGCAGCTGGATGACAGACTTGAGTGGAGCACCAACACAGAGGCTGTGTACAAGAAGGGCCAGAGTCACCTCTACTTCCTGAGGAGACTGAGGTCCTTTGGAGTATGTAGGCCTCCCCCTCACATGTTCTGCTAGTCTGTTGTTTCCAGTACAGTCTTCTATGTGGTGGTGTGCTGGGACAATGACATCAACACGGGTGATGCCAACAGGCTCAGTAAACTGATTAGAAAGGCTGGCTCTGTTATTGGAGTCAAAATGGACACACTGGAGGCTGTGGTAGAACAAACGACACCACAGAAAATCCTGGCAATTCTGGACAACGTTTCTCACCCTCTGCATGCCACCTTGTCTGAACAGAGGAGCATTTTCAGTAGTAGACTAGGACAACTGCGCTGCTCCAAAGACCACAAAATGAGGTCATTCTTACTCTCGGCCATTAGGCTCTAGAATGAGTCAATCTACAGCTGGAGAAGTGATGACCCCCTCCTGTTAGACTGTTTGAGGTACAGTAACTTATTTTTCACTCTTTCTACTTCTCTTCTAATATTTATATCTGTGCACTTGTAATGCTACTTGACACTGTAATTTCCTTTGGGATCAATAAAGTATCTACTTACCTATCTGTTAGATGGGCTGTAGGGCCTGTGTCTGTGCTCTGGCACTCTATAACTCTGTGATTCTGTTTAGGAATGGAGCATGACCACTGTCATGTTTTTGCCCTGACATGATGCACAGGGTCTCACATGACCTAGTGGTCTCATGTCCCATTGATGTAGACTCGTTGTGTGTCTAGAGAAGACTAGATAGGGTGGATATGGAAAGTATGTTTCCTTTGGTGGGGGTATCCAGAATTAGATGGCACAGCCACAAAATTGAGCATGGGTCCCAGAACAGATTCTCGCAGAACTCCACTGGTCACTGACCTCCAGGGAGAACACACTCCATCTACAACCATCCTCTTCCCTTCTATGGGTAAGCTAATTCTGTTTCCACACAGACAAACTTCCCTGGATCCCTTGCCTCCTGACTTTCTGAATGAGCCTACTATGGGGAACCTTGTCTAATGCCTTACTAAAATCCTGAAACACCACATCCATTGAAATTCCCATACACCACATTCACTGCTCTTCCTTCGTTGAGCTCTATAGTTTTCACCAGTTAATCTTAATTAAATGGATGTGAAGTCTACAAGATTTACTCAAGATTCAAGTTTAATTGATTGTCCTATAACCTGGGAAGTTGGTATATTGGTGAATGGAGGGAGATCAGTTTTTCTAGACTGTGAATGGGGTGGTCGGTTACATATTCCACAGGTCCAGAGAGGTCAGTTATATTAGCAACCTGGGAGAGATCAGTTTTACTAGACTGTGAATGGGGTGGTCAGTTACACATTCTGCAGGTCCACCCTTGTCCAGAGAGATCGGTTATATTGACGAGGGAAGAGAGATGATTTTTATTGGACTGCGAATGAAGTGGTTAGTTACACATTCTGTAGGTCCACCCTCATCCAAGAAACTCAATACTGGATCAAGGAATTGGCAAAGATTATTTCTTCCAAAATCAGTGACTAATAGAAAACATGAAAACTCGTAAGCAAGGGTAGCTGCAGAGTGACCCATTATTGGGGTGGCATGGTAGCGTAGTTGTTGGCACAACACTTTGCAGTACCAGTGAGCCTGGTTTAATTCTCAATGCTGTTCATAGAAATTTATACCTTCTCCCTGTGATTGCAGGTGCTTCGGTTTTCTCCCAAAGTCCAGTGGTGTACTAGTTTGTAGGTCAGTTGGTCATTGTAAATTGTCCAGTGATTATGCTAGGATTAAATCGGGGGGGGGGGGGTTACTGGTAGCATGGCTCGAAGGTCTGGAAGGGCTTGTTCTGTGCTGTACAAAATAAAATTATCAACTCTGCTGAACGTCTACCATAATGACTGCTTGTGGTGAGATTCGGCCTCTTTACCTGTGAGCACTTGACCAATGTGCTGAACAGGAGATCCAGCAGCTAATTGGCCACATGCTCAGTGCTCTTGGACTGAAAGTCTCACGATGACATAAGACCATTAGACACAGGAGCAGGATGAGGCTCTGTCATTCCATCATGGCTGATTTATTATTCCTCTCAATCCCATTCTCCTGCCTTCTCCCCATAACCTTAGACACACTTACTAATCAAGAACCTATTAACTTCCACTTTAAATATACCCAATGACTTGGCCTCCATAGCTGTAAGTGGCAATGAATTCCACCATCTGGCTGAAGAAGTTCCTCCTCACCTCTGTTCTAAAAGGAAATTCTTGTTTTCTGAGGCTAAGCCTTCTGGTGCTTGACTCACCCACTATAGGGAACATCCTCTCCACTTCCATTCTACCAAGGCCTTTCAATGAGCTACCCCCCCCCCACCCCCTTCCAAACTCCAGTGCATATAGACCCAGGCCATCAAGCACTCATCAGAACATCAAATGCCTAAAAGCAAGGCCAATTTCTGTAGGTACCTGAAAGCTGAGATCCAACGGGAAAGCCTTTGAGCAGATGGGGTGTAGGGTGCAATGCTAATACAGCTTTGGGCATCGGAGTTCAGATTTCAATCCTGGTGTCCGCTGTAAGGAGTCTTTGTACATCTTTCCCATGGAATGTGTAAGTGTTCCCTGCATACTCCAGTTTCCTCCCACAGTCCAAAAACATAACAGGGAGGTTAATTGTAAATTGTCTTGTGATTAGGTTAGGGTTAAATCGGGCTGGTGTGGCTTGAAGGGCCTCTATATCTCTAAATAAATAAATAAGAACAGCGGAGTACCACTGACTTGCTGATGAATGCAGTGTACAGACTGAACAGTGTTGTTGAGGCTGAGATGAACACCATGGTCCCACTCCGCTGAGGACCAAGGGTGAAGGAGAAATGGCATCCATTGTAAGGGACAGTTTGAAGAGCTCTTATCTTCGACACCCGCCCTCTTCTTTTTTAGAGCGCTACCATAAAAGACTCTTAACTATCTATCCTATTTCTGCCCGTCATAATTTTTATAAGATCGTAATCCCGCTGTCAGGTGTCCCCTCAGTCCTCTCTGCTCCAGAGAGAACAAGCCTAACTTGTTCAATCGCTCCTGTAATTGAAATCCACCAATCCGAGGAACATGGTGGTGAATCTCTGCTGCACTCTCTCCAGTACAACCACAGCAGCACACAACAAGTGCCAGGTGAGGGCCATAAACTGTAAAAGAATATGAATGCACGGAGGGACTTTGGGGACTGAACTCTGGGGTCCCCTGAAAGTGACAACACTGGGTGGTGAAGAAGGCACGTGACATGTTTTTCTTCCTAAGTGAGAGCATAAAATATCGGTTGGAATTGTAGAGCCACAGAGTACTAAGGTGCAGCAGCAGGCCCTTCAGCCCATCTAATGCACTGTAACCTGGTCTGGGTGCAGGTAGGTGTGACCTGGCAGATGGATTCAGCATTGGCTAGATGGCCAAAGGGCCCTTTTCTGTGCTGTAGTACTCAGTGACTCTTCCATGGCCCCTCCTTTGTCACCTCCTTGAATAACTCAATCAAGTTTGTAAGACATGAGCTTCCCTGCACAATCAGTAACCTCCCTACTACCAATGTGAGCCTCACCACTCTATCATTCCCAGGATTATCCCTATTCCTTCTTGAAAAAAAGAACAATATTAGCTACTTGCCAGTCCTCCAGGACCTCACTTGGAGTGCAGAAAGTGCCAGAGGAATTAGTAGAGACAGGTACACTTGCAGCATTTAAAAGACATTTGGACAGGTACACCGAGGATTCGAGTCAAATGTGGGTAAATAGGACCACCTCAGGAAGCCACCTTGGCTGACACAGACAAGTTGGCCAAAGGGCCTGTGTCCATGATTTATACTGTTGTAACAGGCTAGAAGGGCCAAATGGCCCATTTCTGCCCCCATGAACATGTTTTGGTAGATGGCCCCTGCTCTGAAATACCGCAGGTACCCACAGTCTGGCAGTAGATTGTTATGGCTAATTGACCTATTTGGGCTGATTCACTTGCCCTATTAATCCCCAAGGAGGTCAAAGCCCCATCCTTTACCATGTAGAGTCACATAGATGTATAACAGAGAAATGGTCATCCACATCCATGCCAACTGTGATCTCTGTCTACACCAATTCAGCTGGCCTGTATTGGAACCATATCCCTCTCTGCCTATACAAGTGCCTGTCTAGATGTCTCATAAACGTGTGGTTGTATCTGACTGCACCTTTCTCCAAGGTCAGGGAGTCACACACGAAGCAACTTGAATTTTCTGTACAAAATGGAATCAGATTTATTGTTTCAGTTCTGGCCACTTCAGTTCAGCAGCAAGGGTGCAAGATCCTTCGAAAGAAGTTCCGAAATTCCTCATTGAAGATGGTGTAGATGATGGGATTGAGTGCACTATTCACATATCCGAGCCACGTCACTATACTGATCAGTTGAGGAGAGATGTTGCAGGTCTCACAGCTCGCTCTCATTACGTGGACCACGAAAAATGGTGTCCAGCAAAAGAGAAAAGCACCTGGAATGGAAAAGACGGTCTTCAATGGGAAGGATGGCCATCAATGAGAAGGGCAGTCATCAATGAGGATTCTGTCATCAATGGGAATTCAGCCATCAATGGGAATTCCGTTGTCAATGGGAAGGACGGTCGTCAATGAGAATTCAGCCATCAATGGGAATTCCTTCATCAATGGGATGGATGGCCATCAATAGGAATTCAGCCATCAATGGCAATTCAGTCATCAATGGGAAGGACAGCCATTAATGGGTGTCATTGACAAAGTGTCTGTTCTGAGTCACTGCACACTCAGGATGTGGATCCACAGATGACACAACACTTAGGTTGCGGGGGGAACACCGGTTGATACTTTGCAGGTAATGGGGCTGTTCACAAGGATGAGCAAATCTTTCATTATCCTCACATTTCTCCATCAACAACCCCTTTCAACACACTCCCAGGTGAGTTCTGTACAGTCAATGTCAAAGTAAATTTATCAAAGAACGTATGTTTCACCATATACAACACTGATTCATCACCGAGTCCAGTATTTTGTGAGGCTTCCATTTCCCAACCATACTCCCCTCTCTATGATCTGTAATCCCAAACACTCAGGAGAACACTTACATCAGGTATTTAGAAACAAAACAAGGTCAAAGATTTTAGTATTAAACCAATTAACTACACAAAACTGGAAGAACTCAGCTTTGGGCATAGTGTTTTTTTCCATATTCCAGTCCCTCTGTCTTCAACTAGTACAAAGCACCAGAATGTGAACACGGGAATTGAACACTTGTTGAGATATCACTGATGTTAACATGATTAGCATCTATGGCAAAGAATTCCACAGATCCACCACTCTCCGGCTAAAGAATTTCCTCCCTATCATTCTAAAAGGATGCCTCTATTCTGAGGCTATGTCCTCTGGTCCTAGACTCTCCCACCATAGGAAACATCCTCTCAACATCCACTCGATCAAGGCCTATCAACATTTGATAGGTTTCAATGAGGTCACCCTCCTTCTTCTGAATTCTAGTGAATACAGGCCCAGAACCATCAAACGCTTTTCATATGACAAGCCATTCATAATTGGAATAATTTCCGTGAACCTCCTTTGAATCCTCTCCAGTTTCAGCACATCCTTTCTAAGATAAGAAGTCCAAACCTGCTCACAATTCTCCAAGTGAGGCCTGACTAGTGCTTTATAAAGTTTCAACATTACATCCTTGCTTCATATTCTAGTCCTCTTGAAATGAATGCTAACATTGCATTTGCCTTCCTCACCACAGACTCGACCTGCAAATTAACCTTTAGGGAATCCTGCACAAGAACTTCCAAGTCCCTTTGCACTTCAGACCTTTGTACTTTCCCTCCATTTAGAAAATAGTCAAACCCTTTCATTTCTTCTACCAACACTGTCTACCATTTCTTTGCCCATTCTCCTAAACTATCTAAGTCCTTCTGTAGCCTCTCTACTTCCTCAAAACTACCTGCCCCTCCACCTGTCTTCATATCGTCCGCAAACTTTGAAACAAAGCCATCAATTCCATCATCCAAATGGTTGACATATAACGTAAAAAGAATCAGTCCCAACACAGACCCCTGTGAAACACCACTAGTCATCAGCAGTCAACCAGAAAAAGGCGCTCTTATTTCCCACCCTTTGCCTCCTGCCAATCAGCTACTGCTTTATTGATGCTAGAATCTTTCCTGCAAAACCATGGGCTCATAGCTTGTTTATTCTTCCTTCCCTTCTTTATATCTGCTTAGCCAGGACAGCTAGGCTTCATGTGTGGCACCTTGTCAAAGGCCTTCTGAAAATCCAAGTACACAACATCAACCGATTCTCCTTTGTCTATCCTGCTTGTTACTTCTTCCAAGAATTTCAACAGATTTGTCACTGTCAGGCAAGATTTTCCCTTGAGGAAACCATGCTAACTACGGCCTATTTTATCATGTGCATTCTGAGATCTCATCCTTAATAATTGACTCCAACATCTTCCCAACCACTGAGGTCAGACTAACTGGCCTATAGTTTCCTTTCTTAGAGTGGAGTGACCTGTCCTTCGGCCTTGTGAACGCTCCAGCAGTTTCTCAGTGCCAGAGATCTGAGCTCTGTGACTTTCCTTTGTTAAGTTAACCCCCCTCCCACCACCACCACCAAAGATATCCAAAGTAATATACTTGTTGTTGAGGGAGATGGCTACAGGGGTACTTTGCACTGGCTCCTTAACCCCTTTCCCCTTCCTGACTGTCACCCAGTTTCCTGTGTCCTGCACCTTGGGTGTAACTATATGTCCTATCTATCACCCCTTCAGCTTCCTGAATGATCCAGAGTTCATCCAGCTCCAGCTCCAACTCCTTAACATAGTTTGTTAGAAGCTGCAGCTGGATGCACTTCTTGCAGTTATTGTAGTCAGGGACACCGGAGATCTCCCTGCCATCCTACATCCCGCAAGAGGAGCATTTCACTGTCCTACCTGTCATCCCTACTGAGCAGATATAAAGAAGGGAAAGAAGAATAAACAAGCTTTTCCTTCCTTTGCTTTCTCTGACTGAAGCCTGTCTTTGCGGGAGCCTCGAAGAGCTAAAACTTCAAGATCACCACTCTGACTCTGTCCACTCAGACGATGGCTGCTGTGCTTGCCCCTGCCTTCCTATAATTTGCTGTTGCAGATTAACCCCAAACACAGATTGGTGGCTGGTCAAAGCTCTCTTTGCTGCAGAAACCCATTGCTACCTTTATTCCCGGGCAGTGGGCCTGAAGTCCCTCCTCTCAAGACTTCCAATGTCCCAATTGGCCACTGGCCAAAACTCTTTTTAACCAGAATGTAGATGTCTCGTGTGGATCACAATTCCCCATCCTTCATGTTACACTCTGCATTCAAAGAAGATTAGCTGGGCTTTGATCCTAATTGTGTGTTACAGTATTACAGGATTACAGTGGCTATCCTTACAAAATACATCAAACTAAATTGGACTATTCTGGAGCACCATGTTCATTGATGGCTAAGGGCATGTAACAGTATTACAAGATAACGATGGTTATCCTTACTGAATACACTCACAATAAAGTGGCCTATTCTCCGGCACCATGTTCGTTAGCGAGACAGGATTTTGGTTTCTGACGTCACCACTGCTTTCCCTGAATAAATGTCCTGCAGATTGACGTGTTTATCATCTGCCACCTTCGATGACCAGCATTCCAAGTTACAAAGCTGTTTAATAGCATTAGATTAGCCCAGTTTAGGCTAATGCTGCCTGGTATTTTGAGAAGGATTACCTCATGTGAAGGAGCATGATGTGCTTCATGCAACCCTCCCCCCACTGATTCACCCTCCAGCAACATCTCACCCAGGGGGTGGGCTCCCCTCATCCTGTCACCCCTGCACCCGTCATACTGCTGCCTGTCCAGTGGGACATGGAGCGGTTAGCCCCCGTAGGTGCAGGCCCAGGGCATAGAACCAAAGTCTGTCCAGTGAGATGTGGATCCCTCAGGCCCACGGCATAGAACCAAAAAGTGCCTGGGAGAGATGGTCACCTCACACTTCTCTCTACTAAGATCCATTTGCCACTCTTTAGCCCACTTCTCTAATTGATGAAGATTCCCCTGTTAATCTACAATAACATTCTTCACTATCAATAATACCTAGTGTTAAAGAGTCATAGAAATGTACAGCACAGAAACAGGTCCTTTGGCCCATCTAGTCCATGCCAAACCATTTGAACTGCCTACTCTTATTCTAACTGCACTAGGACTTTAGCCATTCGTAGCCCTACCATCCATGTACCTATCCAAACTTCTCTTAAACATTGAAATTGAGCTGGCATGCTGGCAGCTCATTCCATACTCTCACCACCCTATGAGCCCCCTTTCACCTTTAACCCATGATCTCTAGTTGAAGTCCAATCCAGCCTCAGAGGAAAAAGCCTGCTTGTATTTACCCTTTCTATATCCATCATAATTTTGTATACCTCTTTCAAATGTCCTCTCAACCTTCTATGTTCTAAAGAATACAGTCCTAACAGATTCAATCTTTCCTTGTAACTCAGGTCCTCCAGACCTGGCAACGTCCTTGTAAATTTTCTCTCTACTCCTTCAACCTTATTTACATTGTTCCTATAAGATCATAAGATATAGGAGCAGAAGTATGCCATTCAGCCCATCGGGTCTCTTCTGTCATTCAATCATGGCTGATCCAATTCTTCCAATCATCCCCACTCCCCTGCTCTCTCCCCATACCCTTCGATGCCCTGGCTAATCAAGAACCTATCTATCTCTGCCTTAAATGCACCCAATGACTTGGCCTCCGCAGCCATTCATGGCAACAAATTCCACAGATTTACCATCGTCTGACTAAGTAATTTCTTGGCATCTCTGTTCTAAATTGAGGTCCTTCAATCCTGAAGTCGTGCCCTCTTGTTCCAGACTCCCCTACCATGGGAAATAACTTTGCCATATCTAATCTGTTCAGGCCTTTTAACATTCAGATTGTTTCTATGAGATCCCCCTCATTCTCCTGAACTCCAGGGAATACAGCCCAAGAGCTGCCATACAGTAACACTTTCATTCCTGGAATCATTCTCGTGAATCTTCTCTGAACCCTCTCCAATGTCAGTATATCCTTTCTAAAATAAGGAGCCCAAAACTGCACACAATACTCCAAGTATAGTCTCACAAGTGCCTTATAGAGCCTCAACATTACATCCCTGCTCTTATATTCTATACCTCTAGAAATGAATGCCAACATTGCATTTGCCTTCTTCACCACTGACTCAACCTGGAGGTTAACCTTTAGGGTATCCTGCACAAGGACTCCCAAGTCCCTTTGCATCTCTGCATTTTGAATTCTCTCCCCACCTAAATAATAGTCTGTCTGTTTATTTCTTCCACCAAAGTGCATGACCATACACTTTCCAACATTATATTTCATTTGCCACTTCTTTGCCTATTCCCTTAAACTATTTAAGTCTCTCTGCGGGCTCTGTTTCCTCCACCCTACCTGCTCCTCTGCCTATCTTTGTATCATCAGCAAATTTAGCCACAAATCCATTAATCTCATAGTCCAAATCATTAACATACATCATAAAAAGCAGCAGTCCCAACACCAACCCCTGTGGAACTCCACTGGTAACTGGCAGCCAGCCAGAATAGGATTCCTTTATTCCTACTCTCTGCTTTCTGCCAATCAACCAATGCTCCAACCTGCAGGGTAGGTGACAAAAACTGCACAAAATACTCCAAATTAGGCCTCATCAATGTCTTATACAACTTCAACATAACATCCCATCTTCTGTACTCGATACTTTGATTTATGAAGGCCAATGCGTCAAAAGCTTTCTTTACAACCCTATCTACACTTTCAGAATGTTTCCATGAGATCCCCTCTCATTCTCATCATTTTCAATGAATTATGGAGCTCATTCCCAGATCCCTTTGTTGCACCACACTGCCCAGTGCCTTACCGTTCACTGTGTAAGACCTACCCTGGTTGGTTCTATTGAAGTGCAATACCTCACACTTGTCTGCATTAAATTCCATCTGCCATTTCTCAGTCCATGTTTCCAGCTGATCTAGATCCCACTACAAACTCTGATAGGTTTCTCTGCTGTCCACTACACCCCCAATCTTGGAGTCATTGCAAATTTGCTGATCGAGTTAACCACATTATCAGCCAGGTCACTGATATAGATGAGAAACAACAACAGACCCAGCACTGATCACTGGGTGCACTCCACTAGTCGTAGGTCAGTAGTCAGAGAGATGACCATCTACTACTGCTCTCTGGCTTCTCCCACAAAGCCAATGACCAATCAATTTGCTGCCACATCTTGAATGCCAAGCGATTGAACTTCCTTGACCAATCTCCCATACGGGTCCTTGTCAAATGCCTTGCTATAGTCCATTTAGACAACATCCACTGCCTTGCCATCATCAACTTTCCTGATAACTTCCACGAAAAGCTCTTTAAGATTGGTTAGACATCACCTATCACGCATTAATTTTGTGTTATCTGCAAACTTTCAGATCAAACATTGTGCATTTGAATCCTACGGCACACAACTGATCGTTGGCTTCCATTCTGAGAAACAACTTTCAACCACCACACTTTACTTCCTCCCCGAGCCAATTTTGAATCCACAGAACTACCACTAGCTCACTCTGGATTCCACAGGACCTAATGTTCCAGATCAGGCTACCAGGACAGATGTCGCCAGAGGTCTTGCTAAAGTCCAGATACACAACTTCCACTGTACTACCTTCATCTACCCCTTTGGTTATCTCTTCAAAAATTGCTACACGATTTGGCAAGCACACAAAAAGCCATGCTGAACCATAGCCTGAGCCTCAGAACCCCCTCCAGTCAGAACAGTAATCTGCTTCTGGACACTTGATATCACACTGCTGAAGCTACCCACTCACCACTTTCCCTTCAGGCTTACCCAATCGATCAGGACCCAAACCTATCCTTTGCTTAGGCCCAATAAAATTATTGTTACAGGAGCCAACGTGTTCCCCAAGTGCCACTTCAGTTACTTGCCTTACCAGGCTCTCAGAGAGAAAGCCCAGTATTACACCCCGCCAAGCAGGGCCCTCTGCATATTGACTAAGGGAACTTTCTTGGGCACTTTTGACCACAATACCTTCAGATATAGCAGTATTAGGCCATTTGGCCTATCAAGTCTGCTCTGCATTTGATCGTGGCTTATTTATTATCCCTCCACTCCATTCTCACCATAAACACCATGACTAATCGCGAAACATTCCACCTATGCTTTAGATGTAGTCAAAGACTTGGCCTATACAGCCATCTGTGGCAATGAATTCTACAGATTCACTCCCCTAAGGCAAAAAAATTCCTCCTCATTTCTGTTCTAAAGGGACATCCTTATATTCTGAGGCATCTGGTCCCAGACTTCCCCCATTTGACACTTTGCCCATTCTCCAAGTCCTTCTGGAGACTCTCTGCTCCCAGCACTACCTGCCTCTCCACCTTTCTTCAAATCATCTGCAAACTTGGCCACAAGGGAGTGGACAGGAGGTGTAAAACGAGGGATGAGGAGGCCGGAAGGGAGGGACGGGGAGACCGGAGGGGAGGGAGGGATCGGGAAGTAGGAAGGGAGGGATGGGGAAATTGGGAGTGATGGGGAGGTGGGAAGAGAGGGATAGGGAAGATGGGAGGGATGGGGGTGGGTGGGAAGGGAGGGGCCAGGGGTGGGAAGAAAGTTCCAGAACTCAGCTCTTGAGCTACTAGCCATAAATGGGGGAGGATCTTAAATTGGGACAGTCGGTGTCCTCAAGGTTGGGGGAGGAGATGGGGTTCCCAGATGAAGAAGAGGGAACAGGGAGAAATACACCAAACAAGTCAGCTGGGAGTGGGAGAAGGGCTGATAGAGAAGGATGTTGATGGACCGAATGGTAGCTAAGGAACTCTGCATGACATTTGACCCTCTGCTGGCCACGGATGAGGGCAAAACAAACCCGGGACTGGGAGGTCAACCAGGGTGCTGAGAAGGTTAGCAGAGACTCACCTACGACGATCGGCAGCACCTTCATGGCCTTGTGCTCTCTACCATTGATCCTGGCCCGCTTCCTCCTGCCGGGACGCGGCTGTGCATACTTCAGTTGTGAGGAGGTCAGGGCGGGCTTGGGCCCCTCTGTCGGTTCAGAAGCTGGGTCCGGGAACAGGTGCAGCTCCACACGAGGACTCTGCGTCAATGCGGGTGGACTGTGGGGCTCCGAGGGGCTCCCATTCATCTTCCTGAAGCTGTGCATGTGGCGCCGGAGCCTGTGGCTTCGGCCTCGCTCCCACCTCCTGAGGCCACGCAGCATCCCGCAGTACAGGAGCAGCATGGCGGGGCAGGGCAGGAGGAACGAGCAGACCGACGACCAGATGATGTAGCTGCTGCCTTCCAGCTGACACACACTGGCGTCGCGATCTGGGATGTGGTTCAGACCAAACACAATGGGAGAGGCCACGGCAAAAGCCAGGATCCAGGTCATGGAGATGAGGACCACCTGACGTACATCAACGCGTTTCCTGTTGTAGTTCAGGGGAATCGAAATGGCGATAAACCTGGGCAATACAGAACACACGGGTCCTCATTACTGACCAGGGTCTTGGACACAAACTCGGCCAGGACATTGCTACAGCCTACCCACAGTGGCAATGAGCTGACACCATTCAAGGGAAAGTGCATCTCCTGGACTTGATCCCTTGCAGGTACTTGGAAGAGAGAGGATCAGAGGTTGAGGTGAGCTCCACCCCACATGGGCTTCCTGCAGACTCACATACCCAGCAACTCCCACACCCCACCCCACCCCCTGTGATTCCAGTTCATCTATCACATTCCACCGCCAGAATGTCGAGGGAGTGGTTTTGAGGAAGTGCCACAGAGTGGGAGGGGCAGTACTCGGAGTGAGAGTCTGTATATAAACACTAGTGACCAAGGACAGGGTGGAGAAGTGCATGAACTGCCCGTTCAGAGGTTGTTAGTCAAGTGCAGAAGATGGGAATAATATGGTTGGATCCCCATTGGTCAGAATGGATACTATGGGCCAAATGTCCTGTTACCAATACTTTATGATTCTAAAGTTCTTCATCTGGGTATCATGGCATGGGATCTTCTGATGCCAACTCTCGCTTAATGAACACAGTTAGTAAGATTGCTGATGAAACATAGGTGGGGATGTAGAGGGTGAAGGTTCATAAGCCCATCTTCCCTATTGGGGCATAGGCAGCCAATGGCAGATCACCAAAGTTCTCTGTCCTAAGCTAGTTCTTCATGTTATCCCCAAGTGTTGCCATCTCCTTGGTTTCAGCTCCTTTCTCTCCCCGGGATGAGGTCTTTAGAGCATCTGTTGGCATTTCCATAGGTCTGGGCTTTTATGGGATGGGATCGCTTCCCCATGTTTAATCCTCTTCTTTTTGCAACTGGGCTTGGGACAGTCCATGGCAGAGTTACAGGGTGAAGACAGTTATTCAGATTTACGAGGGATCTTGGTCAGCAGGGAAAGTGGGCCAAGCATCACAAATGGAGTTTAATCAGGTGAGATGTTGCATTTTAGGAAAACGAACCAGGATAGGACTTTCTGAGTGAAAGGTATGGCCTTTGGAAGTGTTGAACAGATGGAATCAGGAGCACAGGTTCTGAGTACAGAAGCTGGCTCGATGGGCCGCATGGCCCAAGTCTGCTCCTATGGTCTTATGCAACACACATCAAGGTTGCTGGTGAACGCAGCAGGCCAGGCAGCATCTCTAGGAAGAGGTACAGTCGACGTTTCAGGCCGAGACCCTTCTTCAGGACTAACTGAAGAAGAGTGAGCAAGAGATTTGATCCACTTACACGGATAAGTGCCAGGAGGGAGATCAGTGGGGAGGGATGGGGGGGACGAATGGACAAGGGAGTCGCATAGGGAGCGATCCCTGCGGAAAGCAGAGTGGGGGGGGTGGGGAGGGAAAGATGTACTTAGTGGTGGGATCCCTTGGAGGTGGCGGAAGTTACGGAGAATAATATGTTGGACCCGGAGGCTGGTGGGGTGGTAGGTGAGGACCAGGGGAACCCTATTCCTAGTGGGGTGGTGGGAGGATGGAGTGAGAGCAGATGTACGTGAAATGAGGGAGATGCGTTTAAGAGCAGAGTTGATAGTGGAGGAAGGGAAGCCCCTTTCTTTAAAAAAGGAGGACATCTCCCTCGTCCTAGAATGAAAAGCCTCATCCTGAGAGCAGATGCGGCGGAGACAGAGGAATTGCAAGAAGGGGATGGTGTTTTTGCTAGAGATAGGGTGAGAAGAGGAATAGTCCAGATAGCTGTGAGAGTCAGTAGGCTTATAGTAGACATCAGTGGATAAGCTGTCTCCAGAGACAGAAAGATCTAGAAAGGGGAGGAAGGTGTCAGAAATGGACCAGGTAAACTTGAGGGCAGGGTGAAAATTGGAGGCAAAGTTGATAAAGTCAACGAGCTCTGCATGCGTGCAGGAAGCAGCGCCAATGCAGTTGTCGATGTAGCGAAGGAAAAGTGGGGGACAGATACCAGAATAGGCACGGAACATAGATTGTTTCACAAAGCCAACAAAAAGGCAGGCATAGCTAGGACCCATACGGGTGCCCATCACTACACCTTTAGTTTGGAGGAAGTGGGAGGAGCCAAAGGAGAAATTATTAAGAGTAAGGACTAATTCCGCTAGACGGAGCAGAGTGGTGGTAGAGGTGAACTGATTAGGTCTGGAATCCAAAAAGTAGTAGTCTTATGGTCTGTTTTGCTGTAGTTGTACAAGGTGTTGGTGAGACCACACTTGGAGACTTCCTACCCTGCTGACATTAAACTGGACAGAGTGCAGAGGAGATTTATGAGGATGCTGTTGGGACTCATGGGACTGTGTTATGGAGAAAGGTTAAGCAGGTTTGGACCTTTCTTATTGGAACATTGGTAATGAGTAATATCTTATGAAAGTGTATTAAATCATGAGGGGTATATATAGCATGAATGCACACAGTCTTATGGCATTAAGAGCTAGCAGACAGAGATGTAAGGTGAAAAGAGAGAAATTTAGTAGAGACAAGGGGCAACTTTTTTATCTTGAGGGATGGGTATATGAATGAGCTGCCAGGGGAAGTGATTGAGGTAGGTACGAGAGAAAATCTGCAGATGCTGGAAATCTAAGCAACACACAAAATGCTGGAGGAACTCAGCGGGGTAGACAGCATATTGCTGAGTTTGTCCAGCAATTTGTGTGTGAGGCAGGTACATTGATGACATTTAATAGCAGATACCTGGGGACACCAGCACTAGGAAATCCCCCTCCAAGTCACTCACCATCCTGATCTGACTGGGAAACATATCGCTGTTCCTGGGTCAAAATCATGGAATGATTTTCCTGTCTGATAGCTTCATATTTCCCCTTACTTCCAATCCCCTTACAACTTGAGCTGTCTCTCCTCGACACCCACAATCCCATTCAGGGATGCAAGTAGGAGGTACCTGTGTGGGCTGCTGCTCCACACCCTCCACTTCCTAGCCCTTGTCCACCATCCTGACATGCCATGGCGAGCTGACTTTCCACCTGGAGGTGAGGGAGGTCCCCAGTGGAAGTCCCTTTACAAGGGAGTTCTTCCCATGCAGCTGGGGAATCTGAGGTGGAGGCTGCTGCATAGAGCGGTGGCCTGCAATAAGTTCTTTAGTTTGTACACGAATCTCCCAGCCGCATGTCAATTCTGCGGGCTGGAGGAGACCGTGTACCACGTGTACGTGAATGTGTGAGGCTGCAGCCCCTTTTTGCATATCTGCGTGGGCTGCTTCTCGCCTTCCAGTTGTATTTTAGCCCCACCCTATTTATATACAGTCATCCAATAAGGAGGGGGGCATGGATGGATGAGGATGTCCTTGTCAACTGAAATGGCTGCCACAAGAGGGCACAGGTTTGAGGTGCTGGGGAGTAGGTACAGAGGAGATGTCAGGGGTAAGTTTTTTCTCAGAGAGTGGTGAATGCATGGAATGGGCTGCCGGCAACGATGGTGGAGGTGGATACGATAGGGTCTTTTAAGAGACTTTTCGATAGGTACATGGAGCTCAGAAATATAGAGGGCTATGGGTAAGCCTAGTAATTTCTAAGGTAGAGACATGTTCAGCACAGCTTTGTGGGCCGAAGGGCCTGTATTGTGCCGTAGGTTTTCGATGTCTCCAACTTGCTCCTGGAGCTGGTGAAATCGGCCATCCGTGGGTCCTGGAAACGGGTGGCGGGAAGATCTGCCCGGGCAGACTGCCTTGCAATGTTTAGGGGGTATGTTCGTGCCTGGGTAAATATTGCGAAGGAACACGCGCAGTCCACGGCGACCATAGGGGCGTTCTGGGACCGTTGGGCTCCGCAGGAGGTTAGTGCCGTCATTGACAGAGATGGAAACATTTTAGTTTAATGTGTGTTGTCTATCTGTAGTGTCGTAATTGCATTAGTCACTGGTTTGTATATATTGTAGCACTGAATTTGTAATAAAGATATTTTGTATATAAAAGAAATCTGCTACCGACACCCACCTGTTGCTGACGCCCACCTCATACCAATATTCTCCCGTTACCTCTGGGGTAGTAATCTCTGGATTGCTGCCTGTGCCATATCCCAGCGAGGGTAAGAATAGGCAGGTGAATGTGTGGCTGAGGAACTGGTGCAGGGGGCAGGGTTCAGACTTCTGGATCATTCTGGGGGTGGTACAACCTGCTCAAAGGGGTGGGTTACATCTGAACCGGGGGGTGGGGGGTCCATATCCTTGTGGAAAAGTTGGCTACAGTTGTTTGGGTGGGTTTAAACTGATTTGGCAGGGGGATTGCAAACCAGAGTGATAGTGTTGAAGATTGTTTACAGACAGTGGTTGTGTGTAGTGAGACTCCGAGCAAGGAGAGGCTGATGATAGGGCAGAATTGCAGTCAACAGGATGAGTTGCAATGTAAAAGGCAGACAAAATGGGTGAATACAGGAGTGAAGGTGTTATACTTTTGAATGTGCACAGTATACGGAATAAGGTCAACGAATTCATAGCACAGTTACAGATTGGCACATATGATATTGTAGGCATCACTGAATCAAGACTGAAAGAAGATGATGGCTGGGAGCTTAATGTCCAAGGATACACATTGTATTGAAAGGACGGGCAGGAAGGCAGAGGGGGTGGTGTGGCTCTGTTTGTAAAAAATGAAATCAAATCATCAGAAAGAGGGTCGGAAGGTGTTGAATCATTGTGGTTAGAGCTAAGGAATTGCAAGGGTAAAAAAACCCTGATCAGAGTTATATACAGACACTCAAACAGTAGTAAGGATGTGGTCTACAACTTACAATGGGAGATAGAAAATAAATGCCAGAACGGCATGTTACAATAGTCATGGAGGATGTCTATATGCAGGTAGATTGGGAAAATCTTGTTTGAAACTTAGAAAACCTACAGCACAATACAGGGCTTTGGCTGTGCTGAACATGTCCTTACCTTAGAAATTACCTAGGGTTACCCATACCCCTCTATTTTTCTAAGCTCCATGTACCTGTCCAGGAGTCTCTTAAAAGACCCTATCGTATCCGTCTCCACCACTGTCACCGGCAGCCCATTCCACACACTCACCACTCCTCGTAAAAAAACTTACCCCTGACATCTCCTCTGTACCTACTTACAAGTACCTTAAAACTGTGTCCTCTCGTGTCAGCCATTTCAGCCCTGGGAAAAGCCTCTGACTATCCACACGATCAATGCCTCTCATCACCTTATACATCTCTATCAGGTCACCTCTCATCCTACGCCATTCCAAGGAGATAAGGCTGAGTTCACTCAACCTATTCTCATAAGGCATGCTCCCCAATCCAGGCAACATCCTTGTAAATCTCCTCTGCACCCTTTCTATGGTTTCCACATCCTTCCTGTAGTGAGGCGACCAGAACTGAGCACAGTACTCCAAGTGGAGTCTGACCAGGGTCCTATATAGCTGCAACATTACCTCTCAGTTGTGCAGGATTCCAAAAGGGGAGATTTCTAGAATACCTATGAGATGGCTTTTTAGAGCAGCTCATGGTTGAGCCTACTAGAGAATCAGCTATTCTGGATTGGGTGTTGTGCAATTAATCAGAACTGATTAGAAAACTTAAGGTAAAAGGACACTTGGAGGTAAGTGATCATAATATGATTGATTTTACACTGGAATTTGAAAAGGAGCTAAAGTCAGATGTATCAGTATTACAGTGTTACAAATTACAGAGGCATGAGATTTGATTTCTCAGGCTTCCATTACTGCCCCTTTGTGGAAGAAGCCAGGGTGATAGTAGATAGTTGCCTCTCTGACTGGAGTACCACGGGATCAGGGCTGGCTCCATTGTTGTTTGTCATCTATAGCAGTGACCTGTATGATAATGTGTTAACTGAATCAGCAGATTTGCCGATGACACCAAGATTCGGGGTATGGTGGACAGTGAGGAAGGCTATGATGGCTTGCAGTGGAATCTGGACCAGCTGGAAGAATGGGCTGAGAAATGGACAATGGAATTTAATGCAGACAAGGGTGAGGTGTTGCACTTCGGAGGTATCAGCCAGGGTAGGTCTTACACAGTGAATGTTAGGGCACTGAAGAATACGGTAGAACAAACGGATCTTGGAACACAGGTCCATAATTCATTGAAAGTGGCGTCACAAGTAGATAGGGTCATAAAAAAAGCTTTTGGCACATTGGCCTTATTAGATACCTCCAAGAACCCCAAAACCATATCCTTAACAAAGGACTCCAACATCTTCCCAGCCATTGAGCTCAGGCTAACTAGCCGATAATTTCCTTTTATGTTGGCTTTGACTTCCCTTGTTAGCCATGGTTGTGTCATCTTGCCTTTAGAATACTTCTTCCTCTTTGAGATGTATATATCCTGTGCTTTCCAAATTGCTTTTGGAAATTCCAGCCGTTGCTGCTCTGTCATTATCCCTGCCAGAGTTCTTTTCCAATCTATTCTGACACAGTATATGACCCCAACAGACTCACAGATAATGTATCACCTCACCTGGAAGGGCTGTTTGAGGCCCTGAATCGAAGTAAGGGAGGAGGTGTAGGGGCAGGTATAACACTTGTTCTGCTTGCAAGGGTAAGTGCCAGGAGGGAGATCAGTGGGGAGGGAGACATGGACAAGGGAGAGATCCCTGTGAAAAGCAGAAGGTGGAGAGGGGAAGGGAAGGATGTGCTTGGTGGTGGGATCCCATTGGAAATGCTGTAAGTTCCGGAGAATTATGTGATGGCTGGTGAGGTGATAGGTGAGGACAAGAGTAAACCTATCCCTAGTATGGTGGCGGAAGGATGGTGTAAGAGCAGACGTGCATGAAATGGAAGAGATGCAGTTGAGAGCAGCGTTGATGGTGGAGGAAGGGAAGCCCCTTTCTTTGAAAAAAGGAAGACATCTCCCTCGTCCTGGAATGAAAAGCCTCATCCTGAGAGCAGATGCGGCGGAGACGGAGGAATTGAGAGAAGGGGATGGTGTTTTTACAAGTAACAGGGTGGGAAGAGGCATAGTCCAGGTAGCTGTGAGAGTCTGTGGTTTTATAGTTGACATCAGTAGATAAGCTGTCTCCAGAGATACGGACAGTGAGATCGAGAAAGGGGAGGGAGCTGTCGGAAATGGACCAGGTAAACTTGAAGGCAGGATGGAAGTCGGAGGCAAAGTTGATGAAGTCAACGAACTTGGCATGGACGCAGGAAGCAGCGCCGAGCAGTCGTCGATGTAATGTAGGAAGTGAGCGAAACTTGTCCTCACTCTTAATAATTTCTCCTTTGGCTCCTTCCACTTCTTTCAAACAAAAGGTGTAGCCCTGGGCACTTGCATGGGTCCCAGCTGTGTCTGCCTGTTTGTTGGCTACATGACAGTCTATGTTCCAAGCTGACACTGGTGTCCGTCCCCACTCTTTCTACGCTATATTGATAACTTCTTTACCAGTCCTCTATACCATCCACAAGTCCACCAATCTTGATATCATCTGGAAAATTACTAACACACCCATTTATATTTTCATCCAAGTTATTCAACAAGTTAACAAATTTCACGATACATGCCAGTGATAATAAATCTGATTCTAATTCTGATCTATACACATCACAAACAGAAGGGGTCCCAGCACAGATCCCTGCAGAACATTGCAGTCCACAGAGTCGTGGCTGAAAGGCGGCCGTAGTTGGGAGCTGAACATCAAAGGATATATTTTGTATCAGAAGGACAGGCAGGAAGTCATAGGCGGTGGTGTGGGTCTGTTGGTAAGAGAAGTAATAATATATTTAGGAAGAGGTGACAGAGGATCAGAGAATCTTGAATCTTTGTGGGAGGAGTTAAGAAACTGCAAGGGTAAAAAAAACATTATGGGAATCATATATAGACCTCCAAATAGTAGCCAAGATGTGGGGTTGAGATGGCAAAGGGAGCTGGAAAAGGCATGTAATAAGGGTAATGACACAATTGTAATGGGGGACTTCAACATGCAAGGAGATTGGGAAAATCAGGTTGGTGCCAAATTGCAAGGGAGGGAATTTGTTGAATGCCTATGAGATGGATCTTTAGAGCAGCTTGTGCTCGACCCCACTCGGGGAAAGGTCATCTTAGGTTGGGTATTGTGCAATAATACAGATCTTATTAGGGAACTTAATATAAACAAACATTTAGGAGGCAGTGATCATAATATGATTGAATTCATACTGCAAATTGAGAGAGAGAAGCAAAAGTCAGATGTATCAGTATCACAATGGAATAAAGGGAATTAGAGAGGCATGAGAGAGGAGCTGGTCCAGATGGATTGGAGGAGGATACTGATGGAGATGATGGTAGAGCAGAGATGGCTGAAGTTTCAGGGAATAGTTTGCAAGGCACAGGGTAATATGTCGCACAGAAGAAGTTGTTCTCAGGGTTAGGCAACCGTGGCTGACAAGGGAAGTTAAGGACTGCATACAAGCCGAGGAAAGGGCATAAGGTAGCAAAAGTGAGTGGGAAGTTGTGTGACAAACAAGATGCTGGAAATCCAAGCAACACACACAAAACGCTGGAGGATGTCAGCAGGCCGGGCAGCGTCTATGGAAAAGAGTACAGTCAATGTTTCGACAGAGACCGTTCAGCAGGATTGGAGAGAAAAAGCTGAGGTGTCTGAGTTAGAAGCTGGGGGGGGGGGAGGGGAGGGAGAAACACAAGGTGAGAGGTGAAACCGGGAGGGGGAGAGGTGAAGTAAAGAGCTGGGAAGTTGACTGGTGAAAGAGATACAGGGCTGGAGAAGGGGGAGTCTGATAGGAGAGAACAGAAGATTATGGAAGAAAGAAAAAGGGGGAGGAGCACCAGAGGGAGGTGATGGGCAGGCAAGGAGAGAAGGTGAGAGAGGAAAAAGGGGATGGAGGGATGGAGAACAGAGAAGGGGGGCATTACGGGAAGTTCAAGAAATTGATGTTCATTCCATCAGGTTGGAGGCTACCATAAGATGTTGCTCCTCCAACATGATTGTGGCATCTTTGTGACAGTAGAGGAGGCCATGGATAGACATGTCAGAATGGGAATGGGAAGTGTAATTAAAATGGGTGGACACTGGGAGATCCTGCTTTTTCTGGTGGACGGAGCATAGGTGCTTGGTGAAGTGGTCTTACAATCTGCATCAGGTCTCACTGATACACAAGAGGCCACACCGGGACCACTATAGATGACCCCAACAGACTCACAGGTGGAGTATTGCCTCATCTGGAAGGACTGTTTGGGGCCCTGAATGGTGGTGGGAGAGAAGATGTAGGGGCAGGTGTAGCAGAACAAGTGCTACAAGATCCTACAAGAAGGGAAAAGATTAAATATAAAGGCAAACTAGCCAATAATATAAAGCAGGATACTAAAAGTTTCCTGTAAGAGTAAAAGGGAGGTGAGAGTTGAAATTGGACCATTGGAAAATGAGGCAAGTGAGGTAATAATGGGGACAAAGAAATGACAGATGGGCTTAATGGGTACTTTTCACCTGTCTTCACTGTGGAAGACACTAGCAGTGTGCCAGTGGTCCATGAGTGTCTGGGAGGAGGGAGTGCCATTGCTACTAAAAAGGAAAAAAACCCTAGACAAACTAAAAGGTCTTAAGGTGGATAAGTCACCTGGGCCAGATGGACTACATCCCAGAGTCCTGAGAGAGGTTGCTGAAGAGATTGCGGATGCATTGGTCATGATCTTTCAAGAATCACTTGATTCTGGCATGGTCCTGGAAGACTGGTAGATTGCAAAGGTCAGTTCACACTTAAAGAAGGGAGGAAGACAAAAGAAAGGAAATTATAGGTCAGTTAACCTAACCTCAGTGGTTGGGAAAATGTTGGAGTCTATTATTAATGATGAGGTTTCGGGGTACTTGGAGACTAATGATAAAATAAGTCAAAGTCAGCATGGTTTCTGTGAAGGGAAATCTTGCCTGACAAATCCATTAGAGTTCTTAGTGGAAGTAACAAGCAAGGTGGACAAAGGAGAGGCAGTGGATGTCATTTAGTTAGCTTTTCAGAAGGCATCTGATAAAGTGCCACACATAAGTCTGCTTAACAAGATAAAATCCCAAAGCATTACAGGAAAGATACTGGCATATATAGATGAATGCTAACAGTCAGGAGGCAGCTAGTGGGAATAAAAGGGCCTTTTCTGGTTGGTTGCCAGTGACTGGTGGTTTTCCACAGAGGTCTGTATTTGGACCCCTATTTTTCACGTTGTTTGTCAATGATTTAGATAATGGAATTAATGGCTTTGAGGCAACGTTTGTGGATGATATAAAGATAGGTGCAGGGTTAGGTAGTGCTGAGGAAGCAATGCAATTTCCTCTGGTGGGGGTATCCAGAACTAGAGGGCACAGCCTCAATCTTGAGGGGTGACCTTTCAAACCAGAATTAAGAAGGAATTTTTTTAGCCAGAGAATAGTGATTCTGTGGAATTCTCTGCCACAGATTGTGATGGAGGCCAAGTCTGTGGGTATATTTAAGGTGGAAGTCGATAGTTTCCTGATCAGTCAGGGCATCAGAGGGTGTAGTGAGAAGGCAGGTGTATGGGATCCAGGATCAGCCATGATTTAATGGTGGAGACGATGAGCTGAGTGGCCTAATTCTTATCCTATGTCTTATGGTCTTAATGCCACTAATTACAAATTTGCCACTCTAAATCCCACAGACTGTTGGGTGGCCAATAATCTCATTAATGTGGTCCTACCTTCCTTATTCCTCAGTTCTCCCCACAGAGCCTCACGAGACTAGCTCTGCAGCCTGATCTGACTGAGCACTGCCGGAACATTTTCCCTGGCAGGTAACACCATGCCTCTTCCTTTCATCCATCCTGCTCTATCACATCCAAAAGTACAGAAAGGCAGAACACAGAGCTGCCAGTCCTGCAGCCCAAACAGCACTAAGGGCTACAATGTCATCATTCTGTGTGCTGATCCATGCCCTAACTTCATCCGCCTTTCCTACAATACTCCTTGCACTGAAAGATACGCAGCTCAGAACATTAGTCTCACTATGCTCAACCTTTTGATTCCTGACTTTGTATGTCGGTTTAACAAAATCTTTCCCTACTGTCTGTTGTGGTAATCTGGTTTCCATCCCAGTGCATCTCTACTTTAAACAGCATCCACCTGCTGCCCCCACTAGAAACACTTACTTGTTACCAGCACTCACCTGGTGCCGACACTCACCCGGTGCCGACGCTCACCCGATACGGACGCTCACCCGATACGGACGCTCACCCGATACGGACGCTCACCTGTTACCAACAGTCACCTTCTACTAACACTCAAATACACCAACACTCACTTGATACCAACATAGATTCATAGAACACTACAGCACAGAAATTGGTCCTTCGGCCCATCTACTCTGTGCCAAACCATTGATCTGCCTCGTCCCATCAACCTTCAGCTGGACCATAGCCACTCACCTGTTACCAGTACTCACCTTTTCACAATCACTCACCTGTCCACACCGTTACCAGTACTCACCTTTTCACAATCACTCACCTGTCCACACCATTACCAGTACTCACCTTTTCACAATCACTCACCTGTCCACACCGTTACCAGTACTCACCTTTTCACAGTCACTCACCTGTCCACACCATTACCAGTACTCACCTTTTCACAGTCACTCACCTGTCCACACCATTACCAGTACTCACCTTTTCACAGTCACTCACCTGTCCACACCGTTACCAGTACTCACCTTTTCATAGTCACTCATCTGTCCACACCATTACCAGTACTCACCTTTTCACAGTCACTCACCTGTCCACACTGTTACCTGTACTCACCTTTACCAGTTACTCACCTGTCCACACTGTTACCAGCACTCACCTTTTCACAGTCACTCACCTGTCCACACTGTTACCTGTTCTCACCTTTTCACAGTCACTCACCTGTCCACACTGTTACCAGTACTCACTTTTTCACACTCACCTGTCCACACCATTACCAGTACTCACCTGTCCACACTGATGGCACACAGGTTGAAAATGGAGGCGGTGCACAACATGACATCCATGGTCATGAGGTAATCACAGAGACCAGGCCCAAGGGTCCAAACTCCACCCTGGAACTAAACAGAGTGATCAATTGGTCCATTACACCAGCATGACCGTCTCACCTCACTCCCCACTCCAACAAACATAACTGTTGACCAACATAGCACACATCAGTTCGGATACAGTCACAGATTTCCCATCACCGAACAGCGTGTGCTGCAGGAAGAGCTGGGGGAGCTGGATGTGGCTAGCAAAATGGCTGCTACCCATTAACTCAACAGCATGTTTATTCACTGATAACTACGGCCATTCCACACATAGACTGGGACCATTCCTGGACCCCAGTACATCCATCAGTCTCCCTGTGATAGATCACCTCTATGTCCCATTATAGATCTCCCCTGTATCATTATAGATCACCACCCGTGTCCCATTATAGATCACCCGTGTCCCATTATGGATCACCCCTGTATCGTATTATAGATCACCCCCTGTCCAGTTATCGATCTCCCCTGTATTGCATTATAGATCACCGTGACCCATTATAGATCACCCTGTGACCCATTATAGATCACCCATGTCCCGTCGTAGATCACCCGTCCTGTCATAGATCACCCGTGTCTCGTTATAGATCACCCGTGTCTCGTTATAGATCACCCGTGTCCTGTTATAGATGACCACCCTGTGTCCCGTTATAGATCACTACCGTGTCCTGTTATAGATCATGGGTTCTAGTGGTTGATCTGGGGAGGGGTGGGTGAGATTGTGCGGGGGGTTTGAGTACTGGGCAATGGGGTGACTGAGAGAGTGAAGGTGAGGTTTGGTGTGGGGGTGAGTACTGGGGGATGCGGTGAGTGAGGGTCGATGGGTGGGAGTGTTGATGTAGGGGGGCAGATGAGGTTGGGTTGGGGGTTGTGTACTGGGGGCTGGGGTGAGTGAGAGTGTTGATGGGGGGTGGATGAGGTTGGGTTGGGGGTTGTGTACTGTGGGCTGGGGTGAGTAAGAGTATTGATGAGGGGGGTGGATGAGGTTGGGTTGGGGGTTGAGTACTGTGGGCTGGGGTGAGTGAGAGTGTTGATGAGGGAGGGGTGGATGAGTTTGGGTTGGGGGTTGTGTACTGCGGGCTGGGGTGAGTGAGTGTTGATGAGGGAGGGGTGGATGAGGTTGGGTTGGGGGTTGTGTACTGCGGGCTGGGGTGAGTGAGAGTGTTGATGAGGGAGAGGTGGATGAGGTTGGGTTGGGGGTTGTGTACTCGGGGCTGGGGTGAGTGAGAGTGTTGATGAGGGAGGGGTGGATGAGTTTGGGTTGGGGGTTGAGTACTGTGGGCTGGGGTGAGTGAGAGTGTTGATGAGGGAGGAGTGGATGAGGGAGGGGTGGATGAGGTTGGGTTGGGGGTTGTGTACTGCGGTCTGGGGTGAGTGAGAGTGTTGATGAGGGAGGGGTGGATGAGGTTGGGTTGGGGGATTGTGTACTGGGGGCTGGGGTGAGTGAGAGTGTTGATGAGGGAGGGGTGGATGAGTTTGGGTTGGGGGTTGTGTACTGCGGGCTGGGGTGAGTGAGTGTTGATGAGGGAGGAGTGGATGAGGTTGGGTTGGGGGTTGAGTACTGCGGGCTGGGGTGAGTGAGAGTGTTGAAGAGGGAGGGGTGGATGAGGTTGGGTTGGGGGTTGTGTACTGCGGGCTGGGGTGAGTGAGAGTGTTGATGAGGGTGGGGTGGATGAGGTTGGGTGAGATTACGTAGGATGAGTTTCTGGATTTTGGGGCAGAGGTGAGATGTGGGTGGATTTTAAAGGGCGTTTTGGTGGGTTGAGGTGGTGACTGAAGGTTGGTGAGGAAGTCTCCATATTAGGTGGATTCAGGCCGGATGGGGGCTGATGTGAAGGTGGTGGAGAGGTTAGGGATTAAGTGGGGTGAGAGGTTGAGGTGAAGTTGTGTGGTTGGGTGGAGAGGCAGGGAAGGGGGTTATTATGGGCGAAAGGACTCACCTCCTGGAAAACATAGAGCGGGAGGACGAGGAGTGCGAGAAGCAGGTCGGAGACGGCGAGGCTAGCGATGAAGATGTTGGTGGCTGTCCGGAGCGGTGGCTCGGTGCACACGCTAAGGCAGACGAGCAGATTCCCGGCCAGGATCAACAGGATGAGCAGCGTCCCGAAGAGCAGTGCTGGGATGTGGTGACCTGGCAGAGGCGGTTCGGACGTCGTCTCCCCGCTGCTCAAGTTGTTCATAGTCCGCCTGTGGGACCCGGGAAACCCGAGATCAGTCTCAGATCCTCGGGAAATAATCTCCAGGTCCCGGATCAATCTTCAGTTCTCGGGATCTCAAAGTCAGTCCTAAATCCTCAGGTGCAGTTGCATCAAGCCCGGAGCATCCCAGATTCCTGGGAATCACCGCGGGTTCAATCACAGATTTCCGAGAGTTGCTCGGGATCCTGAGATCAGTCCCGGAACCCCGGGATACCAGATATTTTCGAGGATCTACGGGGGATAACTCGGAAATGTGGAAAGGGATCTGGGACGCAGTGTCCCCTGTCCCGGGACGCCGGTACTGGTCCTTCGGTCCGCTGTCCAGACCGCACTGCGCGCTGTCCGAACGCATCTGAGCTCCCGGGAGTTGCGCCGGCGGATCCGCTCAACCTTCGTGGGATCGTTCCAGCACGGAACCTCATTGGTCCCGACAGCGGAGATCCGCCCTCCCATCCCGGGACGGACCGAGGAACTCCTCCAAGCTAAGGGCTGCTGCTCCAGCCGCCCGACATTCGGCCAGACACTGGGGGGGTGTGGGAGTTACAGGCTGCTGGTTCCAGGCAGAGTGCCGCTGAACCCCAGAGCAGGGTAAATCACAGAGTGGGGGTAAACACCGTGCCCTTCCAATCGTGTCTATTAAAACACAGAACACAGACTGTACAGCACAGGAAGTTCCTTCGGCCCACAATGTTGTGCTGATCCAATTAAATGGCCAACTAATCCCTTCTGCCTACACAATGTCCATATCCTTCCATTCCCAGACTCTCAGGGAGCTGAACGTCCAAGGATATACGCTGTATCAGAAAGATAGGTTAGTAAGCAGAGGGGGTGGTGTGGCTCTGTGTATAAGAAATAATATTAATTCATTAAAAAGAGATGACGTAGGATTGGAAGGTGTAGAATATCTATGTGTTGAATTAAGAAATGGCAAGGGTGAAAGGACTCTAATGGCAGTTGTATACAGGCCTCCAAACAGCAGCCGGGATGTGGATTACAAATTACAGCAGGAGATAGAAAAGACGTGTCAGAAGGACAATGTCATGATAATCGTTGGGGATTTTAACATGAAAGTGGATTGGGAAAACCAGGCCAGTACTGGACCTCAAGAGAGAGAATTTGTAGAATGTCTAAGGGATGGCTTTTTAGAACAGCTTGTTGTTGAGCCCACTAGGGGATTGGCTGTGCTGGATTGGGTGTTGGGCCATGATCCAGAGGTGATGAGAGAACTTAAGGTTAAGGAACCCTTAGGGAACAGTGATCACAATATGATCGAGTTCACATTGAAATTTGAGAAGGAGAAACTAAATTCCAATGTGTCAGTATTTCAGTGGAATAAAGGAAATTGCAATGGCATGAGAGGAGAACTGGCTAAGATTGACTGGAAAGGGACACTAGCGGGAAGGACAGCAGAGTTTCTGCAAAAAATGAGGGAAGTGCAAGACGGATATATTCCAAATAAGAAGAAATTTTCAAAGGGAAGAAGGACACTACTGTGGCTGACAAGTGAAGTCAGAGCCAAAGTAAAAGCAAAGGAGAGCGCTTACAAGGAAGCCAGAGGTAGTGGGAAGATAGAGGATTGGAGAGCTTTTAAAAACTTGCAGAAGGAAGCTAAGAAGGTCATTCAGAATGAAAAGATGAATTATGAGAGGAAGCTAGCAACTAATATCAAAGTAGATACTAAAAGCTTTTTTAAGTACATGAAGGGTAAAAGAGAGTTGAGGGTAGATATAGGACCAATAGAAAATGACACTGGAGATATTGTAATAAGAGATGCAGAGATGGCAGAGGAACTGAATGCATATTTTGCATCAGTCTTCACAATGGAAGACGTCTGTAGTATACTGGCCATTCAAGAGTGTCAGGGAAGTGTCAGGGTGCTCAGGAAGCTTAATGATCTGATGGTGGGTAAATTTCCTGGACCTGATGGAATGCACCCTTGGGTTCTGAAGGAAGTAGCTGGAGAGCTTGCGGAGGCATTAACAATGATCTTTCAAGAATTGCTAGATCCTAGCATTGTACTGGATGACTGGAAAATTGCAAATTTTACTCCACTATTTAAGAAGGGTGGGAGGCAGCAGAAAGAAAACTATAGACCTGTTAGCCTGACATCAGTGGTTGGGAAGTTGTTGGAATCGATTGTTAGAGATGAGATTATGGTGTACCTGGAGTCACATGACAAGACAGGCCAAAGCCAGCATGGTTTCCTGAAAGGAAAATCCCGCCTTACAAACCTGCTACAATCCTTTGAGGAAATTACAAGCAGAAAAGACAAAGGAGATGCAGTAAACTTGGTGTACTTGGATTTTCAGAAGGCCTTTGACAAGGTGCCAGACATGAGGCTGCTTAGCAAGACAAGAGCCCATGGAATTACAGGGAAGTTACTAGCAATGACTGGTTGGCAGAAAACAGAGTGGGAATAAAGAGATCCTATTCTGGCTGGCTGCTGGTTACCAGTGGAATTCCACAGGGGTCAGTGTTGGGACCGCTACTTTTTATGATGTATGTCAATGATTTGGACTTCGATATTAATGGATTTGTGGCTAAATTTGCTGATGATGCAAAGATAGGTGGAGGAGCAGGTAGTGTTGAGGAAACAGAGAGACCACACTTGGAGTATTGTGTGCAGTTTTGGGCTCCATATTTTAAAAAGGATATACTGTCACTGGAGAGGGTTCAAAGAAGATTCAAGAGAATGATTCAAGGAATGAAAGGATTAGCGTATGAGGAAAGTCTGGCAGCTCTTGGGCTGTATTCCTTGTTCAGGAGAATGAGAGTGGATCTCATAGAAACATTCCGAATGTTAAGAGGCCTGAACAGATTAGATATGCAAAGTTATTTCCCATGGTAGGGGATTCTAGGACAAGAGGGCACAACTTCAGGATTGAAGGACATCCATTTAGAACTGAGATGCAGAGAAATTCTTGAAATGAATGCTAACATAGCATTTACCTTCCTCACCACCAACTCTACCTGCAAATTAACCTTTAGGGTGTTCTGCACAAGGACTCCCAAGTCCCCTTGCACCTCAGATTTTTGGATTTTTTTCCCCCATTGAGAAAATAGTCTATTATCAAATAGTTTATTTCTATTACTAAAGTGCATGACCATAAATTTTCCAACATTGTATTTCATTTGCTTTTCTTTGCTTTCCTTGTGAAAAGGAAAAGGACCTTGGCAATTGTGGGGATGACTTTCAGTGGACAAATGCTTGAGTGTACAGACATTAAGAAAGAGGATGTGCCATAGATCTTGAAAGGTATTAAGTTAGATAAGTCGCTGGGACCGGATGAGATACACCCCAGGCTGCTGTGGGAAACAGGGGAGGAGATTGCTGAGTCTCTGGTGATGATCTTTGCATCATCAGTGGGGACGGGAGAAGTACCAGAGGATTGGGAGTTTGCAAACGTTGTTCCCTTGTTCAAGAAAAGGAGTAGCGATAACCCAGGAAATTATAGACCAGTGAATCTTACTTCACTGGTGAGCAAGTTGTTGGAGAAGATCCTGAGAGGCAGGATTTATGAGCATTTGGAGAGATATAATCTGATTAGGGCAGTTCATGCCTTACGAACCTGATTGAATTCTTTGAGGATGTAACAAAACACATTGATGAAGGTAGAGCAGTGGATGCAGTGTATACTGATTTCGGTAAGTTTTTGATAAAGTTTCCCATGCAAGGCTCATTCAGAAAGTAATAAGGCATGGGATCCAAGGGGACATTGCTTTCTGGATCCAGAATTGGCTTTACACAGAAGGCAAAGTGTGGTTGTAAGTGGTTCATATTCTGCATGGAGGTTGGTGACCAGTGGTGTGCCTCAGGGATCTGTTCTGGGACCCCTCCTCTTTGTGATTTTTATAAATGACCTGGATGAAGAAGTAGGGGGGGGGGGGTTTAGTAAATTTGCTGATGACACAAAAGTTGGGGGTGTTGCGGATAGTCTGGAGGGTTGTCAGAGTTTACAGCAGGACCTTGATAGGATACAGAACTGGGCTGAGACATGTGAAGTGGTTTATTTCAGTAGGCTGAATTTGAAGAAGGAATATAACATTAATGGTAAGACTCTTGGCAGTGTGGAGGATCAGTGAGATCTTGGGGTCCGTGTCCATAGGACACTCAAAATTGCTCCACAGATTGACAGTGTTGTTAAAAAGGCATATGGTGTGTTGGCCTTCATCAACCATGGGATTGAGTTCAAGAACCGTGAGGTAATGTTACCGCTGTATAAGACCTTAGTTAGACCCCACTTGGAGTACTGTGTTCAGTTCTGGTCACCTCACTACAGGAAGGATGTGGATACTATAGTGACAGTGCAGAGGAGATTTACAAGGATGTTACCTGGATTGGGGAGCATGCCTTATGAGAATAGGGTGAGTGAACTCGGCCTTTTCTCCTTGGAGCGACGGAGGATGAGAGGTGACCTGATGGAGGTGTATAAGATAATGAGAGGCATTGATCGTGTGGATAGCTGGAGTCTTCTTCCCCGGCTGAATTGGCTAACATGAGAGGGCACAGTTTTAAGATTCTTGGAAGTGAGTACAGAGGGGATGCCAGGGGTAAGTTTTACACACAGAGTGGCAGGTGTGTGGAATTCACTGCTGGCGAAGGTGATGGAGATGGATACAATAGGGTGTTTTAAGAGACTCTTAGATAGGTACATGGAGCTTAGAAAAATAGAGGGCTATGTGGTAGGAAAATTCTAAGCAGCTTCTAGAGTAGGTTACATGGGTCAGCACAACATTGTGGGCCGAAGGACCTGAAATGTGCTGTAGATTTTGTGTTCTATGTTCTATATTTGCCTCTTTCTTGCCCATTCTCCTAATTTGTCTAAGTCCTTCTGCAGCCTCCCTGTTCCTCACTACCTGCCCCTCCATCAATCTTTATTTCATCTGAAAATTTGGCAACAAAGACATCTATTGCATCATCTAAATCATTTATATACAGCATAAAAAGAAGCGGTTGCAACCTGACCCCTGCGGAAAACCACTAGTCACTGGCAGCCAACCAGAACAGGATCCTTTTATTCCCACTCACTGCCTCCTACCAGTCAGCCAATGCTCTAACCATGTTAGTAACTTACCTGTGATAGTTAACTAGGTAAGCAGCCTCGTGTATGGCACCTTGTCAAAGGCCTTCTGAAAGTCCAAATATACAGCATCCACCTTGAAATCTCCTCAAAGAATTCCAACAAGTTTGTCAGGCAAGGTTTTTCTTTTAGTTCACGGAAGGGTTCACAAGCTTCATCCAGAAGTGAATCAAGGAAGTCATCCCCCAAAAATCAGTCAGGGTCTATCCAAACCTGAAAGACTGGATCAACAGTTCCGTGCGAGCAGCTCTAACTGCGCGAGTCAGAGCTTGCGTTGCCGGTAATCAGCAGGAGCTCAAGAAATGCAGCTACAATCCGCGCAAGGTCATCATGGCAGCGAAACAATACAGGGACAAGATCCAGACACAACTTTCCACCAACAACACACACAAGGTCTGCACACTATCGCGGATTTCAAAGCTAAACTGCCTCTCTCCCAGATGAGCTAAATCTTTCTCACGCTCGGTTCGATGTCACCAACACTGAGCCCCTGAGGAGAGCCGCCAAAATGACCGGCACCTTGGTCGTCTCTGAGGCTGAAGTAAGCAGGTGTTTCCAATGGGTGGGCAGTCCCAAGGCAGCAGGACCAGACAGCATCCCAGGGCGAGTACTCAGGATGTGCGCAGCACAACTGGCAGGTTGTTTGCAGACATTTTTAATCTCTCCCTCTCCAGTGTAGAGTGCCATCCTGCTTCAAAATATCCACCATTGTTCTTGTACCTAAAAAGACCAAGGTAACATGTCTGAATGACTGGTGTCCTGTCGCACTCACATCAATAATAAGAAAATGCTTTGAGAGGCTGGTCAAGGACAACATCTGCAGCATACTACCACCCTCACTGGACCCCTTACAATTTGCCTACTGATGTAACTGATCAACAAGTGACACAATAGCCACAGCTCTACACACCGTCCTTACTCATCTGGATAAGAAGGATGCTTATGTGAGAATGTTGTTCTTAGACTACAGTTCAGCATTCAACATCATAATTCCCTCCAGGCTCAGCAAGAAGCTCAGAGACCTCGGTCTTCACCCCGCCTTGTGTAGCTGGTTCCTGGACTTCCTGTCAGATCGCCGGCAGGTGGTAAAAGTGGGCTCCCTCACCTCTGCCCCTCTGACCCTCAACACAGGAACCTGCCAGGGCTGTGTTCTAAGCCCCTCCTTTACTCTCTGTACACCCATGACTGCAGCACCACCCACAGCTCCAATCTGCTAATTAAATTTGCTGACGACATTACACTGATTGGCTTAATTTCAAATAATAATGAGGCAGCCTACAGAGAAGTCACTACCCTGACACAGTGGTGTCAAGGAAACAATCTCTCCCTCAATGTCGCAAAAACAAAGGAGCTGGTTGTGGACTACAGGAGGAATGGAGACGGTCCAGCCCCTATTGACATGAATGGATCTGGGGTTGAGGGGATGAACAGCTTTAAGTTCTTCGGCATAAACATCACCGAGGATCTCACGTGGTCTATAGATACCGGCTGTGTGGTGAAAAAAGCACAACAACGCCTCTTTCACCTCAGACACTTGACAAAGTTTGGTATGGGTCCCTAAATCCTAAGAACTTTCTACAGGGGCACAATTGAGAGCATCCTGACTGGCTGCATCACTGCCTGGTATGGGAACTGTACTTCGCTCAATCACAGGACTCTGCAGAGAGTGGTGTGGACAGCCTAGCACATCTGTAGGTGTGAACTTCCCACTATTCAGGACACTTACAAAGATACTCACACCTCCATCCTCGATCGGGTGACACTCACGCCTCTAATCTCAATTGGGTGTTGTGCAATGGACCAGAATTGATCAGAGAGCTTAAAGTAAAAGAAGAACTGGAGGAAGTTATCATGATATGATCCAATTCACCCTGAAATTTGAGAAGGAGCAGCTAAAGTAAGATGTATCAGTATTTAATATAGAAACATAGAAAAACTACAGCACAATACAGGCCCTTCAACCCACAAAGCTGTGCTGAACATGTCCTTAAATTAGAAATTACCTAGCGTTACCCATAGCCCCTCATTTTTCTCAGTTCCATGTACCTGTCCATGAATCTCTTAAAAGAGGGGGAACGTCGACTCAGACCATGAGAGGCCTGCGTTGGGCATTTTCATGCCTTGCAAGGTGCAGATTGGAAGTCTGTGTGGGGCGCCACTCCTCACACAGACACTAGAGCAATGTGTGGTTAAGTGCTTTGCTTAAGGACACAAAGATGCTGCCACAGCTGAGGCTCGAACTAGCAACCTTGAGATCACTAGATGAACGCCTTAACCACTTGGCCACGTGCCCGACACAAAAGACCCTATTGTATCCGCTTCCACCATCGTCGCCGGCAGCCCATTCCACGCACTCATCACTCTCGGCGTAAAAAACTTACCCCTGACATCTCCTCTGTACCTACTTCCAAGCACCTTAAAACTGTGCACTCTCATGCTAGCCATTTCATCCCTGGGAAAAAGCCACTGACTATACACATGATCAATGCCTCTCATCATCTTATACCCCTCTGTCAGGTCACCTCTCACCTCCATTGCTCTGAGGAAAAAAGCCCGAGTTCACTCAACCTATTCTCATAAGACATGCTGGCCAATCCAGGCAACATCCTTGTAAATCTCCTCTGCACCCTTTCTATAGTTTCCACATCCTTCCTGTAGTGAGGTGACCAGAACTGAGCACAGTACTCCAAGTGGGGTCTGACCAGGGTCCTATACCATTACCTCTCGGCTCTTAAACTCAATCCTCCGGTTGATGAAGGCCGATGCACCGTATGCCTTCTTAACCACAGAGTCAACCTGCGCAGCAGCTTTGAGTGTCCTATGGACTCGGACCCCAAGATCTCTCTGATCCTCCACACTGCCAAGAGTCTTACCATTAATACTATGTTCTGCCATCATATTTGACCTACCAAAATGAACCACTTCACACTTATCTGGGTTGAACTCCATCTGCCACTTCTCAGCCCAGTTTTGCATCCTATCAATGTCCCATTGTAACCTCTGACAGCCCTCCACACTGTCTACAACATCCCCAACCTTCGTGTCATCAGCAAATTTACTAACCCATCCCTCTACTTCCTCATCCTGATCATTTATAAAAGTCATGGAGAAGGGGTCCCAGAACAAATCCCTGAAGCACACCACTAGTCACCAACCTCCATGCAGAATATGATCTGTCTACAATCAGTCTTTGCCTTCTGTGGGCAAGCCAGTTCTGGATCCACAAAGCAATGTCCCCTTGGATCCATGCCCCCTTACTTTCTCAATAAGCCTTGCATGGGGTACCTTATCAAATGCCTTGCTGAAATCCATATACACTACATCTACTGCTCTACCTTCATCAATGTGTTTAGTCACATCCTCAAAAAATTCAATAAGGCTTGTAAGGCACGAGCTGCCTTTGACAAAGCCACGCTGACTATTCCTAATCATATTATGCTTCTCCAAATTTCATAAATTCTGCCTCTCAGGATCTTTTCCATCACGTTACCAACTACTGAAGTAAGATTCACTGATCTATAATTTCCCAGGCTATCTTTACTCTCTTTCTTGAATAAGGGAACAACATCTGCAACCCTCTAATCCTCTGGAACCTCTCCCATCCCCATTGATGATGCAAAGATCATCACCAGAGGCTCAGCAATCTCCTCTATCACCTCCCACAGTAGTCTGGGGTACATCTCGTCTGGTCCCGGAGACTTATCCAACTTGATCCTTTCCCAAAGCTCCAGCACATCCTCTTTCTTAATGTCTATATGCTTAAAGTTTTCAATCCACTGTAAATCATCTCTACAATTGCCAAGATCCTTTTCCATAGTGAATACTTTATTACTTTATTGTTGCCAAACAATTTATACTAAAGCGTGTAATCATCACAGCAATATTTGATTCTGTGCTTCCCGCTCCCTGGAGTACAAATCGATAGTAAGTATAATAAAAATTTAAATTATAAATCATAAATAGAAAATAGAAAAGGGAAAGTAAGGTAGTGCATAAAAACTGAGAGGCAGGTCCGAATATTTGGAGAGTATGGCCCAGATCCGGGTCAGGATCCATTCAGCAGGCTTATCACAGTTGAAAAGAAGCTGTTCCCAAATCTGGCCATATGAGTCTTCAAGCTCCCGAACCTTCTCCCCGAGGGAAGAGGGATGAATAGTGTGTTGGCTGGGTGGGTCGTGTCTTTGATTATCCTAGCAGCAGTGCTCTGACAGAATACTGAAGCAAAGTACTTATTAAGTACCTCTGCTATCTCCTTCGGTTCCATACACACATTTCCACTGTCACACTTGATTGGTCCTACTCTCTCATGTCTTATCCTCTTGCTCTTCACATATTTGTAGACTGTCTTAGGGGTTTCTTTAATCCTGCTCGCCAAAGCTTTCTCATGACCCCTTCTAATTTCATTAGGTAATTAGGGCTCTCCTAATTTCATTCTTAAGCTCCTACTTGCTAGCCTTATAATCTTCTAGATCTCTATCAATACCAAGTTTTTTGAACTTTTCGTAAGCTTTTCTTCTTGTCTAGATTTTCAACAGCCTTTGTACGTCACCGTCCCTATACCCTACCATCCTTTCCCTATCTTATTGGAATGTACTTATGCAGAACACCATGCAAATATCCCCTGAACATTTGCCATATTTTTGCCGTACATTTCCCTGAGAACATCTGTTCCCAATTTATGATTAAAGAGGAGGAAGTACTGGCGCTTTTAAGGAATATTAAAGTGGATAAGTCTCTGGGTCCTGACAGGATATTCCCTAGAACCTTGAGCGAAGTTAGTGTGGAAATAGCAGGGGCTCTGACAGAAATATTTCAAATGTCATTTGAAACGGGGATGGTGCCGGAGGATTGGCGTATTGCTCATGTTGTTCCATTGTTTAAAAAGGGTTCTAAGAGTAAACCTAGCAATTATCAGCCTGTGGGTTTGACGTCAGTGGTGGATAAATTGATGTAAAGTATTCTTAGAGATGGTATATATAATCATCTGGATAGACAGGGTCTGATTAGGAACAGTCAACATGGAATTGTGTGTGGAAAGTCATGTTTGACAAATTTTTTTGAATTTTTTGAAGAGGTTACTAGGAAAGTTGATGAGGGTGAAGTGGTGGATGTTGTCTATATGGACTTCAGTAAGGCCTTTGACAAGGTTCCACACGTTAGGTTAGTTAGGAAGGTTCAATCGTTAGGTATTAATATTGAAGTAGTAAAATAGATTCAACAGTGGCTGGATGGGAGATGCCAGAGAGGAGTGGTGGATAACTGTTTGTCATATTGGAGGCTGGTGACTAGCGGTGTGCCTCAGGGATCTGTACTGGGTCCAATGTTGTTTGTCATATATATTAATGATCTGGATGATGGGGTGGTAAATTGGATTAGTAAGTATGCAGATGATACTAAGATAGGTGGTGTTGTGGATAATGAAGTAGGTTTTCAAAGCTTGCAGAGAGATTTAGGCCAGTTAGAAGAGTGGGCTGAAAGATGGCAGATGGAGTTTAATGCTGATAAATGTGAGGTACTACGTTTTGGTAGGACTAATCAAAATAGGACATACATGGTAAATGGTAGAGCATTGAAGAATGCAGTAGAACAGGGGGATCTAGAAATAATGGTGCATAGTTCCCTGAAGGTGGAATCTCATGTGGATAGGGTGGTGAAGAAAGCTTCTGGTATGCTGGCCTTTATAAATCAACGCATCTCAACTCCTATACTCAATGCTATGTTGAAATTGTACAAGGCATTGTTAAGACCAAATTTGGAGTATTGTGTACAGTTCTGGTCACCAAATTATAGGAAAGTTGTCAACAAAATAGAGAGAGTACAGAGAAGATTTACTAGAATGTTACCTGGGTTTCATCTCCTAAGTTACAGAGAAAGGTTGAACAAGTTGGGTTTTTATTCTTTGGAGCGTAGAAGGTTGAGGGGGGACTTGAAAGAGGTACTTAAAATTATGAGGGGGATAGACAGAGTTGACGTGGATAGGCTTTTTCCATTGAGAGTGGGGGAGATTCAAACAAGGGGACGCGAGTTGAGAGTTAGAGGGCAAAAGTTTAGGGGTAACATGGGGGGAACTTCTTTACTCAGAGTGGTAGCTGTGTGGAACGAGCTTCCAGCAGAAGTGGTTGAGGCAGGTTTGATATTGTCATTTAAAGTTAAATTGGATCGCTATATGGACAGGAAAGGAATGGTGGGTTATGGGCTGAGTGCAGGTCGGTGGGACTTGGTGAGAGTTCGGCACGGACTAGAAGGGCCGAGGTGGCCTGTTTCCATGCTGTAACTGTTATATGGTTATGCTTCCAAGTTCTTGCCTGATAGCATCATATTTTCCCTTACTCCAATTAAACACTTTCCTAACTTGTCTGTTCCTATCTCTCTCCAATGCTATGGTAAAGGAGATAGAATTATGATCACTATTTCCAAAATGCTCTCCCACTGAGAGACCTGACACCTGACCAGGTTCACTTCCCAATACCAGATCAAGTACAGCCTCTCCTCTTGTAGGCTTATCTACATATTGTGTCAGAAAACCTTCCTGAACACACCTAACAAACTCCACCCCATCTAATCCCCTTGCTCTAGGGAGATGCCAATCAATATTTGGAAAATTAAAATCTCCCAGCAAAACAACCCTGTTATTATTGCACCTTACCAGAATCTGCTCCTCGATGTCCCTGTTACTATTGGGTGGTCTATAAAAAACACCCAGCAGAGTTATTGACCCCTTATTGTTTCTAACGTACACCCACAGAGAGTCAGTAGACAATTCCTCCATGACTTCCTCCTTTTTTGCAGCTGTGACACTATCTCTGATCAGTATCTCATCACCCCCATCTGTTTTGCTTCCCTCCCTGTCCTTTCTGAAACATCTCAAGCTTGGCACTCTAAGTAACCATGCCTGCCCCTAGGCCCCAAGTCTCTGTAATGGCTACAACATCATAGCTCCAAGTACTGATCCACGTGCTAAGCTCATCCGCTTTATGCATAATAATCCCCACATTAAAATAGACACATCTCAAACCATCGGTCTGAGCGTATCCCTTCTCTATCACCTGCCTATCTTCCCTCTCACACTGTCTCCAAGCTTTCTCTATTTGTGAGCGAACCTTCCTTTCCTCTGTCACTCCAGTTTGGTTCCCACCCCCTAGCAATTCTAGTTTAAACTCTCCCCAATAACCTTAGCAAATCTCCCCACCAGGATATTGGTCCTCCTGGGATTCAAGTGCAACCTGTCCTTTTTGTACAGGTCATGCCTGCCCCAAAAGAGGACCCAATGATCCAGAAATCTGAATCCCTGCCCCCTGCTCCAATCCCTCAGCCACGCATTTATCCTCCACCTCATTCTATTCCTATTCTCACCGTCACGTGGCACAGGCAGTAATCCCGAGATTACTACCTTTGAGGTCCTGCTTCTCAACTTCCTTCCTAACTCCCTGTAGTCTGCTTTCAGGACCTCTTCCCTTTTCCTACCTATGGTGTTGGTACCAACATGCACCACGACCTCTGGCTGTTCACCTTCCCACTTCAGGATATCGTGGATGTGATCAGAAACATCCCGGACCCTGGCACCTGGGAGGCAAACTACCATCCGTGTTTCTTTCCTGAGTCCACAGAATCACCTGTCTGACCCCCTAACTATAGAGTCCTCTATCACTGCTGCCTTCCTCTTCCTATCCCCACCCTCTGAGCCACAGGGCCAGACTCTGTGCCGGAGGCACAGCCACTGTTGCTTCCCCCAGGTAGGCCGTCCCCCCCAACAGTACTCAAACACAGTACTCAAACAGGAGTACTTATTGTTAAGGGGGACAGCCACTGGGGTACTCTCTAGTATCTGACTCCTGCCCTTCCCTCTCTTGACTGTGACCCACTTATCTGTCTCCCGTGGCCCCGGTGTGACCACCTGCCTATAGCTCCTATCTTTCACCTCCTCACTCTCCGTGACCAGACGAAGGTCATCGAGCGGCATCTCCAGTTCCTAACACGGTCCCTCAGGAGCTGCAGCTCGACGCACCGGGTGCAGGTGTGGCCGTCCAGGAGGCTGGGAGTCTCCCGGACATCCCACATCCGACACTGAGCACAGAACACCGGCCTCACACACATACTTCCTGTTTCTAATCCTCACAGGTAACTTACCTCGCCTCGATCCGTTATCACCGACGTCCAAATGGGCCAAAGCCCTCCCATTCTACCTCAGATAACTCCGTCGATGACCACTCCTTTGATGGCCGCTCCGCTAGGCAGTGTCTCCCTTTAATGCCTGAACCTTCCCTGCTATCTAACTCATGATTGATGCTCTGGTTACAGCCACTGATAGACCAAGTACAATGGACAAATGCTCTCGAAGCTCCCTTTTTAAATAACTGCCGCCCACCTGCGAGAAATCCCTTTTGGTAAAGCTTTGTTTACGCTGCTGATAGGCCACGTACACCCTGAAATTTGAGTAGCAGCAGCTAAGGTCAGATGTATTAGTATTGAGGTGGAGTAAATGGAATTACAGAGGCATGAGAGTGGAGTTGGCTAGAATTGATTGGAAAGAACACTGGTAGGATGACAGCAGTGCAGCAATGCCTGAAATATTTGGAAGGCACAGGATATATACATCCCAAAGAGGAAGTAGTATTTTAAAGGCAAGATGACACAACCGTGGCTAGCAGAATTCAAAGCCAACATAAAAGCCAAAGAGTGGACATATAATAGAGCAAAAATTAATAGGAAGTTAGAGTACTGGGAAGCTTTTAAAAACCAACAAAAGACAAAAATAAGGTAAAGCTGGAATACAAAAGTAAGCTAACTAATAACATTAAAGAAGATACCATAAGTCTCTTCAGCTACATGAAGTGTAACAGAGAGGTGAGAGTGAACATCAGACTGCAGGAAAATGTCAGATGAACTAAATAAGTATTTTGCATCGGTCTTCACTGTGGAAGACACTAGCAGTATGGTGGAAGTTCCAGGTGTCAGGGGCCATGAAGTGTGTGAAGTTACCATAACTAGAGAGAAGTTTTTTGGGAAACTGAAAGGTCTGAAGGTAGATAAGTCACTGGACCAGATGGTGTTCACCCCAGAATCCTGAAGGAGGTAGCTGAAGTTGTGAAGGGATTAGTATTGCTCTTTCAAGAATCACTAGATTCTGGAATGGTTCTGAAAGACTGGAAAATTGCAAATGTCGTTCGACTCTTCAAGAAGGGAGAGAAGCAGAAGAAAGGAAACTAGGCCAGTTAGCCTGACTTCAGTGGTTGGGAAGATGTTGGACTCCATTATTAAGGATGAGGTCTCAGGGTACTTGGAGGCACATGATAAAATAGGCCACAGTCAGCATGGTTTCCTCAAGGGAAAATCCTGCCTGGCAGATCTGCTGGAATTCTTTGAAGAAAGAACAAGCAAGAAAATCAAGGACCAGTTGGCATAGGCTTAAGGAGGGACATTTAATAGGAACTCGAGGGGCAACTTTCTCACTCTGCAGGTGATCCATATATGGAACAAGTTGTCAGAGGAAGTGGTTGAGTGAGCACTTTAACAATTAAAATGCAGGTACATAGATAGGAAAGATTTAGAGGATATGGGTCAAACATGGTTGACAAGAATCTTAGTATGGACCAGTTAGGGTGAAGGGCCTGATTCTAATTGTTTTGTACAGCTAATTTAACGTCCCTGATTACCCGACATTGCCACACTAATCTGTGGAATCTTTCTGTGCGTACTTCCTGCATTGCCGCAGTAAGAAGTTATCGGTCCTGCATGCTTGCGTGCCTTGCAGCTGAGTGTACGGCGATATAAAGTCCCGTCTCCAGGACAAGGTGATGCTCTAAGTGCGTCACTGGATTAACCTAATCTGGAGTGAGTACAGGTCAAGGATTCAGAGGTGTGTCATTGGGAGTCTCTGCAACCCAGTTCTATCAGGGACCCTGCAGTGTGATCATCCTGTAGTTCAGAATCAGGCTCAGGTTTAACATCACCAACGTGCGTCATGAAATCTGTTGTTTTGTGGCAGCAGTACATTGCAATTTATAATCATTTTTAAAACTCCAAATTACAGTAAGAAATATATATATAAAATTATGTTCAATAGGTAGTGCAGAAAGAGAGCCAAAAATAGTGACGTAGTATACGTCGTTAAGTGTTCATTCAGAAATCTGATGGCGGAGGGGAAGAAACTGTTCCTGAAATGTTGAGTGTGTGTCTTCAGGCTCCTGTAACTCCCCCCTGATGGTGCAAGTGAGAAGGGCATGTCCCCTCCAGTTTCAGCACATCCTTACGAAGATACGTGGCCCAAAACTGCTCACAATACTCCAAGTGAAGCCTCACCTGCGCTTTATAAAATCTAAACATTACACCTTTGCTTTTCTATTCTCGTCCTCTTGAAATGAATCAGAATCAGGTTTATTATCACCGGCATGTGATGTGAAATTTGTTAACTTAGCAGCAGCAGTTCAATGCAGTACATAATCTAGCGGAGAAAACAAAATAATACATCAATCAATGACCGTATACATATATTGAATAGATTAAAAATTGTGCAAAAACAGAGATAATATATATTAAAAAAGTGAGGTAGTGTTCACGGGTTCAATGTCCATTTAGGAATTGGATGGCAGAGGGGAAGAAGCTGTTCCTGAATCGCTGAGTGTGTGTCTTCAGGCTCCTGTACCTCCTACCTGATGGTAACAGTGAGAAAAGGGCATGCCCTGGGTGCTGGAGGTCCTTAATAGTGCATGCTGCCTTTCTAAGACACCGCTTCCTGAAGACGTCCTGGGTACTTTGTAGGCTGGTGCCCAATATGGAGCTGACTAGATTTACAATCTTCTGCAGCTTCTTTCGGTCCTGTGCAGTAGCCCCTCCACACCAGACAGTGATGCAGCCTGTCAGAATGCTCTCCACGGTACAACTATAGAAGTTTTTCGGTGTAATTGTTGACATACCAAATCTCTTCAAACTCCAAATGTAGTATAGACACTGTCTTACCTTCTTCATAACTGCATCAATATGTTGGGGCCAGGTTAGATCCTCAGAGACCTTGACACCCAGGTTCTTGTACCTGCTCACTCTCTCCACTTCTGATCCCTCTATGAGGATTGGTTGGTATTCCTTCGTCTTACCCTTCCTGAAGTCCACAATCAGCTCTTTTGTCTTACGAACATAGAAACATAGAAAACCTACAGCACAATACGGGCCCTTTGGCCCACGATGCTGTGCCGAACACGTCCTTACTTTAGACATTACCCAGGGTTAACCATATCCCTCTATTTTTGCTAAGTTCCATGTACCTATCCAGGAGTCTCTTAAAAGACCCTATTGTAACTGCCTCCACCACCGTAGCCGGCAGGTTATTCCACGCACCCACCACTCTGCGTAAAAAACTTACTCTAGCATCTCCTCTGTACCTACTTACAAGCACCTTAAAACTGTGCCCTCTCGTGTTAGCCATTTCAGTCCTGGGAAAAAGCCTCCGACTATCCACATGATCAATGCCTCTCATCATCTTACACACCTCTATCAGGTCACCTCTCATCCTCCGTCACTCCAAGGAGAAAAGGCCAAGTTCACTCAACCTATTCTCATCAGTCATGCTCCCCAATCCAGGCAACATCCTTGTAAATCTCCTCTGCACCCTTTCTATAGTTTTCCACATCCTTCCTGTAGTGAGGTGACCAGAGCTGAGCACAGTACTCCAAGTGGGGTCTCACTGGGGTCCTATATAGTTGTAACATTACCTCTCGGCTTTTAAACTCAATCCCACGATTGATGAGGGCTAATGGACCGTATGCCTTCTTAACCACAAAGTCAACCTGCGCAGCTGTGTTGAGTGTCCTATGGACTCGGACCCCAAGATTCCTCTGATCCTCCACACTACCAAGAGTCTTACCATTAATACTATATTCTGCCATCATATTTGACCCACCAAAATGAACCACCTGATGCTTATCTGGGTTGAACTCCATCTGCCACTTCTCAGCCCAGTTTTGCATCCTATCGATGTCCCGCTGTAACCTCTGACAGCCCTCCACACTATCCACAACACCCCCAACCTTTGTGTCATCAGCAAATTTACTAACCCATCCCTCTACTTCCTCATCCAGGTCATTTATAAAAATCATGAAGAGAAGGGGTCCCAGAACAGATCCCTGAGACACACCACTGGTGACACAACCACTCTTTGCCTTCTGTGGGCAAGCCAGTTCTGGATCCACAAAGTAATGTCCCCTTGGATCCCATGGCTCCTTACTTTCTCATTAAGCCTTGCATGGGGTACCTTGTCAAATGTCTTGCTGAAATCCATATACAGTACATTTACAGCTCTATCTTCATCAAAGTGCTTAGTCACATCCTCAAAAAATTCAATCAGGCTCGTAAGGCATGACCTGCCTTTGACAAAGCCATGCTGACTATTCCTAATCATATTATGCCTCTCCAAATGTTCATAAATCCTGCCTCTCAGGATCTTTTCCATCAAATTACCAACTACTGAAGTATGACTCACACTGGTCTATAATTTCCAGGGCTACCTCTACTCCCTTTCTTGAATAAGGGAACAACATCTGCAACCCTCCAATCCTCCAGAACCTCTCCTGTCCCCATTACTATAGAACCATAGAAACTACAGCACAGAAACAGGCCCTTTGGCCCTTCTTGGCTGCGCCGAACCATTTTCTGCCTAGTCCCACTGACCTGCACACGGACCATATCCCTCCATACACCTCCCATCCATGTATCTGTCCAATTTATTCTTAAATGTTAAAAAAGAACCTGCATTTACCACCTCGTCTGGCAGCTCATTCCATACTCCCACCACTCTCTGTGTGAAGAAGCCCCCTCTAATGTTCCCTTTAAACTTTTCCCCCCTCACCCTTAACCCATGTCCTCTGGTTTTTTTCTCCCCTTGCCTCAGTGGAAAAAGCCTGCTTGCATTCACTCTATCTATACCCATCATAATTTTATATACCTCTATCAAATCTCCCCTCATTCTTTTACGCTCCAGGGAATAAAGTCCTAACCTATTCAACCTTTCTCTGTAACTGAGTTTCTCAAGTCCTGGCAACATCCTTGTAAACCTTCTCTGCACTCTTTCAACCTTATTTATATCCTTCCTGTAATTTGGTGACCAAAACTGAACACAATACTCCAGATTCGACCTCACCAATGCCTTATACAACCTCATCATAACATTCCAGCTCTTATACTCAATACTTTGATTAATAAAGGCCAATGTACCAAAAGCTCTCTTTACGACCCTATCTACCTGTGACGACACTTTTAGGGAATTTTGTATCTGTATTCCCAGATCCCTCCGTTCCACTGCACTCCTCAGTGCCTTACCATTAACCCTGTATGTTCTACCTTGGTTTGTCCTTCCAACGTGCAATACCTCACACTTGTCTGTATTAAACTCCATCTGCCATTTTTCAGGCCATTTTTCCAGCTGGTCCAAGTCCCTCTGCAGGCTCTGAAAACCTTCCTCACTGTCTACTACACCTCCAATCTTTGTATCATCAGCAAACTTGCTGATCCAATTTATCACATTATCATCTAGATCATTGATATAGATGACAAATAACAATGGACCCAGCACTGATCCCTGTGGCACACCACTAGTCACAGGCCTCTATTCAGAGAAGCAATTTTCTACCACCACTCTCTGGCTTCTTCCATCGAGCCAATGTCCAATCCAATTTACCACCTCTCCATGTATACCTAGCGACTGAATTTTCCTAACTAACCTCCCATGCGGGACCTTGTCAAAGGCCTTACTGAAGTCCATGTAGACAATATCCACTGCCTTCCCTTCATCCACTTTCCTGGTAACCTCCTCGAAAAACTCCAACAGATTGGTCAAACATGACCTACCACGCACAAAGCCATGTTGACTCTCCCTAATAAGCCCCTGTCTATCCAAATGCTTGTAGATTCTGTCTCTTAGTACTCCCTCCAATAACTTACCTACTACTGACATTAAACTCACCGGCCTATAATTTCCCAGATTACTTTTCGATCCTTTTTTAAACAACGGAACAACATGAGCCACTCTCCAATCCTCCGGCACTTCACCCGTAGACAGCGACATTTTAAATATTTCTGCCAGGGCCCCCGCAATTTCAACACTAGTCTCCTTCGAGGTCCGAGGGAACACCCTGTCAGGTCCCGGGGATTTATCCACTTTAATTTTTCTCAAGACAGCAAGCACCTCCTCCTTTTCAATCTGTACAGTCTCCATGGTCTCACTACTTGATTCCCTCAATTCCATAGATTTCATGCCAGCTTCCTTAGTAAATACAGACGCAAAAAACCTATTTAAGATCTCCTCCATTTCCTTTGGTTCCGCACAAAGCCGCCCACTCTGATCTTCAAAAGGACCAATTTTATCCCTTACAATCCTTTTGCTCTTAATACACTTGTAAAAGCTCTTTGGATTATCCTTCACTTTGACTGCCAAGGCAACCTCATGTCTTCTTTTTGCCCTCCTGATTTCTTTCTTAAGTATTTTCTTGCACTTCTTATACTCCTCAAGCACCTGATTTACCCCGTTTCCTATACATTTCATACAACTCCCTCTTCTTCTTTATCAGAGTTGCAATATCCCTTGAGAACCAAGGTTCCTTATTCGTATTCAATTTGCCTTTAATCCTGACAGGAACATAAACTCCTCACTCTCAAAGTTTCCCCTTTGAAGGCTTCCCACCTACCAATCACATCTTTGCCAGAGAACAACCTGTCCCAATCCACGCTTTTTAGATCCTTTCTCATTTCTTCAAATTTGGCCTTCTTCCAGTTCAGAACCTCAACCCTAGGACCAGATCTATCCTTGTCCATGATCAAATTGAAACTAATGGCATTATGATCACTGGAACCAAAGTGCTCCCCTACACAGACTTCCGTCACTTGCCCTAATTCGTTTCCTAACAGGAGATCCAATATTGCATCCCCTCTAGTTGGTCCCTCTATATACTGATTTAGAAAACTTTCCTGAACACATTTTACAAACTCTAAACCATCTAGACCCCTAACAGTATGGGAGTCCCAATCAATGTATGGAAAATTAAAATCCCCTACCACAACTTGGTTTCCTGCAATTGTCTGCTATCTCTCTGCAGATTTGCCCCTCCAATTCTCGTTGACTATTGGGTGGTCTGTAATACAATCCCACTAATGCGGCCATACCTTTCCTGTTTCTCAGCTCCACCCATAAGAACTCAGTAGACAAGCCCTCTAATCTGTCCTGCCTGAGCACTGCTGTAATATTTTCCCTAACAAGCAATGCTACTCCCCCACCTTTCATTCCTCTGCCTCGATCACATCTGAAACATCGGAACCCCGGAATATTAAGCTGCCAGTCCTGCCCCTCCCGTAGCCAAGTTTCACTAATTGCTACAACATCATAATTCCACATGTCAATCCATGCCCTCAACTCATCCATTGATGATACAAAGATCATTGCCAGAGGCTCTACAATCTCTTTACTTAGGGTGGTAGCTGTGTGGAACGAGCTTCCAGCAGAAGTGGTAGAGGCAGGTTTGATATTGTCATTTAAAGTAAAATTGGATAGCTATATAGACAGGAAAGGAATGGAGGGTTATGGGCTGCGTGCAGGTCGGTGGGACTAGGTGAGAGTAAGCGTTTGGCATGGACTAGAAAGGCTGAGATGGCCTGCTTCCGTGCTGTAATTGTTATATGGTTAAGTCTTGGCACATCTTGGCACCAGTGACAAAGGTAGACAAGGTGAGGAGGTTCTGAGGAGAGATTTTCAGGAGCTAGGTAGAAAGCTGAAAAACAGGACCTTTGGGGTAGTAATCTCTGTATTGCTGCCTGTGCCACGTGCCAGTGAGGGTAAGAATAGGATGATTTGGCAGATGAACTTGTGGCTGAGGAACTGGTACAGGGGGCAGGGGCTCAGATTTATTGATCATTAGGATCTCTTCTGGGGGTGGTACAACCTATACAAAAGGGATGGGTTACACATGAACCAGAGGAGTCCAATATCCTTTTGGGCGGGTTTGCTAGAGTTGTTGGGCAAGATTTAAACTAATTTGGCAGGGGGATGGAAACTGGAGCGATAGGCTGATAATGGGGCAGATGGTATACAAGTCGACACAGTGTGTAATGAGACAATGAGGAAGAGCAGGCAGATGATAGGGCAAAAGTACAGTCCATGGCATGACATGGGGCAAAATTGAAATGTGTAAATACAAGACTGAAGGTGTTGTATTTAAATGCATGCCGTATACAGAATAAATTAGATGATCTTGTACTGTAGTTAGAGATTAGCAGATAGGACTTTGTAGACATCACTGAATCATGGCTGAAAGAAGATTATAGCTGGGAGCTTAATGTCCAAGGATACACACTACACCAAAAAGACAGGAAGGAAGGCAGGAGGAATGCTGTGGCTCCATTGGTAAAAAATGAAATCAAATCCTTAGAAAGAGGTGACATAGGATTGGAAAATGTTGAATCCTTGTGGGTAGAGCTAAGAAATTGCAAAGGTAAAAGGGTAAATTACTATAAATTGCACATTTAGACAGAGACATAATGTAAAGATTTTTACTCTTCATGTATATGAAGGATGGAAATAATAAAGTCAATTCAATTCATGATAGGAATTATATACAGCCATCCAAAGAGTAGCCAAGATGTGAGCTACAAATTACAACAAGAGATAGAAAATGTATGTCAACAGGACAATATTATGATAGTCATCATGGGGGATTTCAATATGTAGGTAAATTGGGAAAATCAAGTTGGTGCTAGATCCCAAGTGAGAGAATTTGTAGAATGTCTACAAGATGGCTTTTTAGAGCACAAGAGAAAAGGCAAATCTGGATTGGGCGTTATGTAATGAACTAGATTTGATTAAGGAGCTAAAGGTAAAGGAATCTTTAGGAGACAGTGATCATAATATAATAGAATTCACCCTCCAGTTTGAGAGGGAGAAGATAAAAGTGTATCAGTATTACAGTGGAGTAAAGGGAATTACAGGGAAAGAGAGAGGAGCTGGCCAAAGTTGATTGGAAGGGGACACTAGCAAGGATGATGGTGGAGCAGCAATGGCTGGAGTTTCTGGGGCAAATTGGAAGATGCACAATAGATACATCCCAAAGATAAAGTAGTATTCTAAAGGAGGATGGAGCAATCTTGGTTGACAAGGGAAGTCAAAGACAGCATAAAAGCAAAAGAGAAGGCATATAATATAGCAAACATAGGTGGGAAGTTATAGGATTGAGAAGCTTTTAAAATCCAAGAGAAGGAAACTAAAAAGTCATAAGGAGAGAAAAGATTAAATATAAAGGAAAGCTAGCCAATAATATAAATAAAGATACCAAAGGTTTCTTCAGATATGTAAAGAGTAAAAGAGTGGATATTAGATCACTGGAAAATGATACTGGAGAGATAGTCATAAGGGTCAAAGAAATGGTGGACAAGCTTAGTAAGTATTTTGCATCAGTCTTCACTATGGAAGATACTAGCAGTATGCCAGAATTCTAAGAGTGTCAAGGGCAGAAGTGAGTGTTCTTGCTATTAAAAAGGTGGTTGGGAAACTGAAAGGTCTGAAGGTAGGTAAGTCACCTGGACCTGTGTTGTTTCATGTAGCACCAGGGTCTTGGAGGAACGTTGTTTCGTTTTTACTGTGTACTATACCAGCAGCTTATGGTTGAAATGACAATAAACTTGACTTAATTTAACTTGACCAGATGGACTGCACACCAGGGTTCTGAAAGAGGTTTCTGGGGAGATTGTTGAGGCATTAGTAATGATTTTTTAGGAATCACTAGATTCTGGAATGGTTCCTGATGACTGGAAAATTGCAAATGTCACTCCACTCTTTAAGTGAAGGACACAGAAGAAAGGAAACTATAGGCCAGTTAGACTGACTTCAGTGGTTGGGAAGATGTTGGAGTTGATTATCAAGGATGAGATCTCAGAGTACTTGGAGGTACATGATAAAATAGGCCATAGTCAGCGTAGTTTCCTCAAGGGAAAGTCTTGCCTGACAAATCTGTTGGAATTCTTTGAAGAACTAACTAGCAAGATAGACAAAGGAGAATCGGTGGATGTTGGGTATTTGGATTTCAGAAGGCCTTTGAAAAAGTGCTGAACATGAGGCTGCTTAGCAAGATAAGAGCCTATGGTATTACAGGAACTACACTAGCATGGATAAAGCAGCTGATTGACCGGAGGCAAAGAGGGGGAATAAAGGGGGCTTTTTCTGATTGGCTTCCCATGACTAGTGGTGTTCTACAGAGGTTGGGATTGGGACTGGTTCTTTTCATATTGTACGTTAGTGATTTGGATGACAGAATTAATGAGTTTGTGGCCAAGTCTGCAGATGATACAAAGATAGGTGGAAGGGCAGGTAGTGTTGAGGAAGCAGGAAGTCTGCAGAAAGACATACAGATTGGGAGAATGAGCAAGGAAGTGGCAGATAGAAAACAGTGTTAGCCAGTGCATAGTCATGCACTTTGGTAGAAGGAATACAGTGACATGCAAAAGTTTGGGCACCCCGGTCAAAATATCTGTTACTGTGAATAGTTAAGCGAGTAAAAGATGAACTGATTTCCAAAAGGCATAAAGTTAATGACACATTTCTTTAATATTTTAAGCAAGATTACTTTTTTTATTTCCATCTTTTACAGTTTCAAAATAACAAGAAAGGAAAAGGGCCCAAAGCAAAAGTTTGGGCACCCTGCATGGTCAGCACTTAGTAACACCCCCTTTGGCAAGTATCACAGCTTGTAAACGCTTTCTGTAGCCAGCTAAGAGTCTTTCAATTCTTGTCTGGGGGATTTTTGCCCATTCTTCCTTGCAAAAGTCTTCTAGTTCTGTGAGATTCTTGGGCCGTCTTGCATGTACTGCTCTTTTGAGGTCTCTCCACAGATTTTCAATGATGTTTAGGTCGGGAGACTGTGAGGGCCATGGCAAAACCTTCAGCTTGCGCCTCTTGAGGTAGTCCATTGTGGATTTTGAGGTGTGTTTAGGTTCATTATCCTGTTGTAGAAACCATTCTCTTCTCATCTTCGGCTTGCTTTTTTTTTCAAAGTTCTATTTTAACTTCATCAGTCCACAGGACTTGTTTCCAAAATGCATCAGGCTTGTTTAGATGTTCCTTTGAACCTTTTGAATCGAACTGTTTGGCCGCAATGAGCAAAGGTATGTTTGGAGAAGAGGGTGCAGAATTTCATGAAAAGAACCCCTCTCCAACTGTTAAGCACGGGGGTGGATCGATTATGCTTTGGGCTTGCGTTGCAGCCAGTGGCATGGGGAACATTTCACTGGTAGAGGGAAGAATGAATTCAATTAAATACCAGCAAATTCTGGAAGCAAACATCACACCGTCTGTAAAAAAACTGAAGATGAAAAGTGGATGGCTTCTACAACAGGATAATGAACCTAAACACACCTCAAAATCCACAATGGACTACCTCAAGAGGTGCAAGCTGAAGGTTTTGCCGTGGCCCTCACAGTCCCTGACCTAAACATCATTGAAAATCTGTGGATAGACCTCAAAAGAGCAGTGCATGCAAGATGGCCCAAGAATCTCACAGAACTAGAAGCCTTTTGCAGGGAAGAATGGGCGAAAATCCCTCGAACAAGAATTGAAAGACTCTTAGCTGGCTGCAGAAAGCGTTTACAAGCTGTGATACTTGTCAAAGGGGGTGTTACTAAGTACTGATCATGCAGGGTGCCCAAACTTTTGCTTCAAACACTTTTCCTGTTTTGCTGTTATTTTGAAACTGTAAAAGATGGAAATAAAAAAGTAATCTTGCTTAAAGTATTAAAGAAATGTGTCGTTTTTAACTTTATGCCTTTTGGAAATCAGTTCATCTTTTACTCGCTTAGCTATTCACAGTAACAGAAATTTTGACCGGGGTGTCCAGACTTTTGCATGCCACTCTAAATGCATAGATTATTTTTTAAATGAGGAGCAACCCCGTGACCAATCTTAACTCCAAGTTGAGACACATACATCCCAAATCCTGCCCTACTGCTCTCTGGGTCCATTGAGCCATCAGTAAAAATCCTCAGATAAGATCCCCATTTATTATTTAAATATTCATTTGTGATCAACGCTGATGAAATTGCACTGCTTCCTTGAAGCTGAAAAAGGAGGAACAGGTCTACTTCTGGTTCTGGCAAGAGCCAAAAAGGGATGGGCGGCAAGCAAATTTGGTCAACTATGTCTTCCTCAGTCAGTTGCAATTTCACAGCCCAGTTATTAACCAAATCTAAAAATGGGTATCTTTTAATTTTACTTTAGCGCTCCAACTTCCCCTGCAAAGGACACTTCGGTGGACAGCTGTGATTGAGTCCATTTAGTTTTACCCAATACTGCAGGCCCAACTGAATTAGTCTTAAATGCAGAGGCACATCTCCCATCTCCACACAATAGAACATAGAGCATAGAATAGTACAGCACAGTACAGGCCCTTCGGCCCACAATGTTGTGCTGACCCTCAAACCCTGCCTCCCATATAAGCCCCCACCTTAGATTCCTCCATATACCTGTCTAGTAGTCTCTTAAACTTCACTAGTGTATCTGCCTCCACCACAGACTCAGGCAGTGCATTCCACGCACCAACCACTCTGAGTAAAAAACCTTCCTCTAATATCCCCCTTGAACTTCCCACCCCTTACCTTAAAGCCATGTCCTCTTGTATTGAGCAGTGGTGCCCTGGGGAAGAGGCACTGGCTATCCACTCTATCTATTCCTCTTATTATCTTGTACACCTCTATCATGTCTCCTCTCATCCTCATTCTCTCCAAAGAGTAAAGCCCTAGCTCCCTTAATCTCTGATCATAATGCATACTTTCTAAACCAGGCAGCATCCTGGTAAATCTCCTCTGTACCCTTTCCAATGCTTCCACATCCTTCCGATAGTGAGGTGACCAGAAATGGACACAATACTCCAACTGTGGCCTAACCAGAGTTCTATAGAGCTGCATCATTACATCGCGACTCTTAAACTCTATCCCTCGACTTATGAAAGCTAACACCCCATAAGCTTTCTTAACTACCCGATCCACCTGTGAGGCAACTTTCAGGGATCTGTGGACATGTACCCCGAGATCCCTCTGCTCCTCCACACCACCAAGTATCCTGCCATTTACTTTGTACTCTGCCTTGGAGTTTGTCCTTCCAAAGTGTACCACCTCACACTCCTCCGGGTTGAACTCCATCTGCCACTTCTCAGCCCACTTCTGCATCCTATCAATGTCTCTCTGCAATCTTTGACAATCCTCTACACTATCTACAACACCACCAACATTTGTGTCGTCTGCAAACTTGCCAACCCACCCTTACACCCCGACATCCAGGTCGTTAATAAAAATCACGAAAAGTAGAGGTCCCAGAACAGATCCTTGTGGGACACCACTAGTCACAATCCTCCAATCTGAATGTACTCCCTCCACCACCACCCTCTGCCTTCTGCAGGCAAGCCAATTCTGAATCCACCTGGCCAAACTTTCCTGGATCCCATGCCTTCTAACTTTCTGAATAAGCCTACAGTGTGGAACCTTGTCAAATGCCTTACTAAAATCCATATAGATCACATGCACTGCACTACCCTCATCTATATGCCTGGTCACCTCCTCAAAGAACTCTATCAGGCTTGTTAGACATGATCTGCCCTTCACAAAGCCATGCTGACTGTCCCTGATCAGACCATGATTCTCTAAATGCCTATAGATCCTATCTCTAAGAATCTTTTCCAACAGCTTTCCCACCACAGACATAAGGCTCACTGGTCTATAATTACCCGGACTATCCCTACTACCTTTTTTGAACAAGGGAACATTCACCTCCCTCCAATCCTCCGGTACCATTCCCGTGGACAACGAGGACATAAAGATCCTAGCCAGAGGCTCAGCAATCTCTTCTCTCGCCTCGTGGAGCAGCCTGGGGAATATTCCATCAGGCCCCGGGGACTTATCTGTCCTAATGTATTTTAACAACTCCAACACCTCCTCTCCCTTAATATCAGCATGCTCCAGAACATCAACCTCACTCATATTCTCCTCACCATCAAGTTCCCTCTCATTGGTGAATACCGAAGAGAAGTATTCATTGAGGACCTCGCTCACTTCCACAGCCTCCAGGCACATCTTCCCACCTTTATCTCTAATCGGTCCTACCTTCACTCCTGTCATTCTTTTGTTCTTCACATAATTGAAGAATGCCTTGGGGTTTTCCTTTACCCTACTCGCCAAGGCCTTCTCGTGCCCCCTTCTTGCTCTTCTCAGCCCCTTCTTAAGCTCCTTTCTTGCTTCCCTATATTCCTCAATAGACCCATCTGATCCTTGCTTCCTAAACCTCATGTATGCTGCCTTCTTCCTCCTGACTAGATTTTCCACCTCACTTGTCACCCATGGTTCCTTCACCCTACCATTCTTTATCTTCCTCACCGGGATAAATTTATCCCTTACATCCTCCAAGAGATCTCTAAACATCGACCACATGTCCATAGTACATTTCCCTGCAAAAACATCATCCTAATTCACACCCGCAAGTTCTAGCCTTATAGCCTCATAATTTGCCTTTCCCCAATTAAAAATTTTCCTGTCCTCTTTGATTCTATCCTTTTTCATGATAATTATAAAGGCTAGGGAGCGGTGGTCACTGTCCCCCAGATGCTCACCCACTGAGAGAGCTGTGACCTGACCCGGTTCATTACCTAGTACTAGATCTAGTATGGCATTCCCCCTAGTCGGCCTGTCCATATACTGTGACAGGAATCCATCCTGGACACACTTAACAAATTCTGCCCCATCTAAACCCTTGGAACTAATCAGGTGCCAATCAATATTAGGGAAGTTAAAGTCACCCATGATAACAACCCTGTTATTTTTGCACCTTTCCAAAATCTGCCTCCCAATCTGCTCCTCTGTATCTCTGCTGCTACCAGGGGGCCTATAGAATACCCCCAGTAGAGTAACTGCTCCCTTCCTGTTCCTGACTTCCACCCATACTGACTCAAAAGAGGATCCTGCTACATTAACCACCCTCTCTGTAGCTGTAATAGTATCCCTGACCAGTAATGCCACCCCTCTTCCCCTTTTTCCACCCTCTCTATCCCTTTTAAAGCACTAAAATCCAGGAATATTGAGAATCCATTCCTGCCCTGGTGCCAGCCAAGTCTCTGTAATGGCCACTACATCATAATTCCATGTATGTATCCAAGCTCTCAGTTCATCACCTTTGTTCCTGATGCTTCTTGCATTGAGGTACACACATTTCAGCCCTTCTACCTTACTGTCTTTACACCGTTTATTCTGCTTCTCTTTCCTCAAAGCCTCTCTGTATGTTAGATCTGGCTTTACTCCATGCACTTCTTTCACTGCTCTATCGCTCTGGGTCCCATCCCCCTTGAAAATTAGTTTAAACCCTCCCAAACCACGCTAGCAAACCTACCTGCAAGGATATTGCTCCCCCTTGAGTTCAGGTGCAACCCATCCAATCTGTACAGGTCCCACCTTCCCCAGAAGAGATCCCAATGATCTAAAAACCTAAAACCCTGCTCCCTGCACCAACTCCTCAGCCACGCATTCAACTGCCATCTCCTCCAATTCTTACCATCACTGTCACGTAGCACTGGCAGCAATCCTGAGAACGTCACCCTTGAGGTCCTGTTCTTCAGCCTTCTGCCTAATTCCCGAAACTCACACTTCAGGACCTCATCCCTCTTCCTGCCTATGTCGTTGGTCCCAACATGTATCATGACTTCTGGTTGCTTTCCCTCTTGTACCAGGATGTCGTGCACCCGGTCAGAGACATCCCGGACTCTGGCACCCGGGAGGCAACAAACCATGCGGGTGTCCTTCTCACGTCCACAAAATCTCCTGTCTGCTCCCATGACTATAGAGTCTCCAATGACGACAGCTCTCCTCTCCTCCATCCCACCCTTCTGCATCACGGGGTCAGACTCAGTGCCGGAGGCCCTGCCACTGTGGCTCACACCTGGTCGGTCGCCCCCACCAACAGTATCCAGGACGGTAAACTTATTATTCAGGGGAATGGCTACAGGGGTGCTCTGCACTACCTGTCTGCTCACCTTCGCTTTCCCCCCCTCTGACTGTCACCCAACGACCTGCTTCCGACAGCCTAGGTGTGACTACCTCCCTGTAGCTCTCATCTATGACTGCCTCATTCTCCCTTATGAGTCGAAGGTCATCCAGCTGCTGCTCCAGATTCCTTACACGGTCTTCCAGATCGCCCAGCCGTATGCACTTCTGGCAGATGTGACTCTGCGGGAGAGGGGTGTTCCCCCATGACTGCCACATCTCACATGAGAGGCACATCACCGTCTCAGGAGACATTGTAAAAACTAACTGCGAGCTAGCTTGTCCTCCGCCTCTTCTCGTTGAAGCCTCTCGAGTCAAAACCTCAAAGCTCCACTCCTTCACTGGCCCACTCACGCACTGGCCGCTTCGCTTGAGCTATCCCTCTATTTATCTGTTTGAGCTTTTCAAAATGTTTGGTCACCTGACCTCAACTGCCCAATCAGCTGCTTTCTGCTGAGTCTGAGCTATTCAAATCTTGATTGTCTAATCAATGGCTTTCTGCTGATCTATTCAAATCTTGATTGCCTTGATTGCACAGACCAACTGCCAAAACCTCTCGAGTCAAAGCCTCAAAGCTCCACTCCTTCACTGGCCCACTCACGCTCTGGCTGCTTTCCAGGACTGATGTTGTTCTGCACTGCCGGGACTGATGTTGTTCTAAAAGCTCCATAACAGAGTCTAAGTGCTTTGGACTGCACAGTGTCTAGTTTTCCAAGCACTGCCGTAGCAGTGGAACCATAAGCAATACAACCATAATCAATAACTGATCTAATCATAGCTAGATATATTAAATATGTAATTTCCCACCCTGCTCCCCAGTCGCATCCAGCAATACTTCTCATAACATTTTAAACTTTCTCACACTTTCCAATTATTTTATCTATATGAACCCTCCAAGTTCGTCTTTCATCAAACCAGACAACTGAAAACTTGGATACATTGACTTTTTCTGGTGGAGAATCATAGAATTCACAATCAGAAATCTTTCTTCTAAAGCCAAAAATCATATTTGGACTTAGAAGCAGAAATCCTGAAACCCCATTTATTAGCCCAGCTTTCAACTGATCTTAAAGCCTTTTGTACCTGCCTTAATATACACTTGATGTTTCATCCTCTTTTCCAGATTGCACCATCGTCTGCAAACAATGATTTGCCAAATCCTGTCCCTACCTGATCAAAGATATCGTTTATCATGACATTAAAAAGAACTGGACTAATGACACTTCCTTGAGGGGTACCATTATCTATTTTAACTGACTTGGAGCTTGTTCCACCTATTCTTACTTGAATTGTCCTTTCCTTAAGGAAATCTTTGATCCAATTAAACATTCTACCTCTAATTCCCGCATCATAGAGTTTAATTCATAAGCCATCCTTCCATCGTGATTCATATGCTCTTTTAATATCTAGAAATACACTTACCATTACTTCTCTATTTTGAAACTCTTTTTTAATATCATGATCTAAAAGGGCAACAGATTCCATTGTTGATCTTCCAGTTCTAAAACCATTTTGATAGGCAGCAAAACATCCCTTATTTTCCAAAATATAAACAAGTCTGTTGGTGACCACTTATTCCATAGTTTTACAAAGCACTAACTTTAAAGCTATAGGCCAATACGAACTAGGACTAGACGCGTCCTTACCTGGCTTTATAACTGGAACTACCACCGCATGCTTCCATTCTACTGGTAATTTTCCTTCTTTCCGCACTGAATTAAGCAATGCTAGGATTTCTATTAATGCAAGTCATCTCAATGCTTAAGCAATTCATAACACAGCCCATCCCGATCAGGAGAAGTGTTTGAACCTGATTGGACAACTTCCTGCAATTCCTGAAGGGAGAAAAACAAATTTATGGAGCTGTTATCATCCAAACCCCTGTCCAATTTCCAACTTTCCATTAACATAATTTCCTTTCTCAAATCACCTAACTCTCCAGAACCGTGTAACGCTTGGAACACCTCTACAAACATATCAGCCTTTTCCTTATTGGTTACAGCTTCAACATCCCCTTCCAGCAAAGCTGAGACAGATGGTTTCATATATCCCTGACATTCTGTGAATGATTGTCCATAGCTGCTTTATAGGTGTCTCAGGGCCCAGGGTTCCACAAAATCTTCTCCAACTATCCCTCTTTGCAGTTTTAATAACTCTCCTTGCTACTGCTCTTTCCTTTTTATACTCCATAACATTATCTAACACTGGGTACTTTCTTAATTTCCTGCAAGTTCTATTTCTGTTTCTTACTGCTATATCACAATTTTTATTCCACCACGGAACTAGTGCTCGAGCCTTAGGAACATTCCGTAGCGGAATAGTCAACTGAGCAACTTTATGAATTATAGAACAGAGGGATTCATTCCAATCGTCTATGGAGCCCTCGTTATTGATCTCTTCAACTATATCTACAGCTTTCTCCTGGAACTCATCCCAATGGGCCAAGGAAAAATTATACCTCGCAGACCTCTCCTCAACTTCTATCATCAAATTTCTACTAAATCTACATAATATAGGATAGTGATCACTTCCTAGTGTATATCTGTTCATAACATCCCATTCCCCAACCCTAGCTAAATTAGAGGAAGTGATAGATAAGTCTAAGTGACTACAAGTATTCTTTACAAAATTAAATCTTGTAGGCCTTCCATCATTTAGCAGTACCATGTTGTATTTATCTAGAAACTCCTCTACTACCGCTCCATTACTATCTTTACTTTCACTGCCCCATATAGGATTATGGGCATTGAAATCTCCAACCCAGATTACTGGGGATCTTACCTTATTCATGATTTTATCCGAATCTGATAAAATCATATTACCTGGATTATAAAAGTTAGTCCAAATACTAATTATTGGCCTCTTCATCCACATAAAGCTCCTCTGTACTCTCTGATCCCGACAACTGGGAAGTATTCAGTGATTGTTTGTCTGTCATATACTCACGTAATTTTTCCAGTGAAATCTGTTTTATATCAAGGAATCTCTCTGCAGCTCTGACAACTACTTTTATCATATCCGACCTCTTGGCTGTTGTTTTAGCCCCGACCAGTACATCAACAACAAACGCCAAAAAAGACTCTTTAGTCATCAACAACATGCCTGAAGGAACCATAGTTGGAGAACTCAGAATGTGCTGACTCCCCATCGTTCTGATCTTTTCTTTACTTATCCTTTGCTCTCTCTCAACTTTCTTTACTGCTTCAGCATATGATATTTTTTGTTGGATACTAACATCCTGAATCTGTTTTGCCTTACTAAAATACTCACATCCTCTGAACGCCGCTATATGGTCCCCTCCACAGTTACTGCATTTAGGCACCGCTGCCTTACATGCTTTAATATCATGATCCTCTCCACATTTCATACATCTTCTTTTACCTCGACATGAACCAGCAACATGTCCAAATCTCTGGCAGTTATAACAGTGTAAGGGAGGCCTAATGTATTCTCTAACTTGATAAGACATGCACCCAAGATAGACTCCAGTTGGAAGAACATCACCTGCAAAAACCAGAAGAACAGGAGAATCCCAATTACCACCTTCTCTTGATTTTAATCATTTGGCTTCAATCACTCAACCACCTTTAATATTGTCCAAAATTTCCTTTTCAGTTATGCCAGACCAAATACCATACACTACCCTGCTAACTCCCTTCCTTTCTTTCAGAGTAATACACTCCACTTTTACAACCAATTTTCCCACCATTTTAGTACTGTTATATTAGTCAATATCTTTGCAACAAATTTTCAGCAATTCATTAGACAAAATCTTGGCCTGGAATCCTTTACCTATTTGGTTCTCTAATGCTGCTGCCACTTTCAAAGGATTAAGGGCTCTAAATCCTCCTTCCCCTGTTTTATACAGAACTACAAATTCCTCCAATTCACCCATTTTCCTCAATTTGTTGTCCCCCATTACTTCAGGTGTTTCACTTGATGCACCCCTTTTTTGGCTACCCTTACTTCTGGAGTATTCCACAGTCTCCCACCCTCCCCCTTCAATCTCAACACCCCCACCTCACCCCACCTTTTGCAGCCATAGGCTACAAACTAACCCTTTCCAAACTACTAGGCTCCTCCACACCAAAGCAATCAATCAATCAATCACCCCAACTGCCAGTCTGACCCACCCCCACCTCAGCCAGCATTTCAACTCTCCCAACATCCACCAGTCAGCCCACACCCACCCAGAGGCACCACCCTGAAGGTATTTATGAAGCCAGCCCAAACAAGAATCAGCTGCCTCAGCAGAAACTGGGGAAACCGGAAAACCTGGAATAAGGAGCATGGACTGGACCATGAACCAGAATGCGGGTTTCACGGACCGGACCATGACAGTATCAGCTACTTTATGTACGTTTGTATTTATCATTATTGTGCTTTTTTTTTATTATTGTGTTCATTATCTTATTGTGTTTCTTATGTTGCATCAGGTGTAAAAATTATTTCATTCTCCTTTACTTGTGTACTGGAAATGACATTAAATAATCTTGACTCTTAAGCAACACACAAAATGCCGGAGGAACTCAGCAGGTCAGTCAGTATCTGTCAAATGAATGAACAGTCGATGTGTTGAGCCGAGACCCTTCATCAAGACTACTGAATCTTGAATGTTGAAGTGATTATACTGGAACTGTACCACAACCAGAGCAGTGTGTATGTGGTTCTGGTAACCAGTGTACAGGAGGGATATGGTTGCACTGAAGCAGGCGTTTACAGGGAATTTGCTGGAAGACTGTGGCTGTGAGGGGAGATTGGAGAGGTGCGTCTGTTTACTTTGGAGCAGAAAGGCTGGTCAGATAATGTGTACCCAGACAGAATAACCAGAGTGGGCCCATCTTCTCCAACAGAGGATTTAATTCACAGGAGCCTTTGGTCAAACACTTGGTAGAAAAACTCAGAGGAGAAAAAAGGGAATAGACTTTTCCTCAGAGTGTGAGGGGTCTGGACCTCACAGCAGTCAGCGGAGGGGCAGAGACCATCCCACATTTGCACCGTATCTGGGTGTGGACTGCAGGGGTTGTCCTCAGGGAAAAATCCTTCTCTGGCATGGACGTAGATGGAGAGAAGGGAAAATGCTGCATTCTTTAAGGAAGTTGGGGTGTTTGGAGAGGTCTGTAGAGAGTGACTGTGACTAGGACAGGGAGATCAGATTTGACAAATCTGAGATCGTTTGAGGTTCTCATAAGCGGAGCAGAGATGACCAGTGTGTGAGTTCTTCACCGAAATACCTTATGGTGCCAGTAGAGGTCACTCTCTGACAAGAAGAACCAGGGTGAGGTGTTGCATTCTGGGAGCTGGAATGTAAGAATCAACATTCACTGAATTCTACCAAGTGAGATTTGTGGTGCATGGAAGTTCCAAGGCAAAATGAGGGTAATTATAAAATTATACTAAATAGTGCAAAAACAGAAGGAATAATAAGGTAGTAAGCATTCAGCACAGACTAGAAGGGCCGAGATGGCCTGTTTCCGTGCTGTAATTGTTATATGGTGTTTACAATTCATGGACCGCTCAGAAACTGTTCCTGAAAGTTTGCGTGTCTTCTGGCTCCTGTACCTCCTCATGGAAGGTAGAAATGAGAAGAGGGCAGATCCTGGTGGTTGGAGTTCTCAAGAAGGTAGCATCCATCCCTCACGACCTTCGCCATCTGGGACATGACCTCTTCTCATTGCTATCCGACGGGGAGGGTTGTGCCATGATGGAGCTGGCTAAGTCTCTAATCTTCTCAACCACTTGCAATCCTAAATGGCAGGAATGACGGCAGAGCAGAGGTGGCTGAAATTTCTGGGAATAGCTTACAAAACACAGGATAGATATGTCCCACAGAGGAAGGAATTCTCAAGTGGCAGGGGTAGGCAACTGTGGCTGACAAGGGAAGTTAAGGACTGCATAAAAGCCAAGGAAAGGGCATATAAGGTTGCAAAAGTGAGTGGGAAGGTGGATGATTGGGAAGCTTTTAAAATCTAACAAAAAGCAAGTAAAGAAACTGTGAGAAGGGAATAGATGAAGTATAAGGGCAGACTTGCTGATAATATAAAGCAGGATACTAAATGTTTTTCAGTATATAAAGCATAAAAAGGAGGTGAGTGTTGATATTGGACGAATAGAAAATGATGCTGGTGAGGGGACAAAGAAATGGCAGATGAACTTAATGGGTACTTTGCATCAATCTTCACTGTGGAAGACACTAAGCAGTGTGCCAGAGATCCATGAGTGTCCGGGAACAGGACTGAGTGTCATTGCTATTACAAAGGAAAAAGTGCCAGGTAAGCTGAAAGGTCTTAAGGTGGATAAGTCACCTGGACCAGATGGACTACATCCCAGAGTCCTGAGAGGTTGCTGAAGAGATAACAGATGCATTGGCCATTATCTTCCAAGAATCACTTGATTCTGGCATGGTCCTGGAGGTGTGGATGATTGAAAATGTCACTCCACTCTTTAAGAAGGGAGGAAGGCAAAAGAAAGGAAATTGTAGGCCAGTTAACCTAACCTCAGTGGCTGGGAAAGTGTTGGAGTCTATTATTAAGGATGAGATTTTGAGATACTTGGAGACTAATGATAAAATAAATTAAAGTCAGCATGGTTTCTGTAAAGGGAAATCTTGCTGACAAATCTGTTAGAGTTCTTTGAGGAAGTACCAAGCATGGTTGACAAAGGTGAGGCAGTGGATGTCATTTACTTGGATTTTTAGAAGGCATTTGATAAGGTGCCGCACATGAGGCTGCTTAACAAGATAAAATCCTATGGCGTTACAGGAAAGGTACTGGCATGGATAGAGGAGTGACTGACAGATAGGCGGCAGTGAGTGGGAATAAAAGAGGCTTTTTCTGGTTGGCTGCCAGTGACTAGTGCTGTTTCTCAGGGGTCAGTATTGGGATGCCTTTTCACATTGTTTGTCAATAACTTAGATAATGGAATTGATGGCTTTGTGGCAAAGTTTTTGGATGATAGGAAGAAAGGTGGGGGGGTAGGTCATACTGAAGTAGCAATGCGGTTGCAGAAGGACTTGGACAAAATGGAAAAATGGGCAAAATAGTGGCAGATGGAATACAGTGCTGGGAAATGTATAATAATGCATTTTGGTAAAAGGGACAATAGTGCAGACTGTTATATACATCGGCAGAAGGTTCAAACATCAAATGTGCAGAGGGACTTAGGATCCTCATGTAAAACTCACAGAAGATTAACTTACAGGTTGAGTCTGTGGTAAAGAAGGCAAATGCAATGTTGGCATTTATTTCAAGGGGAATTGAATATAAAAGCAAGGAGATAATGCTGAGCCTCTATAAGACGCTAGTCAGGCTGCACTTGGAGTATTGTCAACAGTTTTGGGCTCAATATCTCAGAAAGAATGTGTTGTCATTGAAAAAAGTTCAGAGGAGGTTCATGAGGATGATTCTGGGAATGAAAGGGTTAACATATGAGGAGTGTTTGGCAGCCTTGGGCCTGTACTCACTGGAATTTAGAGAAATGCGGGAGGATCTCATTGAAACCTGCCAAATGTTGAAACGACCAGATAGGGTGGTTGTAGAGAGGATGTCTCCTCTGGTGGGGGTATCCAGAACTAGAGGGCACAGCCTCAAAACTGAGGGGCAACCCTTTAGAACAAAGATAAGGAGGAACTTTTTTTTAGCCAGAGAGTAGTAAATGCTCTGCTGCAGACTGTGGTGGAGAGGGCAAGTCTGTGGATTTATTTAAGATGGGAGTTGATGGTTTCCTGATCGGTCAGGGCATCAAAGGACATGGTGAGAAGGCAGGTGAATGGGCTTGAGTGGGATCCGGAATCAGCCATGATGGAATGGCGAAGCAGACTTGATCGGCTGAATGGCCTAATTCTGCTCCTATGTCTTATGGTTTTATGGTCATATCACCACCGCTGATACAGCCCACAGCAGTGGTGTCATCAGCAAACCTGTATCTGGTGTTGGAGCTGTACTTAGTCACACAGTCATAGGTGTAAAGCGAGTGGAGCAGGGGCTAAGCACACAATCCTGTGGTGCTCCTGTGCTGATTGAGTTTGTAGAGGAGATGGTTTTGCCAATCTGAACTGACTGGGGCCTCCAAGTGAGGAAATCCAGGATCCAATTCACAAAGGGGTATGAGGCCCAGATCACCTTTACCCATCACCATCACCCTTAACCATAATACTCTTAGCATTAAAACTATCTGACCCATCATACCTGCTTTTCTCGATTTTCCCTTTCAATACTTTCCCTGACCTCTACCTTCTGGTCCGATCCTTCCCTCACTGACCTGAGACTCTGGTTCCCAGTGCCCCGCAAAGCTACTTTAAACCCTCCTCAATAATATCAACAATCCTCCCGGCCAGGATATCGGTTCCCCTCCAGTTCAGGTGCAACTTCTCCCTCTTGTACAAGTCACCCCTTCCCCAGAAAAGGTTGCAATGATCCAAAACCATGAAACTGTGTCCCCTGCGCCAGCTCCTCAGCCACTCGTTCATCCGTGCTATCACCCAGTTCCTATCTACACTAGCCCGTCGCACTCGCAGTGATCTATATACTCACTGCGTAGGCCCTCTTCCCCTTCTCTGCCCATGTCACTGGTGCCAATATGCACCACGACCTCTGGCTGTTCAGATTCCCCCCCTTGAGAATATCCAACAGCCACTCTGATACATCCTGGACTCGAGCACCCGGGAGGCAACACGTCATCCTGGTGTCTCTTTTGTGGCCACAGAATCTTCTGTCTGTCCCCTAACAATCGAGTCCCTATAAGTCCACATTGCCTGACTTTACCCCTCCGTGTCGAGCCTCAGAGCTGGCCACGGTTCCATTAGCCTGGCTGCTGAGGCCGTGCCCTGATGCGTCATCTCCCCCACCCCCCAGCAGTGTACAGTGGGGGATACTTGCTGCTGAGGGGAAACCCTGCACTGACTTCCTATTCTCCTTACTCTCCTGGTGGTCAGTCATCTACCGTCTGAAACCTGTACTCTGGCTGTGACCACCTCTTCAACAGTCTCATCAATAATCTCTTCAGGCTCTCAAATGATCATTAGTACACCCAACTCCAGCTCCAACTCCTTGACCTGGCCAGTCAGGAGCTGAGGTTGGGTGCACTTCCCGCAGATGTGGTCATCAGGGAAACCGTCAGGTATCCTCAATTGCCACACCTGACAGGAGGAGGAGCATTCCATCCTGGCTACCCTGTACTAAAAAAAACTTACTTCTTTGTATCTGTGCCTCTGCGTGTTCTCACAAAGCCTTCCCACTCTATCACTGGCGCACTTCAACAACGGCCGCACCACTTGATCCTACCTGTTCATTGCTGTTGAGTTTAGGCCTCTGACGCTGACACGTACTGCGCCTGTACAAGCTGAAAAAGACCAGCCTTACCCAAAGCTGCTCCCTTCTCACCCTCCGTAGGGCCCTAACACCGACACTTACCGCATGAGCGGCCGAGAAATAAAAAAATCTGCTCAGCACAGGTTTCTTGTGCACCAAAGGACTGTTCATAGATTTTAAAAAATACCAGCTTGTAGATGGGATAGACTTTGGGTCGTTACCCTGTACCCCTAGTAAGTTCCCCATGACGACTCTGTCTAGTGCATGCACCGTCACATGTGAACTCACTCGTCTGCTGAGCGAAATCCCAGACCCTGCCAAGCCCACATTTTCCACTACAGTCACAAAGCACGGGGTCAGACACCACATTTCCACAACTGGCTCACCGGTTCACTCCCGTGCCCATAGACTGGCCAGAGCAAAGGCTGAGTCTGCTAACGTGAAAATGCTTGGCATGGTACGCCGCTCAAACAGCCCCCGGACCTCACCCCTCCACATGGTGCTGAAGCACAGGGGCGATTGCCAGCCATGTGGCAATTACTGCCACCTTAACGAGACTGCCGCCCTCAATTGTTACCCAGTCCCACATAGTCAACACTTCTTGGCACATTTAGCTGGAAAGATAAATTTTTCTAAAGTGGACTTGGTCAGGGGCTATCATCAGGTGCCTGTGTGTGCTGAGGACATTCCCAAAACTATGGTATAACCCTATCTGAATTTTTACTCGTGCCACTTGGGCACTGGATTGCTCTACAACGGACAGTCAGAACTGCCCAGTGCATTGCTGACATTAGCCTATTTGCCGTCAAGGACATATATACAGAAAGGTGCCAGAATAGGGCCAGTAACAACATGAAGGGTCCCACCCACCCTGCTCATGGACTGTTCGTCCCACTGCCATCGGGGAGGAGGTCCACGAGGGTCACTTTCACCAAGCGGTACCCACTAACCCATCACCATTTCCTGTCAGTTACCTATGTACAGACACTCCCGTGCTCAGCGTCACTTTACGGACATACAGTTAATCTATGTATGTAAGCTATCTTACATATTTATATTGTCTTTTATTATTGTTGTGTTCTTTACACAATTTTTCACACAGAGAGTGGTGAGTGTGTGGAGTGCCTGGCGCAGTGACAGGATAGAGGTAGATACAATAGGGTCTTTTAAGAGATGCTTAGATTGGTACATGGAGCTTAGAAAAACAGAGGCCTACGTGGTAGGAAATTCTAGGCGGTTTCTGGAGTAGGTTACATGGTCGGCACAACATTGTGGGCTGAAGGGCCTGTAATGTGGTGTAAATTTCTATGTTCTATGTTTATCTTATTGTGTGTTTTTTGTGTTGCATCGGATCTGGAGTCACAATTATTCCATTCTCCTCTAGATTTGTGTACTGGAAATGACATTAAACAGTCGAAAAACTTGAATCTTGAATATTGTGATTGATCCAGAGGTCCTTTGGAAATGAATGCAGATCTTATAATTATTGATGGTTTAATAGGTGTTCATAACAATGAAAAAATTTTTTGATTATGAAGACACGCAGTCCTCTTTTATTGTCATTTAGTAATGCATGCATTAAGAAATGATACAATATTTCCTCCGGTGTGATATCACAAAACACAGGACAGACCAAGACTGAAAAAAACTAGCAAAACCACATAATTATAACATTTAGTTACAACAGTGCAACAATACCATAACTTGATGAAGTTGTTCATGAGCACAGTAAAAGTTCAAAGTCTCTCAAATGTTCCACATCCCACACAGACGGGAGAAGGAAGAACAACTCTCCCTGCCATGCCCGACCACAGTCCAACTCTGAGTCGTCCAAAATCTTTGAGCCTCTGACCAGCCCTCCGACACTGAGTATCGAGCACCATCTCCATCCGACCTCAATCTCGGTCGCCAGCCGCAGGCAAAGCCGGGGATTCTGGGGCATTCCCTCCAGAAGATTTCCCGACCGTGCAGTAATAACAGCAGCGAACTGGCATTTCAGAAATTTCTCCAGATGTTCCTCTGTGCTTTTTCGTCTGTCTCCATCAAATCAGAATTGTCCACAGCCCCTATTTAATGGATATGATATCATTTTCATTGGAGGGCTGCGTGCACGCGGCGCACTGCTGTCTCCTCCTCTTGCCGTTCCAGAGGTCCTAACTTGCTTGATTTTGAGGGAGAAAGAGAAAGCGAAGGAGAAGAACAAAGAAAAGGACAAACCAACCCAAAGGAGCCGTGGCTATTTCCTAGAGTGAGACAGCTGACTGGAAAGACAACACGCATCCCAATGATAACAATTAACCCATGAATAAGGCAGCTTCAAACACTGTGACACCTGCTGCCCAATAGCTAAGAAGCTTCTAGAAAAATACAGAAGCAGCTACGCCACAATTACTGAAAATTTACTGAACAATTCGACACATGTAGATGATTATATAAAAATACTAAGTTAAACCACAAGAAAAACAACAATGTTACACTCTAATCCACAGGGTGCAGGTAGCTGGGGCTCAGCAGAAGATCAGGTCGGCATGGAGCTGATGGGCTGAAAGGTCTGCTCTGTGACTGCAGGAAATTAGGGGCCGGGTGTGAGAGGATGTGAACAATGCTGCCCCTAACAGTTAGCAATGAATCACAATCACTGGCATATGCCATGAAATTTGTACTTTTACGACAGCAGTGCAGTGTAATGCATAATACTGAAAGAACTATAAATAACTGTAACATATTACATATTACATTTAATTAGTTCAAAAAAAAAGGAAAAAAGGAAAAAAAGTGGTGATGTAGTATATATGGGTTGATTGTCCATTAGAAATTGGGTGGTCGAGAGGAAGAAGCTGTTCCTAAAACGTTGAGTGTGTGTCTTCAGGCTCCTGGACCTCCTCCCCGCTGGTAGCAATGAGAAGAGGGCATGTTCTGGGTGACGGTGTTCAGTCTCATGGAGAACATATGATCAGGGAAGTCTTGGTGCAATGGTATATACATCATTGTTATCCATGGCTAGAGTGCCATGTACAGTTGTGGACGTTACATTTTTGGAAGGAAGTGACCACACTGGAGAGGGTGTAGAGCAGTTTCCTCATGAACAAAAATACTCTGCAGATGCTGGGGTCAAAGCAACATGCACAGCACACTGGAGGAACTCAGCAGGTCGGGCAGCATCCGTGGAAACGATCAGTCAACGTTTCAGGCCGAGACCCTTCAGGTGTCTGAAATGGCTGCCAAGGGTGTTAGAGACGGGCACGATAGAGCTGTTTGTAGTCTTTAGCTAGACATAAGCAAGCAGGGAATAGACAGATGTGGATCACGTGGAGATAGTTAGGTTTAGTTTAATGTGGCATCTTGGTTGACGCAGATATTGTGGGCTAAATGGCCTGTTCCTGTGCTGTACTCAGCCAGGACTGACCAAATTTCAGAGAACAACACAAAAGATGCTGGAGGAACTGAGAAGGTCGGGTAGCATCTGTGGAGGGAAGTTGACAGTTGTTTCAGTTCATCACCTTTCCTCTGTGTCTCCAAACAGTCCGTGATTTACTATTCCAACTGGCATTTCATGGACACAGGTCTGGCCCTTGACTTTCAGATCCTATTCAAAATGTCTCGTTTCTTGTTCCTTGATACTGGGTTTTGTCTGTTGGTTTGACCCTGAGCTGTGATCATATCAGCCAAGTGCAGACTGGATTATTGACACACAGATTCGGAGGAACCGCAGTAATAGTCTTAATTACCCTCTGTTCATATCCTCATGGCTCAGTGTGTGATAAACAAGTTGATTATTTGTCTTTGCTATCCGAATCAACAGATTCTACAGATGGAAGTGAGAGCTCAAGGCCTGGTGGCAGGAAACAACCTCTTCCTCAATGTCAACAAGACAAAGGAGATGGTTATCAATTTCAGGAGAACCCGCACCACTCACACCACTCTTTACATCAGCGGCACAGCAGTGGGAAGTGCGGGCAGTTTCCAACTCTTGTGAGTGCACACCTCACCCAACGTCTCCTGGCTCCAGAACACATCCTACATAATCAGGAAAGCTCGCCAGCACCTCAACTTTCCGAGGAGATTGAAGTGAAATGGACAATGTCCATCTATATTCAGTTATTCAGCTCCTTGAAGACCGTGTTAGGGACCTGGAGCAGCAACTGGATGACCTTCGGCTTGTACGGGAGAGCAAGGACATAACTATCAAAGTTACAGGGAAGTAATCACACTGAACTTGCAGGAAACAAGTAGCTGGATGACTGTCAGGAGAAATGGAAAGAGTTAGTTAGAGCAGAGCACCCTCAAAAGAGAGTATACCGCTTTGGAAGCTTTTGTGGGGGAAGACCTCCCGGGACAATGCCACGGTGACCAGGTTACAAGCATTGACCGTGGGTGCAGAGGGGAAAGAGAGAGAAGAGGGGAGCGGTAGTGATGGGGGCTCAACAGTGAGGGGAGCAGACAGGAGATTCTGTGGACGTGAACGGGACACCCGGATGGTATGTTGCCTCCCAGGTGCCAGGGTCAGGGACGTCTCAGATGGCGACCACAACATTTTGGAGAGGGGGAGCAGCCGGATGTCGTAGTACATATTGGTACCAATGACATAGGAAGGAAGAGCGAAGAGGTCCTGAAAAGAGAATTTAGAGACCTAGGTAGAAAGCTGAGAAGCAGGATCTCCTGGGTAATAATTTCTGGATTGCTGCCTGTGCCACGTGCCAGTGAGGACAGAAACACAATGATTCTGATAAATGTGTGACTGAGAAGCTGGTGCACGGGGGAGGGTTTCAGGTTCCTGGATCATTGGGATCTCTTCTGGGGGAGGTATGACCCGTTCAAAAGTGACGGGTTGAACCTGAACCTAAGGGGGACCAATATTCTCATGCGCAGGTTTGTTAGAGCTGTTGGGGAGGGTTTAAACTAACTTGGCAGTGGGGTGGGAACTGGAGTGAAGGGACTCAGGATAGGATGGATGGTAAAAAAGTAAAGATAGTGTGCAGTAGACTGTCAGGAAGGGCAGACAGGTGATGGGACTTGGTTGCAGCCAACAGGCTGAGTATCAAATCATGAGGGATGCTGAGTCAGAAAGGACAGCAAATACAGTACTCAAGGTGTTATATCTAAATATGCGTAGTATAAGAAATAAGGTGGATGATCTTGTAGCACTATTACGGATTGTCAGGTATGATGTTGTGACCATCACTGAATCGTGGCTGAAGATGGTTGTAGTTGGGAGCTGAATGTCCAAGGTTATGCGTTGTATTGGAGGGACAGGAAGGTAGGCAGAGGGGGTGGTGTGACTCTGCTGGTAAAGAATGGCATCAAATCAGTTGAAAGATGTGACATAGGATCGGAAGATGTTGAATCCTTGTGGGTTAAATTAAGAAACTGGAAGGGTAAAAGGACGATGATGGCAGTTATATACTGGCCTCCCAACAGTAGCTGGGATGTGAACCACAGGTTACAACAGGAAATAGAAAAGGTGAGTCAAAAGGGCAATGTTATGGTAGTCATGGGAGATTTTAACATGCAGGTCGATTGGGAAAATCAGGTTGGCAAAGATCTCAAGAGAGTGAGTTTGTTGAATGTCTAAGAGATAGCTTTTTAAGCAGTTTGTCATTGAGCCTACTAGGGGATCAGCTATACCGGATTGGGTGTTATGTAATGAACTGGAGGCAATTAGGGAGCTTAAGGTAAAAGCCTAATTCAACTTGAAATTTGATAGGGAGAAAGTAGAGTCTGATGCAGCAGTATTTCAGTGGAGTAAGGGAAATTACAGTGGTAAGAGAGAGGAGTTGGCCAAAGTAAATTGGAGGGAGCTGCTGGCAGGGATGACAGCAGAGCAGCAATGGTGTGCGTTTCTGGGAAAAATGAGGAAGGTGCAGGACATGTGTATTCCAAAAATGAAGAGATACTCAAATAGTAAAATAGTACAACTGTGGCTGACAAAGGAAGTCAAAGCTAATGTAAAAGCAAAAGAGAGGGCATACAACAAAGCAAAAAATAGTGGGAAAACAGAGGAATGGGAAACTTTTAAAAACCTACGGAGAGCAACTAAAATCATTAGAAGGGAAAAGATGAAATATGAAAGCCAGCTGGCAATTAATATAAAAGTAGATAGAAAAAGTTTTATCAGGTATGTTAAAAATAAAAGAGAAATGAGAGTGGATATAGGACCACTAGAAAATGAGGCTGAAGAAATAATAATGGAGGACAAGGAGATGGCTGCTGAACTGAATGAATATTTTGCATCAGTTTTCACTGTGGAAGACACTAGCAGAATGCCTGATGTTGTAGTGTGTGAGGGAAGAGAAGGGGATGCTATTACTATTACAAGAGGGAAGGAGCTCAAAAAGCTGAAAGACCTGAAGGTACATAAGTCACCTGGACGAGAGGAACTGCACCCTAGGGTTCTGAAAGAGCAACACACATCAAAGTTGCTGGTGAACGCAGCAGGCCAGGTAGCATCTGCAGGAAGAGGTGCAGTCGACGTTTCAGGCTGAGACCCTTCGTCAGGACTAACTGAAGGAAGAGTGAGTAAGGGATTTGAAAGTTGGAGGGGGAAGGGGAGATCCAAAATGATAGGAGAAGACAGGAGGGGGAGGGATGGAGCCAAGAGCTGGACAGGTGATAGGCAAAAGGGATACGAGAGAATCATGGGAAGGAGGCCCAGGGAGAAAGGCGGGGGGGGGGGACCCAGAGGATGGGCAGGGGGTATATTCAGAGGGACAGAGGGAGTAAAAGAGGTAGTGTTAGAGATTGTGGTGGCATTAAATGTTACTCCACTCTTTAAGAAAGGAGGAAGGCAGCAGAAAGGAAATTATAGACCAGTTAGCCTGACCTCAATGGTTGGTAAAATGTTAGAATCAATTGTTAAGGATGAGGTGATGGAGTACTTGGTGACACAGGACAAGATAGGACAAAGTCAGCATGGTTTCCCTCAGGAAAACTCCTGCCTGATGAACCTGTTGGAACTCTTACAAGTAGGATAGATAAAGGGGCTGCAGTGGACATTGTGTATTTGGACTTTCAGAAGGCCTTTGACATGGTGTCACACATGAGGCTGCTTATCAAGTTAAGAGCCCATGGTATTACGGGAAAGTTACTAACATGGTTAGATCAAGCAACACGCATAAAAGTTGCTGGTGAACGCTGATGAAAAGTTACGTTCACCAGCAACTTTTATGTGTGTTGCTTGAATTTCCAGCATCTGCAGATTTCCTGATGTTTGCATTCTTAACATGGTTAGATTATTGGCTGATTGGTAGGAGGCAGCTAGTGGGAATAAAAGGATCCTTTTCTGGCTGGCTGCCAGTGACTAGTGGTGTTCCACAGGGGTCGGTGTTGGGGCCACTTCTTTTTATGCTGTATGTCAATGATTTAGATGATGGAATTGATGGCTTTGTTGCCAAGTTTGCAGATGATATAAAGATTGGTGGAGGGGCAGGTAGTGTTGAGGAATCAGGTAGGATGCAGAAGAACTTAGACAGATTAGCAGAAGGGGCAAGAAAGTAGCAAATGATATACAATGTTGGAAAATGCATGGTCATGCACTTTGGTAGTAGAAATAAATGTGCAGATTATTTTCTAAATGGGGAGAAAATCCAGGAATCAGAGATGCAAAGGGACTTGGGAGTCTTTGTGCAGAACACCTTGAAGATTAACTTACTGGTTGAGTCGGTGGTGAGGAAGGCAAATGCCATGTTAGCATTCATTTCAAGAGGTCTAGAATACAAGAGCAGGGTTGTGATGCTGAGGCTTTATAAGGCACTGGTGAGGCCTCACGTTGAGTTTTGTGACTCGTTTTGGGCAAGTCATCTTAGAGAAGATGTGCTGGCATTGGAGAGAGTCCAAAGGAGGTTCACAAGGATGATTCTAGGAATGAAAGGGTTATCATACAAGGAAAGATTGATGACTCTGGGTCTGTACTCGCTGGAATTCAGAAGGATGAGGGTGGATCGCATTGAAACCTTTTGAATGTTGAAAGGCCTAGACAGAGTAGATGTGGAAAGGATGTTTCCCATGGTGGGAGAGTCTAGGACAAGAGGGCACAGCCTCAGGATAGAGGGGTACCCTTTCAAAACAGAGATGCGGAGAAATTTCTTTATCTAGAGGGTGGTGAACTTGTGGAATTTGTTACCACAGGCAGCTGTGGAGGCCAGGTCGTTGGGTGTATTTAAGGCAGAGATTGACAGGTTCCTGATTGGACACAACATCGGAGGTTACAGGGAGAACTGGGATTGAGGAGGAGATAGAAAAAAAAGATCAGCCATGAGGAAAAAATAGAGCAGATTTGATGGGCCAGATGGCCTAATTCTGCTCCTAGGTCTCATGGTCTTATTCTACAGATGTGCACTAGACAGCATCCCAACATGCTGCATCACTGCATGAGACAGAACCTGCACTGTGGTGGACAAGATGACACTAGTGTGTAGCCAAACAGCTCAGTGCATCACCGGCCCCAGACTACCCTCCAACAAGGGCATATCTACAGAAATTCACTGTAAAATTGCCAGTAACATCCCACCCACCCTGCTCATGGAATGTTTGTCCCACTCCCATCAAGGAGGAGGCTACACGGCATCTATGTCGGTCAGATTAGGTCAGTGTAGGACATCGGGGCCAGTGTGGCTTAGTGAGGGACATTGGGGTCAGTGTGGGTTAACGTAGGACATTAGAGTCAGTGTGGGTCAGCATGAGACATTGGGGTCAAAGTGGGTGAGTGTAGGATATTGGGGTTGGTGTGGGTGAGTCTAGGACACTGGGGTCAGTGTGGTCAATAACATATAAAACCTACAGCACAATACAGGCCCTTCAGCCCACAAAGTTGTGCCGAACATGTCCCTACCTTAGAAATTGCAAGGCTTACCTAAAGCCCTCTAATTTTCTAAGCTCCATGTACCTATCCAAAAGTCTATCGCATCCGCCTTCACGACTGTTGCTGGCAGCCCATTCCATGCACTCACCACTCTGAGTAAAAAATTTACCCGACATCTCCTCTGTACCTACTCCCCAGCACCTTAAACCTGTACCCTCTTGTGGCAACCATTTCAGCCCTGGGAAAAAGCCTGTGACTATCCAAGTGATCAATGCCTCTCATCACCTTATACACCTCTACCAGGTCACCTCTCATCCTCCGTCGCTCCAAGCAGAAAAGGCTAAGTTCACTCAACCTATTCTCATAAGGTATGCTCTCCAATCCAAGCAACATCCTTGTAAATCTCCTCTGCACCCTTTCTATGGTTTCCACATCCTTCCTGTAGTGAGGAAACCAGAACTGAGCACAGTACTCCAAGTGGAGTCTGACCAGGCCTATATAGCTGCAACATTACCTCTCGGCTCCTAAATTCAATTCCACGATTAATGAAGGCCAGTACACTGTACACCTCCTTAACCACAGAGTCAACCTGCACAGCAGCTTTGAGTGTCCTATGGACTCAGACCACAAGATCCCTCTGATCCTCCACACTGCCAAGAATCTCACCATTAATACTATATTCTGCCATCATATTTGACCTACCAAAATGAACCACTTCACACTTATCTGGGTTGAACCCCATCTGCCACTTCTCAGCCCAGTTTTGCATCCTATCGATGTCCCGTTGTAACCTCTGACAGCCCTCCACACTATCAACATCCCCAACCTTTGTGTCATCTGCAAATTTACTAACCCATCCCTCCACTTCCTCATCCAGGTCATTTATAAAAATCACAAAGAGTAAGGGTCCCAGAACAGATCCCTGAGACACTCCACTGGTGACCGACATCCATGCAGAATATGACCCATCTACAACCACTCTTTGCCTTCTGTGGGCAAGCCAGTTCTGGATCCACAATGCAATGTCCCCTTGGATCCCATGCCTCCTTACTTTCTCAATAAGCCTTGCATGGGATACCTTATCAAATGTCTTTCTGAAAACCATATTCACTACATCTACTGTTCTTCCTTCAAAGTGTTTAGTCACATCCTCAAAAATTCAATCAGGCTCGTAAGGCATGACTTGCCCTTGACAAAGCCATGCTGACTATTCCTAATCATATTATGCCTCTCCAAATGTTTATAAATCCTGCCTCTCAAGATCCTCTCCATCAACTTACCATCCATGAAGTAGGACTCACTGGTCTATAATTTCCTGGATGGCTGGCAGGAGGCAAAGTGTGAGAATAAAGTGAGTCTTTTCTGACTGGTTGCCAGTGACTAGTGGTGTTCTACAGGGGTCTGTGTTGGGACTGATTCTTCTTATGCTATATGTCAATGATTTGGATGACAGAATTGATGGCTTTGTTGCAAAGTTTGCAAACAATATGAAGATCAGTGGAGGGACAGGTAGTTCTGAGGAAGTAGAGAGGCTACAGAAGGACTTGGACAGATTAGGAGAATGGGCAAAGAAATGACAGATGGAATACAGTGTCTGGAAGTGAACGATCATGCAATTTGGTTTAAGGAATGAAAGGGTTGACTACTTTTAAATGAAAATGTCACGTATCCCCAGTTTTGTTTTCCTGGGAGTCCACTGTTTCGTTTACTGTGGGCGTCGTGTGTCCCCAGTTTTGTTTTACTTTGAGTCCACAGTTTCCTTTCTGTAAGCATTACCTTATGTCGTATGCCGATGGTATAAAAGAAATGTGGGCATAGTGCTGAGAAGGAGTCGAAGGAAAGAGAGAGAGAGTGAAGATCACAGGCTTCGAGCTATCCGGGAACAGCTCACGATCAAGAAGGGTAAAGTCTAATGCTTCCCCAGACCCAAAGGATTGGGTTAATCAGCGGCACACTGTGCATCGTGGAGACATGTCTGTCCTTCGTGTGATCCATGGGTGTGGATTTTGTGACAGTCACTTTGTGAAATCACTCTTCGTGGACTTCGGAACAGTATTCCTTGGCTGGAATCTTCGGTAACTGTTTCTTCATTCGCTAACCGTGGAATCTTTGGAATTTGTCGTGATTGCCTCGTTGCTGCACTGTGAATCCACAAGTGTCTCCTCTCACCTATTTCATAAATTACTGAGACTCTCTGAACTGCCACTTTACGACTGTGCTTGAGTAAGATTTGTTAAGAACAGGTTCTATGTTTGACTGTAAGGGAGCTGTAGACGCATAACTCTGATTACTTCTGTTTAAGAAAGTAGTTTATTTAATTTGCTATTTTTGAGTAGATGCAAATAAATATAGTGGTTTTAATATTAAAACCCGACTCAGTTTGTCATCTCTTGCTGCTGGTATGTTACGAAATCGTAACAAATTGGGGGCTTGTCCACAAAATGAACAAAATTGGAGCTTATTGATTGATTATCAATCTCATTGGCTACTACCCTTTTGATTGACTTGTGTGGGGAAACCAGCAGCAATGGATATTGGGGCATTTCTGGCATTGCCAGACCCTAAGGCATTGGGGGATGCCAGAAACGACGACTTGTTGGCCATTGCTAAGGAGCTGGGACTTACTGCGGTAAAACGGGATATGAAAAAAGTACAGATTCAGAGGATAATAGCTGAGCACTATATTTCTTTGAGGAAGTTTGAAGAGGGGTGTTAGAAAGGTTTCCTGAAAGTAAACCCTGTGACCTTGAGCTCCCGTACAAGTTGGAAAAACTAAAGATGGAGGCTGAGGATAGGTGAAGACAGCAACAGCTCGAGGGTGAGTTAAAACAAAAACAGCTCGAGATTGAGAAAGCAGAGAAACAGAGGTGGTTTGCAGCTGAAGAAGCAGGAAAACAGAGGGAGGAAGCAGATGAGTTTACCTTAACCCACAGGTTTAAGTTTACCCCAAGTAAGACCTTTCAAAAGAGTAGAATGGATATATCACATTGAGCACGGGGTCCCCCCAGGGCTGTGTGCTCAGTCCACTGCTGTTCACTCTGCTGACCCACGACTGTGCTGCAACACACAGCTTGAACCACATCATCAAGTTCGCCGATGACACGACCGTGGTGGGTCTTATCAGCAAGAACGATGAGTCAGCATACAGAGAAGAGGGGTGCTGCGGCTGACAGACTGGTGCAGAGCCAACAACCTGTCTCTGAATGTGAACAAAACAAAAGAGATGGTTGTTGACTTCAGGAGGACATAGAACGACCACTCTCCACTGAACATTGATGACTCCTCCGTAGAGATCCTTAAGAGCACCAAATTTCTTGGTGTTCACCTGGCGGAGAATCTCACCTGGTCCCTCAACACCAGCTCCATAGCAAAGAAAGCCCAGCAGCGTCTCTACTTTCTGTGAAGGCTGAGAAAAGTCCATTCCCCACCCCCCATCCTCACCACATTCTTCAGAGGTTGTATTGAGAGCATCCTGAGCAGCTGCATCACTGCCTGGTTCAGAAATTGCACCATCTCAGATCGCAAGATCCTGCAGTGGATAGTGAGGTCAGCTGAGAAGATCATTGGGGTCTCTCTTCCTGCCATCACAGACATTTACACCACATGCTGCATCAGTAAAGCAAACAGCATTATGAAAGACCTCATGCACCCGTCATACAAACTCTTCTCCCTCCTGCCATCTGGTAAAAGGCACCAAAATATTTGGGCTCTCACGACCAGACTACGTAACAGTTTCTTCCCCCAAGCAATCAGACTCCTCAATACCCAGAGCCTGGACTGACACCAATTTACTGCCCTCTACTGTGCCTATTGCCTTGTTTATTATTTATCATAATGCCTGCACTGCTTTCTGCACTTTATGCAGTCCTGGGTAGGTCTATAGTCTAGTGTAGTTTTGTGTTGTTTTACATAGTTCATAGTTTTTGTATTGTTTCATGTAGCACCATGGTCCTGAAAAATATTGTCTCGCTTTTACTGTGTATTGTACCAGCAATTATGGTCGAAATGACAATAAAAAGTGACTTGACAAGAGTCCCTAGGCTTTAGTCCCTTTGAACTCGTGTTTGGTCCCCAGGTCCGAGGACCTTTGGCATTGTTAATGGAACAGTGGGTTAACAATGACCTGCATGTTAATTTGCTAGATTATGTTTTGACGTTTGTGAAGTTTTGAAGTTCAAGCAAAGGGCTGGCAACCTAGCAAAGGAAAATTTAAAATCAGCCCAGGAAAGAATGAAAACTTGGTATGACAAACATGCCAGAATGAGGTCATTCAAGCTGGGAGATGAATCTTTTGTTTCCTGTACAAAGTATGAAAGGGTTGACTATTTTTAAATGGAGATGTCACATGTCCCCAGTTTTGTTTTCCTGGGAGTCCACAGTTTCGTTTACTGTGGGCGCCACTTGTCCCCAGTTTTGTTTTACTCTGAGTCCACAGTTTCTTTTCTGGGAGCGTTACCTTATGACGTATGCCTATGGTATAAAAGAAATGTGGACAGTGCTGAGAAGGAGTCAAAGGAAAGAGAGAGGGTGAAGATCGTAGGCTTCGATCTATCTGGGAACAGCTCACAATCGAGAAGGGTGAAGTCTAATGCTTACCCAGACCTAAAGGATTGGGTTAATCAGCGGCACACTGTGCATCGTGGAGACGTGTCTGTCCTTCATGTGATCCATGGGTGTGGATTTCGTGACAGTCACTTTGTGAAATCGCTCTTCGTGGACTTTGGAACAGTATTCCTCGGCTGGGATCTTCAGTAACCGTTTCTTCGTTTGCTAACCGTGGAATCTTTGGAATTCAACGTGATCGCCTCGTCGCTGCACTGTGAATCCACAAGTGTCTTTCACCTATTTCATAAATTACTGAGACTCTCTGAACTGCCACTTTACAACTGTGCTTGAGTAAGATTTATTAAGAACAGGTTCTATGTTTAACTGTAAGGGTGCTATAGACACATAACTCTGATTACTTCTGTTTAAGAAAGTATTTTATTTAATTTTTTATACTTTTGAGTAGATGTAAATAAATATAGTGGTTTTAATATTAAAACCCGACTCAGTTTATCATCTCTTGTTGCTGGTACATTAAGAAATCGTAACTAAGAGAGAATACAAAAATCTGAAGCACAGAGGATGTTGGGAGTCCTTGTGCAGGATTCCCTAAAGGCTAATTAGCACGTTGAGTCTGTGGTCAGGAAGGCAAATGCAATTTTAGCATTCAACAGACCTAGAATATCTAGCAGTTGTGCTGTTCTTTTTACCCTCTGCGGGAGATTTCCAGGAACATCTTGGTAGCAGTATACATTCCACCTCAGGCCAATATCAATCAAGCTTTAGATGATCTGAGCAATGGGATCAATATGCACGAAACAGCGCACCCTAACAATTTCACCATCGTTTTGGGGGATTTTAACTTGGCCAGTCTGAAAAAATCACTAAGCAATTACCACCAACAGATCACTTGCAGTACCAGAGGAGGCTACACACTGGACCACTGTTACACCATCATCAAGAATGCCTACCCTCAATTTGGAAAGTCTGATCACCTGGCTATATTTCTAGTGAGGACCAAGAAGGTTTGGACGAGGGAAGCACAGGAGCACCTACAGGACTGCTTTGAATTGGTGGACTGGACTGTATTCAGGGATTCATCTTTGAACCTGGATGAGTATTGTGCAGTTGTTACCGACTTCATTAAGACCTGTGTGGGTGAGTGTGTGACCACAAAGACTTACTGTACATTCCCAAACCAAAAGCCGTGGATGAACCAGGAGGTACATCGTCTGCTGAAGGCTAGATCTGTGGCGTTCAAGTCTGGCAACCCAGGCCTGTACCAAAAACAGAGGTATGATTTACGGAGGGCTATTTCAAGGACGAAGAGACCATTTTGAACGAGGTTGAAGGCAACATTGGATATACGACAACTCTGGCAGGGTCCGCAAGACGTTACTTCCTACTAACTGAAACCCAATAGCGTGAATGGCAGCGAAGCTTCACTAGAAGATGAACTCAATTCCTTCGATGCCTACTTTGAAAAGGACAATACAACTACAGCTGTGAAGATCCCTGCTGACCTGATGACCCTGCGATCTCTGTCTCAGAGGCCGATGTTAGGCTGTCTTTAAAGAGGGTGAACCCTTGCAAGGCAGAAGGTCCTGATAGAGTACCTGGTAAGGCTCTGAAAACCTGTGCCAACTGACTGGCAGGAGTATTCAAGGACATTTTCAACCTTTCACTGCTACGGGCAGAAATTCCCACTTGCTTCAAAAAGGCAACAATTATACCAGTGCCCAAGAAGAATAATGGGAGCTGCCTTCGTAACTATCACCCGATAGTCCTCACATCTACAGTGATGAAATGCTTTGAGAGCTTGGTCATAACAAGACTGAACTTTTGCCTCAGCAAGGACCTGAAACCGTTGCAATTGTCCTATCAACACAATAGGTCAATGGCAGACACAATCTCAATGGCTCTTCACACGGCCTTACACCACCTGGACAACACAAACACCTATGTCAGGATGCTGTTCATCGACCATAACCCACCATTTAACACCATCATTCCCACAATCCTGATTGAGAAGTTACAGAACCTGGGCCTCTGTACCTCCATCTGTAATTGGATCCTCGACTTCCTAACCGGAAGACCACAATCTGCGCAGATTGGTGATAATATCTCCTCCTCGCTGACGATGAACACTGGCAAACCTCAGGGGTGTGTGCTTAGCCCACTGCTCTACTCTCTCTGTACCTCTGACTGTGTGCTAGGCATAGCTCAAATACCATCTATAAATTTGCTGATGCTACGACCATTGGTGGTATATTCTCAGATGGTGACGAGAGAGTGTACAGGAGCAAGATATGCCAACTGGTGGAGTGGTGTTGCAGCAACAACCTGGCACTCAACGTCATGTATGTGAAGAGCAAGGGGATAAGACGTGAGAGAATAGGACCTATCAAGTGTGACAGTGGGAAAGTGTGTATGGAACCGGAGGAGACAGCACAGACATTTAATGAATACTTTGCTTCAATATTCACTATGGAAAAGGTTCTTGCGACTGTAGGGATGACTTACAGTGGACTAAAAAGCTTGAACATATGGACATTAAGGAAGAGGATGTGTTGGAGCTTTTGGAAAGCATCAAGTTGTATAAGTCACCAGAATTGGATGAAATGTAGCCCAGGCTACTGTGGGAGGCAAGGGAGGAGATTGTTGAGCCTCTGGCGATGATCTTTGCATCATCAATGGGGACAGGAGAGGGTCCAGAGGACTGGAGGGTTGCAGATGTTGTTCCCTTATTCAAGAAAGGGAATAGAGGTAGCCCTGGACATTATAGACCAGTGAGTCTTCACTGGTTGGTAATTTGATCCATATACACTACATCTACTACTCTACCTTCATCAATGTGTTTAGTCACATCCTCCAAAATTCAATCAGACTCCTAAGGCACGACCTGCCCTTGACAAAGCCATGCTGACTATTCCTAATCATATTATGCCTCTCCAAATGTTCATAAATCCTGCCTCTCAGGATCTTCTCCATCAACTTACCAACCACTGAGGTAAGACTCACTGGTCTATAATTTCCTGGGTATCTCTACTCCCTTTCTTGAATAAAGGAACAACATCCGCAACCCTCCAATCCTCCGGAACCTCTCCCATCCTCATTGATGATGCAAAGATCATTGCCAGAGGCTCAGCAATCTCCTCCCTCACCTCCTACAGTAGCCTGGGGTACATCTCATCCAGTCCTGGTGACTTATCCAACTTGATGCTTTCCAAAAAGCTCCAGCACATCCTCTTCCTTGATATCTACATGCTCAAACTTTTCAGTCAGCTGCAAGTCATCACTACAATCACCAAGATCCTTTTCCATAGTGAATACTGAAGAAAAGTATTCATTAAGTACCTCTGCTATTTCCTCCAGTTCCATATTCACTTTCCCACTGTCACACTTGATAGGTCCTATTCTTTCACATCTTATCCTCTTGCTCTTCACATACTTCTAGAATGCCTTGGAGTTTTCTTTAATCCTTCCCACCAAGGCTTTCTCATGGCCCCTTCTGGCTCTCCTAATTTCTTTCTTAAACTCTTTCCTATTAGCCTTATAATCTTCTAGATCTCTAACATTACCTAGCTCTCTGAACCTTTTGTAAGCTTTTCTGTTCTTCTTGATTAGATTTATTACAGCCTTTGTACACCACGGTTCCTGTACCCTACCATAACTTCCTGTCTCATCGGAACGTACCTATGCAGAACTCCACTCAAATATCCTGTGAACATTTGCCATATTTCTTCCGTACTTTTCCCTGAGAACATCCAATTTAAGCTTCCAATTTCCTGCCTGATAGTCTCATATTTCCCCTTACTCCAATTAAACGCTTTTCTAACTTGTCTGTTCCTATCTCTCTCCAATACTATGGTAAAGGAGATAGAATTATGATCACTATCTCCAAAATGCTCTCCCACTGAGAGATCTGACACCTGACCAGGTTCATTTCCCAATACCAAATCAAGTACAGTCTCTCCTCTTGTAGGCTTATCTACATATTGTGTCAAGAAACCTTCCTGAACACACCTAACAAACTCCACCCCATCTAAACCCCTTGCTCTAGGGAGATGCCAATTGATAACTGGGAAATTAAAATCTCCCATCCGACAACTCTGTTATTGTTACACCTTTCCAGGATCTGTTTCTCTGTCTGCTCCTCGATATCCCTGATACTATTGGGCGGCCTGTAAAAAACACCCAGTAAAGTTATTGATCCCTTCCTGTTCCTAACCTCCACCCTCAGAGACTCCATAGACAATCCCCCCATGACGTCCACCTTTTCTGCAGCCGTGACACTATCTCTGATCAACAGTGCCACGCCCCCACCTCTTTTGCCTCCCTCCCTGTCCTTTCTGAAATATCTAAAACCTGGTACTTGAAGTAACCATTCCTGGTCCTGAGCCATCCAAGTCTCTGTAATGGCCACCACATCATAGCTCCGAGTACTGATCCACGCTCTAAGCTCATCCGCTTTGTTCACAATACTCCTTGAGTTAAAATAGACACATCTCAAACCTTCGGTCTGAGCGCATCCCTTCTCTATCACCTGCCTATCCTCCCTCTCACACTGTCTACAATCTTACTCTATTTGTGAGCCAATCTCCTCTTCCCCAGTCTCTTCAGTTCGGTTCCCACCCCCCCAACAATTCTAGTTTTAACTCTCCCCAGTAGCCTTAGCCAACCCCCCCCCCCCCCAGGATATCGGTCCCCCTGGGATTCAAGTGCAACCCGTCCTTTTTGTACAGGCCACACCTGCCCCAAAAGAGGTCCCAATGATCCAGAAATCTGAATCCCTGCCCCCTGCTCTAATTCCTCAGCCACGCATTTATCCTCCATCTCATTCTATTCCTATTCTCACTGTCACGTGGCACAGGCAGTAATCCCAAGATTACTACCTTTGCGGTCCTGCTTCTCAAACTTCCTTCTTAACTCCCTGTAGTCTTTTTTCAGGACCTCTTCCCTTTTCCTGCCTATGTCGTTGGTACCAATATGTACCACGACCTCTGGCTGTTCTCCCTCCCACTGCAGGATATCTTGGACGTGATCAGAAACATCCCGGACCCTGGCACCTGGGAGGCAAACTACCATCCGAGTTTCTTTCCTGCGTCCACAGAATCGCCTGTCTGACCCCCTAACTATAGAGCCCCCTATCACTACTGCCTTCCTCTTCCTTCCCCTACCCTTCTGAGCCACAGGGCCAGACTCTGTGCTAATGTGTTGGCCGTTGGGGTCAGTATGGGTGAGTTTAGAACACTGGGGTCAGTGTGGGTGAGTGTCAGATACTGGGGTCAGTGTGGATGAGATTAGGACATTGGAGTTAGTGTGGGTCATTGAGAGAAATTGAGGTTAAAGTGGGTGAGTGTAGGACATTGGGGTCAGTGTAGGTGAGATTAGGACTTTGGAGTCAGTGTGGGTGAGTGTGAGAAATTGGGGTCAGTGTGGGTGAGTGTAGGACATTGGAGTCAGTGTAGGACGTTGGGGTCACTGGGGGTCAGTGTGAGAAACTGGGGTCAGTGTGGGTGGGTCTGGGACATTGAGTCACCCACTGGTCAGTGTCAGTGCCCTACAGTTTTACATTTCACTGCTCTGGAAAAAGGGTTATGGGTCTATATGCTGTTTCTGCCCCCTCAAAATTTTATAAACTTACCTATGGTCACCGCATTGCCCTTTCGTTTGCTGTCAGGGGATAGTGGCTGCCCATGCAATCTCTCCTTGTATCTAAAGTAATCCAATTCCGGTAACCACAGTGCCTCTATTCCATGCAATTCCCCGGTAACCACAGTCCCTCCATTCCTGGTGACATCCCATTAACCACAGTCCCTCTATTCCAGGTGAAATCCCAGTAATCACAGTCCCTCTATTCCAGGTGAAATCCTGGTAATCACAGTCCCTCCATTCCTGGTCACATCCAGGTGAGTCTCTTCTGCACTCTCTTTTCCTGGTGAATCTCTTCTGCACACCTTCTCATGCGATCTAACTGCACTTTGACAATTGCAACATAACACCTCAATGTTTACCCTCAGTGTCTTGGCCTGCGAAGCCAAACATACCAAATGACTTCACCTCCATATACACCTGTGATGAAAGCAATGCATTGTACCCCAAGGTCCCCCTGTACATCAAGAGTCAGAAGGCGCCTGCCATGTCAGGGAGGAGGGACAGAAACCTGAAGGCACACACTTAACAACTCAGGAACAGCTTCTTTCCCTCTGCCATCCGATTCCTAAATGGACGTTGAACCCCAGAATACTAATTTACTTTTTAGTATATATTATTTCTGTTTTTGCACGATTTTTAATCTATTCAATATTCATATACTGTAATTTATTTATTTTTCTATATTATGTATTGCATTGAACTGCTGCTGCTAGGTTAACAAATTTCACGACAAACGATGGTGATAATAAACCTGATTCTGATGTACACTACAAGTCCTACCACAAGTTTTCCCCAAGTTGATCATCCCACCTGACTCTGCTTTGTGCTACATTTCAGCCGATCCAGATCCTGCTGCAGCCTTAGGCAACTACCAGTGCCACATGCAGGCGGGTTTAGAAATATGATCAACACGTGGCTGAAGACATGGTGCAGGAGGGAGGGCTTCAGATTTACAGATAACTGGGCAGTTTTCCAGGGAATGTGGGACCTGTTCCGGCAGGACGGTTTACATCTGAACTGGAGGGGGACAAATATTCTTGCAGGTAGGTTTGCCAGAGAGACTCCAGTGGATTTAAACTAGATACAAGGAGGGAGGGGAACCAGAGTGTAGGAACAGATGTAGGGGAGAAGGAAGAAAAAGAAGATAGTAAAGTTGTTTGCACCATTAGTGATAAACAGAGAGTAAGAGGTGGAAAATTTCTTAAATGCATTTATTTTAATGCTAGGAGCATTGTAAGAAAGGTGGATGAGCTTAGAGCTTGGATTGATACCTGGAAGTATGATGTGGTAGCTATTTGTGAAACATGGTTGCAGGAGGGGTGTGATTGGCAACTAAATATTCCTGGATTTCGTTGCTTCAGGTGTGATAGAATCAGAGGGACAAGGGGGGAGGTGTTGCATTGCTTGTCAGAGAAAATATTGCAGTGGTGCTCTGGCAAGATAGATTAGAGGGCTCGTCTATGGAGGCTATTTGGGTGGAATTGAGGAATGGGAAAGGTGTAGTAACACTTATAGGGGTGTATTATAGACCACCTAATGGGGAGTAGGAAGTGGAGGAGCAAATTTGTAAGGAGATAGCAGATATTTGTAGTAAGCACAAGGTTGTGATTGTGGGAGATTTTAATTTTCCACACATAGACTGGGAAGCCCATACTGTAAAAGGGCTGGATGGTTTGGAGTTTGTAAAATGTATGCAGGATAGTTTTTTGCAGCAATACATAGAGGTACCAACTAGAGAAGGGGCAGTGTTGGATCTCCTGTTAGTGAATGAGATAGGTCAGGTGACGGAGGTTTGTGTTGGGGAGCACTTCGGGTCCAGTGATCACAATACCATTAGTTTCAATATAATTATGGAGAAGGATAGGTCTGGACCCAAGGTTGAGATTTTTGATTGGAGAAAGGCTAACTTTGAGAAGATGTGAAAGGATTTAGGAGGAGTGGATTGGGACAAATTGTTTTATGGGAAGGATGTAATAGAGAAATGGAGGTCATTTAAAGGTGAAATTTTGAGAGTACAGAATCTTTATGTTCCTGTTAGGTTGAAAGGAAAGGTTAAAAGTTTGAGAGACTCATGGTTTTCAAGGGATATTGGAAACTTGGTTCAGAAGAAGAGAGATATCTACAATAAATATAGGCAGGATGGAGTAAATGAAGTGCTTGAGGAATATAAAGAATGTAAAAGGAATCTTAAGAAAGAAATTAGAAAAGCTAAAACAAGATACGAGGTTGCTTTGGCAAGTAAGGTGAAAATAAATCCAAAGGGTTTCTACAGTTATATTAATAGCAAAAAGATAGTGAGGGATAAAATTGGTCCCTTAGAGAATCAGAGTGGACAGCTATGTGTGGAACCAAAAGAGATGGGGGAGATTTTGAACAAATTCTTCTCTTCAGTATTCACTAAAGAGAAGGATATTGAATTGTGTAAGGTAAGGGAAACAGGTAGGGAAGTTATGGAAACTATGATGATTAAAGAAGAGGAAGTACTGGTGCTTTTAAGGAATATGAAAGTGGATAAGTCTTCAGGTCCTGACAGGATATTCCCTAGGACATTGTAACTTTCCATATAACCATATAACAATTACAGCACGGAAACAGGCCATCTCGGCCCTTCTAGTCCATGCTGAACTCTTACTCTCACCTAGTCCAACTGACCTGCGCTCAGCCCATAACCCTCCATTCCTTTCCTGTCCTTATATCTATCCAATTTAACTTTAAATGACAACATTGAACCTGCCTCAACCACTTCTGCTGGAAGCTCGTTCCACACAGCTACCACTCTCTGAGTAAAGAAGTTCCCCCTCATGTTACCCCTAAACTTTTACCCTTTAACTCTCAACTCATGTCCTCTTATTTGAATCTCCCCTATTCTCAATGAAAAAAGCCTATCCACGTTAACTTATTTATCCCTCTCATAATCTTAAATACATCTATCAAGTCCCCCCTCAACCTTCTACGCTCCAAAGAATAAAGGCCTAACTTGTTCAACCTTTCTCTGTAACTTAGGAGATGAAACCCAGGCAACATTTTAGTAAATCTCTCCGTACTCTCTCAATTTTATTGACATCTTTCCTATAATTCGGTGACCAGGACTGTACACAATACTCTAAATTTGGCCTTACCAATGCCTTATACAATTTCAACATTACATCCCAACTCCTATACTCAATGCTCTGATTAATAAGGGCCAGCACACCAAAAGCTTTCTTCACCACCCTATCCACATGAGATTCCACCTTCAGTGAACTAAGCACTATTATTCCTAGATCCCTCTGTTCTACTGCATTCTTCAATGCCCTACCATTTACCATGTATGTCCTATTTTGATTAGTCCTACCAAAATGTAGCACCTCACATTCATCAGCATTAAACTCCATCTGCCATCTTTCAGCCCACTCTTCTAACTGGCCTAAATCTCTCTGCAAGCTTTGAAAACCTACTTCATTATCCACAACGCCACCTATCTTAGTATCATCTGCATACTTACTAATCCAATTTACCACCCCATCATCCAGATCATTAATGTATATGACAAACAACATTGGACCCAGTACAGATCCCTGAGCCACACCACTACACACCCTCCTCCAGTCTGACACACTGTTATCCACCACTACTGTCTTGCGTCTCCCATCTATCCACTGCTGAATCCATTTTACTACTTCCATATTGATGCCTAACGATTGAACCTTCCTAACTAACCTTCCGTGTGGAACCTTGTCAAAGGCCTTACTGAAGTCCATATAGACAACATCCACTGCTTTACCCTCGTCAACTTTACTAGTAACCTCTTCAAAAAATTCAATAAGATTTGTCAAACATGACCTTCCACGCACAAGTCCATGTTGACTGTTCCTAATCAGACCCTGTCTATCCAGATAATTATATATACCATCTCTAAGAATACTTTCCATCAATTTACCCACTACTGGCATCAAACTCACAAGCCAATAATTGCTAGGTTTACTCTTAGAACCCTTTTTAAACAATGGAACCACATGAGCAATACGCCAATCCTCCGGCACCATCCCCTTTTCTAATGACCTTTGAAATATTTCTGTCAGAGCCCCTGCTATTTCCACACTAACTTCCCTCAAGGTTCTAGGGAATATCTTCTCCGGACCCAGAGACTGATCCACTTTTATATTCCTTAAAAGCACCAGTACTTCCTCTTCCTTAATCATCATACTTTCCATAACTTCCCTACCTGTTTCCCTTACCTTACACAATTCAATATCCTTCTCCTTAGTGAATACCGAAGAAAAGAAATTGTTCAAAATCTCCCCCATCTCTTTTGGCTCTGCACATAGCCGTCCACTCTGATTCTCTAGGGGACCAATTTCATCCCTCACTATCCTTTTGCTATTAATATAACTGTAGAAACCCTTTGGATTTATTTTCACTTTACTTGCCAAAGCAGCCTCGTATCTTCTTTTAGCTTTTCTAATTTCTTTCTTAAGGTTCTTTTTACATTCTTTATACTCCTCGAGCACCTCATTAACTCCAAGCTGCCTATATTTATTGAAGATCCCTCTCTTTTTCCGAAGCAAGTTTCCAATATGCTTTGAAAACCATGGCTCCCTCAAACTTTTAACCTTTCCTTTCAACCTAACAGGAACATAAAGATCCTGTACCCTCAAAATTTCACCTTTAAATGACCTCCATTTCTCTGTTACATCCTTCCCATAAAACAAATTGTCCCAATCCACTCCTTCTAAATCCTTTCGCATCTCCTCAAAGTTAGCCTTTCTACAATCAAAAATCTCAACCCTAGGTCCAGTCCTATCCTTCTCCATAATTATATTGAAACTAATTGTATTGTGATCACTGGACCCGAAGAGCTCCCCAACACATACCTCCGTCACCTGCCCTATCTCATTCCCTAACAGGAGATCCAACACTGCCCCTTCTCTAGTTGGTACCTCTATGTATTGCTGCAAAAAACTATCCTGCACACATTTGACAAACTCCAAACCATCCAGCCCTTTTAAAGTATGGGCTTCCCAGCCTATGTGTGGAAAATTAAAATCTTCCACAATCACAACCTTGTGCTTACTGCAAATATCTGCTATCTCCTTACAAACTTGCTGCTTCAGTTCTCGGTCCCCATTAGGTGGTCTATAATACACCCCTATAAGCGTCACAACACCTTTCCTATTCCTCAATTCCACCCAAATAGCCTCCCTAGACGAGTTCACTAATCTATCCTGCCAGAGCACCGCTGTTATATTTTCTCTGACAAGCAATGCAACACCTCTCCCTCTTGCCCCTCCTATTCTATCACACCTGAAGCAATGAAATCCTGGAATATTTAGTTGCCAATCACACCCCTCCTGCGACCACGTTTCACTAATAGCTACAACATCATATTTCCAGGTATCAATCCATACTTTAAGCTCATCCACCTTTCTTACAATGCTCCTAGCATTAAAATAGATGCATTTAAGAAACTCTCCACCTCTTACTCTGTTTATCCTTAATGGAGCAAACAACTTTGTTATCTTTTTCTTCCTTGTCTCCTACATCTTTGGTCTGAGTGCTCCTGATCTCTGTCCCCTGCCTATCCTCCCTCACACACTGTCTACTAGCTTTCTCTATTTGTAAACTAACCTCCTCTCTCCTAGTCTCTTTAATTTGATTCCCACCTCCCAGCCATTCAAGTTTAAAGTCACCTCAGTAGCCCTCGCAAATCTCCCCGCCAGGATATTGGTCCCCCTAGGATTCAAGTGTAACCCGTCCTTTTTGTACAGGTCATACCGGCTCCAAAAGAGGTCCCAATGATCCAAAAACTTGAATCCCTGCCCCCTGCTCCAATCCCTCAGCCACGCATTTATCCTCCACCTCATTCCATTCCTACACTCACTGTCGCATGGCACAGGCAGTAATCCCGAGATTACTACCTTTGCAGTCCTTTTTCTCAACTCCCTTCCTAACTCCCTATATTCTGCTTTCAGGACCTCTCCCCTTTTCCTACCTATGTCATTGGTACCTATATGTACCACGACCTCTGGCTCCTCTCCCTCCCACTTCAGGATATCTTGGACGCGATCAGAAACATCCCGGACCATGGCACCAGGGAGGCAAACTACCATCCGGGTCTCCGAACTGCGTCCACACAATCTCCTATCTGACCCCCTAACTATCGAGTCCCCTATTACTGCTGCCCTCCTCTTCCTTTCCCTACCCTTCTGAGCTACAGGGCCGGACTCTGCGCCGGAGGCATGGCCACTGTCGCTTCCCCCAGGTAAGCTGTCCCCACAACATTACTCAAACAGGAGTACCTATTGTTCTTGCCAATAACTTTCCTGTAGTCAGCAAGTGTAACAATCAGACCACCAACAGTCTCATCCTGCAATTTCAAAGGACAGCACGGAGATTTTTCAAAGAGGTTCCCTGGAAAGTTGATAAGACCATAAAGCCTTCAGAAATAGGAACACGATTAGGCCATTTGGTCTATCGCGTCTCCTCTGCTATTCCATCATGGCTGATTTATTATCCTTCTCAACCTCAATCTCCTGTCTTCTCTCTAATCTATGATTAGTCAAGAACCTTTCAAAGTCTGCCTTAAATATACCATATAAACTAGCCTGAACAGCTATCTGTGACAACAAATTCCACACATTCAACACCCTCTGACTAAATACATTTTTCTTCATCACTGTTCTAAATGGATCCCCCTCTACTCTGAGCTGTGCTCTCTGGCCCTAGTCTCCCCCACTGCAGGAAACACCCTCTCTACATCCACTCATCCTATCTAGTCCTTTAAATATTCGAAGGGTTTCAATGAGATCTCTCCTCGTTCTTCTAAGCTCCAGTGAGCACAGGCCCAGAGCTATTAAATATGCCTCATATGTTAACCCTTTCATTCCTGGGATCATTCACATCAACCTCCTCTGGACCCTCTGATGAAGGAGAGATAGTGGAATTCAGCAAAGCCTTTGAGAAAGCCCCGTAACAGGTTGGTCAAGAAGGTTCAGTCACTTGTTGTTCAGGATGAGGTAGTAAATTCGATTGGATCAGAGAAAATCTGCAATTGCCAGAAATCCAAATAACACACACAAAATGCTGGGGGAACTCAACAGGGCAGGCAGCATCGATGGAAAAAGACTTTTTTCTCCGGCCCTGCTGAAGGGTCTCGGCCTGAAATATCGCCTGTACTCTTTTCCATAAATGATTCCATTGCCTGCTGAGTTCCTCCTGCATTTTGTGTGTAAATTGGATTAGACATTGGCTTTGAGGGAGAGGCCAGAGACTGGTAGTAGAGGGTTGCCTCTCTGACTGGAGTCCTGTGACTAGTGCTGTGCCGCAGGGATTGGTGCAGGTTCTGTTATTGTTTGTCATCTATATCAAAGATCTGGAAGATAATGTGGTAAACTGGATCGGCAAATTTGTGGATGACACCAATATTGAGGATGTAGTGGACAGCAAGACTATCTGAGCTTAGTGGGATCTGGGCCAGAAAGGGGTAGAAAAGTGGCAGATGGAATTTAGTGCAGACAAGTATGAGGTGATGCACTTTAATAGGTTTTATAAGGTGAATGGCCGAGCACTGAGGAGTGCAGTAGCTCACAGGAATCTGGGGATACAGGTCCATAATTCCCTGAAAGTGGTGCCACAGGTAGAGACAAAGAGTCACTGAAAAGTACAGCACAGAAACATTAATTCCATCAATTCTATTACCTAAATCATTGACAAACAATGTGAAAAGTAGTGGTCCCAATACTGACCCGAGGTTCACCACTAGTCACTGGCAGTCTACCAGAAAAGGGCCCTTTTGTTCCCACTCACTGCCTCCTATCTGCCAGCTATTCTGCTATCCATGCCAGTATCTTTCCTGTAAAACCATAGGACTTTATCTTGTTAAGTAGCCTCATGTGTGGCTCCTTATCAAACACCTTCTGAAAATCCAAGTAAATGACATCCACTGCCTCTCCTTTGTCAACCCTGCTTGGTACTTCCTCAAAGAAATCCAACAGATTTGTCAGGCAAGATTTCCCTTTACAGAAACCATGCTGACTTTGACTTATTTTATCATTAGTCTCCAAGTACCCCGAAACCTCATCTTTAATAATAGATTCCAACACTTTCCCAAACACTGAGGTTAAGCTAACTGGCCTACAATCTCCTTTCTTTTGCCTTCCTCCAGGAATGGAGGGACTGTGGTTTATGGGATGTGACCAGGAATGGAGGGACTGTGGTTTATAGAAACATAGAAAATAGGTGCAGGAGTAGGCCATTCGGCCCTTCGAGCCTGCACCGCCATTCATTATGATCATGACTGATCATCCAACTCAGAACACCGCCCCAGCCTTCCCTCCATACCCCCTGACCCCCGTAGCCACAAGAGCCGTATCTAACTCCCTCTTAAATATAGCCAATGAACTGGCCTCAACTGTTTCCTGTGGCAGAGAATTCCACAGATTCACCACTCTCTGTGTGAAGAAGTTTTTCCTAATCTTGGTCCTAAAAGGCTTCCCCTCTATCCTCAAACTGTGACCCCTCGTTCTGGACTTCCCCACATCGGGAACAATCTTCCTGCATCTGGCCTGTCCAATCCCTTTAGGATTTTATACGTTTCAATCAGATCCCCCCTCAATCTTCTAAATTCCAACGAGTACAAGCCCAGTTCATCCAGTCTTTCTTCATATGAAAGTCCTGCCATCCCAGGAATCAATCTGGTGAACCTTCTTTGTACTCCCTCTATGGCAAGGATGTCTTTCCTCAGATTAGGGGACCAAAACTGCACACAATACTCCAGGTGCGGTCTCACCAAGGCCTTGTACAACTGCAGTAGTACCTCCCTGCTCCTGTACTCGAATCCTCTCGCTATAAATGCCAGCATACCATTTGCCTTTTTCACCGCCCGCTGTACCTGCATGCCCACTTTCAATGACTGGTGTATAATGACACCCAGGTCACGTTGCACCTCCCCTTTTCCTAATCGGCCACCATTCAGATAATAATCTGTTTTCCTATTTTTGCCACCCAAGTGGATAACTTCACATTTATCCACATTAAATTGCATCTGCCATGAATTTGCCCACTCACCCAACCTATCCAAGTCACTCTGCATCCTCTTAGCATCCTCCTCACAGCTAACACTGCCACCCAGCTTCGTGTCATCCGCAAACTTGGAGATGCTGCATTTAATTCCCTCATCCAAGTCATTAATATATATTGTAAACAACTGAGGTCCCAGCACTGAGCCTTGCGGTACCCCACTAGTCACCACCTGCCATTCTGAAAAGGTCCTGTTTATTCCCACTCTTTGCTTCCTGTCTGCTAACCAACTCTCCAACCACACCAATACCTTACCCGCAATACCGTGTGCTTTAAGCTTGCACACTAATCTCCTGTGTGGGACCTTGTCAAAAGCCTTCTGAAAATCCAAATATACCACATCCACTGGTTCTCCCCTATCCACTCTACTAGTTACATCCTCAAAAAATTCTGAGATTCGTCAGACATGATTTTCCTTTCACAAATCCATGCTGACTTTGTCCGATGATTTCACCGCTTTCCAAATGTGCTGTTATCACATCCTTGATAACTGACTCCAGCAGTTTCCCCACCACCGACGTTAGGCTAACCGGTCTATAATTCCCCGGTTTCTCTCTCCCTCCTTTTTTAAAAAGTGAGTTACATTAGCCACCCTCCAATCCTCAGGAAATAGTCCAGAATCTAACGAGTTTTGAAAAATTATCACTAATGCATCCACTATTTCTTGGGCTACTTCCTTAAGCACCCTGGGATGCAGACCATCTGGCCCTGGGGATTTATCTGCCTTCAATCCCTTCAATTTACCTAACACCACTTCCCTACTAACATGTATTTCGCTCAGTTCCTCCATCTCACTGGACCCTCTGTCCCCTACTATTTCTGGAAGATTATTTATGTCCTCGTTAGTGAAGACAGAACCAAAGTAATTATTCAATTGGTCTGCCATGTCCTTGCTCCCCATAATCAATTCACCTGTTTCTGTCTGCAGGGGACCTACATTTGTCTTTACCAGTCTTTTCCTTTTTACATATCTATAAAAGCTTTTACAGTCCGTTTTTATGTTCCCTGCCAGTTTTCTCTCATAATCTTTTTTCCCCTTCCTAATTAAGCCCTTTGTCCTCCTCTGCTGAATTCTGAATTTCTCCCAGTCCTCAGGTGAGCCACTTTCTCTGGCTAATTTGTATGCTTCTTCTTTGGAATTGATACTATCCCTAATTTCTCTTGTCAGCCATGGGTGCACTACCTTCCTTGATTTATTCTTTTGCCAAACTGGGATGAACAATTGTTGTAGTTCATCCATGCAACCTTTAAATGCTTGCCATTGCATATCCACCGTCAATCCTTTAAGTGTCATTTGCCAGTCTATCTTAGTTAATTCACGTCTCATACCTTCAAAGTTACCCCTCTTTAAGTTCAGAACCTTTGTTTCTGAATTAATTATGTCACTCTCCATCTTAATGAAGAATTCCACCATATTATGGTCACTCTTACCCAAGGGGCCTCTCACGACAAGATTGCTAATTAACCCTTCCTCATTGCTCAAAACCCAGTCCAGAATAGCCTGCTCTCTAGTTGGTTCCTCGACATGTTGGTTCAAAAAACCATCCCGCATACATTCCAAGAAATCCTCTTCCTCAGCACCTTTACCAATTTGGTTCACCCAATCTACATGTAGATTGAAGTCACCCATTATAACTGCTGTTCCTTTATTGCACACATTTCTAATTTCCTGTTTAATACCATCTCCGACCTCACTACTACTGTTAGGTGGCCTGTACACAACTCCCACCAGCGTCTTCTGCCCCTCAGTGTTACGCAGCTCTACCCATATCGATTCCACATCTTCCCGGCTTATGTCCTTCCTTTCTATTGCGTTAATCTCTTCTTTAACCAGCAACGCCACCCCACCTCCCCTTCCTTCATGTCTATCCCTCCTGAATATTGAATATCCCTGAACGTTGAGCTCCCATCCCTGGTCACCCTGGAGCCATGTCTCTGTGATCCCAACTATATCATAATCATTAATAACAATCTGCACTTTCAATTCATCCACCTTATTACGAATGCTCCTTGCATTGACACACAAAGCCTTCAGGCGCTCTTTTACAACTCTCTTAGCCCTTATACAATTATGCTGAAAAGTGGCCCTTTTTAATGCTTGCCCTGGATTTGTCGGCCTGCCACTTTTACTCTTCTCCATAGTACTTTTAGTTTCTACCATCACTTTACACCCCTGTCTCTCTGCACTGGTTCCCATCCCCCTGTTGTGAACTAACCTCCTCACGCCTAGCCTCTTTAATTTGATTCCCACCCCCCAACCATTCTAGTTTAAAGTCACCTCAGTATGGGATGTGACCAGGAATGGAGGGACTGTGGTTACTGCAAAGTCACGTTGAATAGAGGGACTGTGGTTAACGGGATGTCACATGGAATAGAGGGATTGTGGTTAACGCGATGTCACATGGAATAGAGGGATGGTGGTTAACGGGATGTGACCAGGAATGGAGGGACTGTGGTTAACGGGATGTGACCAGGAATGGAGGGACTGTGGTTAACGGGATGTGACCAGGAATGGAGGGACTGTGGTTAACGCGATGTCACGTGGAATAGAGGGACTGTGGTTAACGGGATGTGACCAGGAATAGAGGGACTGTGGTTAACGGGATGTGACCAGGAATAGAGGGATTGTGGTTAACGGGATGTGACCAGGAATGGAGGGACTGTGGTTGAAGCGATATCACGTTGAATAGAGGGACTGTGGTTAACGGGATGTCACATGGAATAGAGGGACTGTGGTTAATGGGATGTCACGTTGAATGGAGGGACTGTGGTTAATGGGATGTCACGTTGAATGGAGGGACTGTGGTTAATGGGATGTGACCAGGAATGGAGGGACTGTGGTTAATGGGATGTGACCAGGAATGGAGGGATTGTGGTTAACGGGATGTGACCAGGAATGGAGGGACTGTGGTTGAAGCGATATCACGTTGAATAGAGGGACTGTGGTTAACGGGATGTCACATGGAATAGAGGGACTGTGGTTAATGGGATGTCACGTTGAATGGAGGGACTGTGGTTAATGGGATGTGACCAGGAATGGAGGGACTGTGGTTAACCGGATGTCACATGGAATAGAGGGATTGTGGTTAATGGGATGTGACCAGGAATAGAGGGACTGTGGTTAACGGGATGTCACATGGTATACAGGGAATGAGGGGCCAGGTGGGTTTCACAGTAGTGTAGCGGTTAGTATGACGCTGTTACATCAGAGTTCAATTCCAGTGCATTTGTAAGGAAGTTGTATGCTCTTCCCATGACCACATGGGTTTTCTGTAGGTGCTCCAGTTTCCCACAGACTAAAGGCGTACCAGTCAGTAGGCTAATTGGTCATTGTAAATTACCTGTGATTAGGTTCGGGTTATATCGGTGGGTTCTGGGTGGTGCGGCTCATTTGGGATTTAACGGCCTATTCCGCAATGTATCTCCTTAAAAAAAATGAAACCTGTTGAATAGTGAAAGACCTAGATAGAGTGGACGTGGAGAGAATGTTTCTTATAGTGGGAGAATCTAGGACAGAGGGCACAACCTCAGAATAGGAGGATGTCCACTTAGAACAGAAATGAGGAGGAATTTCTTTAACAAGAGGGTGGAGAACCTATGGAATTCATTGCCAAAGACAGCTGTGGACGTCAAGTCATTGGATATATTTAAAGCTAATTTGATAGTTTTTTGATTAGTCAGGGTGCCAAAGGTTCTGGGGCAAAGGCAGGAGAATGGATTTGAGAGGGACAATAATCAGCCTTGATGGAATAGCAGAGCAGACTCGATGGACTGAATGGCCAACATCTGCTCCTATGTCTTATAGTCTTCTGATGTAATGTACTCCAAGGTCCCTCTGTTGCACAACACACCCCAGGGAGTATGAATGTCCTTCATGGATTTGACTTTCCAAAGTGCAACACCTCACACCTAACTGAATTAAACTCCATTTTCCATTCCTAGGACCATTTCCCCAAGCTGTCCCTTGTACGTATCCCTTGTACATTCCCATCCAAATCTTTGTACATTCCTAATCAAATCCCTTCTATATTTCTACCCAAATTCCTTGTACATTCCTATTCAAATTTCTTGTACATTCCTACCCAAATTGTTGATATCGATGACAAAAAACAATGGGCCCCCAAGCCACCGGCCTCCAGTCCAGCAAGCAGCCTTCTACCATTACTCCCTGCTTCCTATCAAAGACAACTTCATAGAGCAATACAACATGTATACAGGCCATTCAGCCCAAGCACTCCATGCTGACCACAGAGGGGACCCAGCTCCTGTGGTCAGCCCCTATCCCTCCAAGCCCCTCCCCTCCATGTACCTGTCCATATGCATCTTAAATGATACTATTGAACCTACCTCAACCACTTCCTCTGGCAGCTCGTTCCATATACTTTCCACTCTTTGCGTGAAATGTTGCCCCTCGGCTCTGTTTAAATCTTTCCCCTCTCACTTTAAACCTATGCTTCCTAGTTTTGCACTTCCCTCATCGGGGAAATATTGCTACTGCCCACCTTATCTGCACCTCTCAGAAACACCCTTTTCACTTCCACCTTCATGTGCCACTGCTTTTGTTGCAGGTTTACCATCATCTGCACAGCTACAGTGGGCACAGGGCATCATAAAACAGCACTGACAAGAAAAACATCAATTAAACAGGAAGTCAAGATGAACACAAAACTCAAAGTACAAAGTGATCAGAGAAAAGTTACAAGGATGTTACTGAGACTTGAGCTATTGAGAGAGGTTGAATTGATTAGGGCTTTGTTCCAAATCAATATTGATGACATAGCCTTGCTTGAAGTTCTCTCCAGATGTCTCTTTGAATGAAATAAATGTTTTCTTCACAAATTCACTTTCCACTGACGCTCGGAGGGTGCTGAGATTGTGGTGGAAGGCATCTTTTATGTCAATCAAGGTGAATAGAATCTTGTATGACTTCAGCTGGTTTCCTGCCGCAATCCCTCCAAAGCCACCACCGACCACCAGGACGTGGACCGCCCCTCCCGTGCCATTTCATGCCAAGAAGGGGAGGAGGTAAATTTCTGCACAGACTGCTCCCATACTTCTTGTTGACACCAGCTGTTCACGACAGTGAGTATAGGAATAGAATGAGGTGGAAGATAAATGCGTGGCTGAGGGATTGGAGCAGGGGGCAGGGATTCAGATTTCTGGATCATTGGGACCTCTTTTGGGGCAGGTGTGACCTGTACAAAAAGGATGGGTTGCACTTGAATCCTGGGGGGGGAGGCAATATCCTGGCAGGGAGGTTTATTAAGGCTATTGGGGAGAGTTTAAACTAGAATTGCTGGGGGGTGGGAACCGAACTGAAGAGACTGGGGAAGAGGAGATTGGCTCACAAATAGAGAAAGCTTGGAAACTGTGTGTGAGGGAGGATAGGCAGATGAGAGAGAAGGGACATGCTCAGATCGATGGTTTGAGATGTGTCTATTTTAACACAAGGAGTGTTGTGAACAAAGCAGATGAGCTTATAGCGTGGATCAGTACTTGGAGATATGATGTGGTGGCCATTACAGAGAGTTGGATGGTTCAGGGGCAGGAATGGTTACTTCGAGTGCCAGGCTTTAGATGTTTCAGAAAGGACAGGGAGGGAGGCAAAAGAGGTGGGGGCATGGCACTGTTGATCAGAGATAGTGTCACAGCTGCAGAAAAGGTGGACGCCATGGAGGGATTTTCTACGGAGTCTCTGTGTGTGGAGGTTAGGAACAGGAAGGGGTCAATAACTCTACTGGGTGTTTTTTTATAGGCCATCCAATAGTAACAGGGATATCGAGGAGCAGATAGGGAAACAGATCCTGGAAGGTGTAATAATAACAGAGTTGTCATGATGGGAGATTTTAATTTCCCAAATATCGATTGGCATCTCCCTAGAGCAAGAGGTTTAGATGGGGTGGAGTTTGTTAGGTGTGTTCAGAAAGGTTTTCTGACACCATATGTAGATAAGCCTGCAAGAGGAGAGACTGTACTTGATTTGATATTGGGAAATGAACCTGGTCAGGTGTCAGATCTCTCAGTGGGAGAGCATTTTGGAGATAGAAGTATGATCACTATCTCCTTTACGATGGCATTGGAGAGAGACAGGAACAGACAAGTTAGAAGAGCGTTTAATTGGAGTAAGGGGAACTATGAGGCTATCAGGCAGGAAATTGGAAGCTTAAATTGGGAACAGATGTTCTCAAGGAAAAGTATGGAAGAAATGTGGCAAATATTCAGGGGATATTTGTGTAGAGTTCTGCATAGGTACGTTCCAATGAGACAGGGAAGTTATGGTAGGGTACAGGAACCGTGGTGTACAAAGGCTGTAATAAATCTAGTCAAGGAGAACAGAAAAGCTTACAAAAGGTTCAGAGAGCTAGGTAATGTTAGAGATCCAGTAGATTATATGGCTAACAGGAAGGAGCTTAAGAAAATAAGGAGAGGCAGAAGGGGCTATGAAAAGGCCTTGGCAGGCATGATTAAGGAAAACACCAAGGTATTCTACAAGTATGTGAAGAGCAAGAGGATAAGACGTGAAAGAATAGTGTGACAGTGGGAAAGTGTGTATGGAACTGGAGGAAATAGCAGAGGTATTTAATGAATACTTTATTTCAGTATTCACTATGGAAAAGGATCTTGGTGATTGTAGTCATGACTTGCAGCAGACTGAAAAGCTTGAGCATGTAGATATTAAGAAAGAGGATGTGCTGCAGCTTTTGGAAAGCATCAGGTTGAATAAGTCACCGGTACTGGATGAGATGTACCCCAGGCTACTGTGGGAGGTGAGGGAGGAGATTGCTGATCCTCTGGCAATGATCTTTGCATCATCAGTGGGGACGGGAGAGGTTCCAGAGGACTGGAGGGTTGCGGATGTTGTTCATTTATTCAAGAAAGGGAGTAGAGATAGCATTTCTTTTATACCGTTGGCAAACGTCATAAGGTAACGCTCACAGAAAGGAAACTGTGGACTCAAAGTAAAACGAAACTGGGGGCATGTGACATGTTCATTTAAAAATAGTCAACCCTTTCATTCCTTAAACCAAATTGCATGATCATTCACTTCCAGACACTATATTCCATCTGTCATTTCTTTGCCCATTCTCCTAATCTGTCCAAGTCCTTCTGTAGCCTCTCTACTTCCTCAGAACTACCTGCCCCTCCACTGATCTTCATATTGTTTGCAAACTTTGCAACAAAGCCATCAATTCTGTCATCCAAATCATTGACATATAGCTTAAGAAGAATCAGTCCCAACACAGACCCCTGTAGAACACCACTAGTCACTGGCAACCAGTCAGAAAAGGCTCACTTTATTCTCACACTTTGCCTCCTGCCAATCATCCAGGAAATTATAGACCAGTGAGTCTTACTTCAGTGGTTGGTAAGTTAATGGAGAAGATCCTGAGAGGCAGGATTTATGAACATTTGGAGAGGCATAATATGATTAGGAATAGTCAGCATGGCTTTGTCAAGGACAGGTCGTGCCTTACAAGCCTGATTGAATTTTTGAGGATGTGACTAAACACTTTGATGAAGGAAGAGCTGCAGATGTAGTGTGTATGGATTTCAGCAAGGCATTTGATAAGGTACCCCATACAAGGCTTATTGAGAAAGTAAGGAGGCATGGGATCCAAGGGGACATTGCTTTGTGGATCCAGAACTGGCTTGCCCACAGAAGGCAAAGAGTGATTGTAGATGGGTCATATTCTGCATGGAGGTCAGTGACCAGTGGAGTGTCTCAGGGATCTGTTCTGGGACCCTTGCTGTTCGTGATTTTTATAAATGACCTGGATGAGGAAGTGGAGGGATGGGTTAGTAAGTTTGCTGATGACACAATGGTTGGAGGTGTTGTGGATAATGTGGAGGGCTGTCAGAGGTTACAGTAGGACATTGATAGGATGCAAAACTGGGCTGAGAAGTGGCAGATGGAATTCAAGCCAGATATGTGTAAGGTGTTTCATTTTAGTAGGTCAAGAATGATGGCAGAATATAGTATTAATGGTAAGACTCTTAGCAGTGTGGAGGATCAGAGGGTTCTTGGGTTCCGAGTCCATAGGACACTCAAAGCTGCTGCACAGGTTGACTGTGTGGTTAAGAAGGCATACAGTGTATTGGCCTTCATCAATCGTGGATTTGAATTTAGGAGCCAAGAGGCAATGTTGCAGCTACATAGCACCCTGGTCAGACCCCATTTGGAGCACTGTGCTCAGTTCTGGTCACCTCACTACAGGAAGGATGTAGAAACCATAGAAAGGGTGCAGAGGAGATTTACAAAGATGTTGCCTGGATTGGGGAGCATGCCTTATGAAAACAGGTTGAGTGAACTCGGTCTTTTCTCCTTGGAGCAATGGAGGATGAGAGGTGACCTGATAGAGGTGTATAACATGATGGGAGGCATTGTTCATGTGGATAGTCAGAGGCTTTTTCCCAGGGCTGAAATGGTTGCACAAGAGGATACAGGTTTAAGGTGCTGGGGAGTAGGTACAGAAGAGATATCAGGGGTAAGTTTTTTTTAAAAATGCAGACAGTGGTGAATGCATGGAATGGGCTGCCGGTAACGGTGGTGGAGGCGGATACGATAGGGTCTTTTAAGAGATTTTTGGATAGGTACATGGAGCTTAGAAAAAGTGGGCTATGGCTAAGCCTAGTAATTTCTAAGGTAGGGACATATTCGGCTCAACTTTGTGGGTCGAAGGGCCTGTATTGTGCTGTAGGTTTTCTATGTTTCTATGTTTATTCCTATGTTTATTTCTATGTGAAAGACAAAGGAACAAGAAACGCTATATTGATCTATCAAAATGAGCTATTCAAGTGCAAAAAGATTTGTTTGTTTTATCAACTACAGAAAAGTATTTGATAAGGTGAAGCACAAGAAGTTATTTGAAATATTACAAAAACTCTAGATCCAGATTTGAAAGACCTCCACCTAATCAGAAATCTGTACTGGGAACAAACCGCCGCTGTAAGAATAGATGGAGAAGTGAGTCCATTTTCGAAAATCAAGAGGGGTGTTAGACAAGGGTGTGTTTTCTCCTGATTTATTTAGTGTGTACAGTGAAACAATATTACAGAAAATAAGAGACATCTTGGGAATCAAAGTTGGCGGGGAAAATATCAATAATTTCAGATATGCAGATGACACTGTTAATTGCAAGTATGGAGGAAGAACTACAAAACTTAATTGATATAGTTGTTGAAGAAAGTGCAAAAATGGGTCTATCTGTCAATTACAAAAAGACAGAATGTATGTGATATCCAAAAAGGAGAATCTGTCACAATGGGGGTGCTGGGAACTGACCCAAATGCGAGACACAGACACTGAAGTACAAGGAACAGGACTTGACTAGAGTAGGGATGTGACAGGATTCAGGCAAGGATCAGGGACAAGAACGCAGAGTTGGGCTAGGGAAAGCGGGACCAGGACTAGGAACCATGGACTAGGAGACAAGGCTTCGACTCCGAGCCCGAGACTGGACAAGGACCCAGAATCTGGGTCTTGCCTCGGGCTCGGACCCCAGAACCAGGCAAGGACATGACATGGCTTGAGGCTGGGGTCTTGGGTCTTGAGCCTGGCTTGGGATCCTCGAGGCTTGGGGGTCTTGGGTCTCGAGCTTGGCTTGGGATCCCCGAGGCTTGGGGGTCTTGGGTCCCGAGGCTTGGGGGTCTTGGGTCTCGAGCTTGGCTTGGGATCCCCGAGGCTTGGGGGTCTTGGAGCTTGGCTTGGGATCCCCGAGGCTTGGGGGTCTTGGAGCTTGGCTTGGGATCCCCGAGGCTTGGGGGTCTTGGAGCTTGGCTTGGGATCCCCGAGGCTTGGGGGTCTTGGAGCTTGGCTTGGGATCCCCGAGGCTTGGGGGTCTTGGAGCTTGGCTTGGGATCCCCGAGGCTTGGGGGTCTTGGAGCTTGGCTTGGGATCCCCGAGGCTTGGGGGTCTTGGAGCTTGGCTTGGGATCCCCGAGGCTTGGGGGTCTTGGAGCTTGGCTTGGGATCCCCGAGGCTTGGGTTCTTGGAGCTCAGAGACAGACTGGGAACTAAACATCAACATAGAGCTGGGACTTATCCTTCAACAAGTCGGGACTCATCTTTAACATGACACTAACAGCCTGACTTACCCCACAGAGGCAAGGACAAGAAGAGACAAACGCCAAAGAACAACAGACAGTTCCATCTCTGCTCCAGGGTAGCTCCAAGTCTCAGTTCAGCCAGCAACCTCAGCTGGCTACAGACACAGACAGATCCCTACCTAGCTCGGAGTGGCTGGCAGCCACTCAGCTGGCCCAGGAAACAGCCAAATCCATACCACAAAGACCACTCCAATGAGTGGCAACAAGGCTCCATGAAGCAATGGTCCACCAACCAGGCCCAGAGATCACAAATGGTTTCATCAGCAGGTTGCTCCAAGGAGGACTGACAAGACAAACCAGTTACCCACACTCACTCCCAAGGCTACTTATATTGCAAGCCCAAAGATGGGAATCAGGTGCCTATGATTAACTCAAGCAAGGGACAGCTGGAAGACCCGGAGTCCTGAGTCCACAGACCAGACTGTGAACCAGAATGCAGACTTCACGGACCGGACCATGACAGAATCCTATCTGCAGGCTGAGAATAAACGGGGAAGACATAAAACAAGTACAGAATCTTTGCTACTTAGGAAGCTGGGTGACATCGGATGGCAGGTACGACTTGGACATCAAAAGAATAGGGATGGCAAAACATACATTTATGAGAATGAAGAGTTGTCATAATGGGAGGGGGGCATTGGGAATGGACCCAAATGCAAGACACAGACACTGAAGTACTAGGAACAGGACTGACTAGAGTAGGGACATAACAGGATATAGACAAGGAGCAGGGACAAGAATGCAGACTTGGGCTAGGACATGGACAAGAAACAGGGAAACCGGACAAGGAACTATGAACTAGGGGCCTGGCTTGGGCTCTGAGCCAGAGACTGGACAAGGACCCAGAACCTGGGTCTTGCCTCGGGCTCGGGCTCCAGCTCCAGAACGAGACAAGGACATGACATGACTACAGGACAGGATGTGGCTGGGGTCTAGAGGCTTGGGGCTGCAGGCTGGGGTCTTTAGTCTTGAGGCTTGAGGCTGGGGTCTTGGGTCTTGAGGCTTGAGGCTTGAGGCTTGAGGCTTGAGCTTGGAGACAGGCTGGGGTCTGTACATCAACATAGAGCCTGGACTTATCCTTCGAAAAGCCGGGACTCAACTTTATCTCCACACCAAGGTGGGACAGGTCCATCCGTTGGGTAACGGCAGAACGGCCGGACTTACCCAACAGAGGCAAAGGCAAGACAGGACACCCCACAGGGCAACAGAAGAATGGCCTGACTTACCCCACGGAGACAAGGACAAGACAAGACAGGTCCCCCCACAGGGCAACAACAGAACAGCCTGACTTACCCCACAGAGGCAAGGACAAGAGGAGACGAACATCGAAGAACGACAGATAGGTTCCATCTCTGCTTCTGGGTTGCTCCAAGTCGCAATTACGGCCAGCAATCTCAGCTGGCTACGGAAACAGCTGGAACCCTATCTAGCTCAGAGTGGCTGACAGCCACTCAGCTGGCCCAGGAAACAGCCAAATCCATACCGCAAAGACAGCTCCAACTACTGACAGCAAGGCTCCATGAGGCAATAGTTCACCAACACAGCCTAAAGATGGCAAGTGGCCACTCTAGCCTTCCACCGGGAGGTTGCTCCCAGGGAATCTTGACAAGACAAACCAGCAGCTCACACTCAACCCCAAGGCTACTTATATTCCAAGCGCCAAGGTAGGAATCAGGTGCCTATGATTAACTCAACCAAAACAAGGGACAGCTGGAAGACCTGGACTCCTGAGTCCATGGACCAGACCGTGAACCGGAATGTGGACTTCACGGACAGGACCATGACAAGAGTATACTGACCAATACTAACCTAGGCATGACAACCCGCCTCAGAGTACTGAAATGTTACATTTATCCAGTTATGTTATATGGCTCAGAATGTTGGACAATATCTAGTAACATGAGGAAACAAATTGAAGCAGCAGAGATGTGGTTTTTGAGGAGGATGTAAAGAATATCATGGACAAAATGAATATCTAACAGAGGATGTCATGAACAGAGCAAACACAAAAAGAGAAATAATGTATGAGATCATGAAAAGGCAACGTAACTTCATTGGACATGTGATTAGGAAAGAGGAGTTAGAATGCACGGTAATTATGGGAAAGATTGAAGGGAAGAAAGCAAGAGGAAAACAAAGACAAATGATGATGGAGACAGCAGCCAGAGAACTGGAAATGAATAGAAGATTGAGGGAAGATTTGATGGAGGTGTAAAAAATTATGAGGGTAATAGACAGGGTAAATGCAAGCAGACTTTTTCCCCTCAGATTGGCTGAGACTAGAACTAGAGGTTATGGGTTAAGCATGAAAGGTGAAAAGTTTAATGGGAACATGAGGGGAACTTTTTCTTTCAGAGAATAGTGAGAGTGTGGAATGAACAGTTAGTGGAAGTGATGGGTGAAGGTTTGCTTTACATTTAGAAGAAATTTGCATTAGGAGGGGTATGGAGAGCTTTGATCCAGGTGTGGGTTGATGGGACTAGGCAGTGTAATAATCCAGCATGGATAAGGTGGACTGAAGGGCCTGTTTCTGTGCTGTAATGCTCTAAGATTTTACGTGGTTATAGCGTTGTTAAACTGTAATAATTAGGGTTGTGCTGGTTGGTTCAAGAACTGAATGGTTGGAGAGAAGGATCTGTTCTTGAACCTGATGGTGTGAGAGTTCAGGCTTCTGTATCTCCTGCCCAGTGGGAGATGCGAGAAGATCGCATAGCCCAGATGGTGGAGATCTTTGACGGTAGATGTTGATATCACTGATGGTGGGCAAGAATGTGCCTATGATGTATTGGGCAGAGTGCACCACTCCCTTACCTTCCTGTGCACGTGAGTTGATGTACCAGACTGTGATGCAGCCAATCAGGATGCTGTAGAAGTTTGTTAGTGTTTGGTGACAAGCTGAAAGTCCCTTAACCTCCTAAGAAAGTAAAAGTGTGACCTTGTTTTCATTATGATTGCACCTTGATTTAACATTCAAGATTCAAGTTTATTTATCACATGTACTTCGAGACATATGGTGAAATGTGTCATATGTGTTAACAACCGAAACACCCGAGGTCGTGCTGGGAGCGGCCTGCGTGTGTTGCTATACTCCTAGCACCAGCGTAATACCCACAGTGTTTAGCAGAATACGGCAAAACAGAACACAACAAACAACAGCAGAACATGATATTCCTTCCAGTCCTCTAACCCCAAGAATGTCCATCTCCTTTGCACTCCAGCCTCTAATGAATTGAGATTTGAATGTGGACATGCAAACATTAGGCTTTCGGCTTTCCCAGTGAACTTCCAGAGGTCCACAGACCTGGGGCTCTGTCCAATGGGCTTTGACTTCCAGACTTTCAATTTGACTCCTTTCCCACATTGGCAACAAAACCCTCTGATCAACCATCACCAGGCCTTGAACTCTGGTCTGACCGATTCAGAAAATCAGGGAGTCATTGGACCTTGTTCCTGCTGACTGCTTGAGAACTGGCCGACTGGGGGAGCCACACTGGCTTGGCCGTGGATGTCTCTCATTCACATAGCTGTCCTTTGAATGTGGTGCAGGAAGTTAAGACTCAAATTTCCCCACATCCCTGTCCCTAAAACCCTAACCTGACAACTAACTTCCCAAAACCAACCCCACCAAACACTAAAAACACACTAAAAAGCCACTAAAACAGAGCTGGGACACAAACAGAGGCTGGCCCGCAGCTCGGCACCACCTGCAGATATATGCTCATATATCTATGTGTTGGGCTCAGAAAAGTCATCCAATTTGTCAACAGCCAGGAATTTAAAGTTGTTGACTCTCTCCACCGACGACCACCCCCATGTGGAGATCAAAGGCCTCGCATAGTTCTACATACACCACATCTACCACCTTTCCGTCGTCAACCTTCGTGATCATCTCATCGTGTCACAGGGTGTTTTAACCCATTTCTCAGTTAACACCTTCCTCCAAGAGGACCACAAGCTTGTTCTGGTCGGGAGGCTGGCATGCCCCAATGACCTGGAGAGCTCTGTTGGCTGGAGTCGGGGCTTTGTGCTTTGGCTTTTGGTAGGGAGAGAAAACACAAAAGAACTGAGGTGCAAAGGGACTTGGTCCTTGTGCAGGTTTTTGCAGGTTCAGTTTGTAGTGCAGAAGGCAACTGCAATGTTAGTGTTTCACGAGGAATAGAATATAGAAACATAGAAAACCTCCAGCTCAACACAGGCCCTTCAGCCCACAAATTTGTGCCGAACATGTCCTTACCTTAGAAATTACTTGGCTTACCCATAGCCCTCTATTTTTCTAAGCTCCATGTACCTATCCAAAAAGGCTCTTAAAAGACCCTATCGTACCCACCTCCACCACCATTGCCAGCAGCCCATTCCATGCATTCACCACTCTCTGAGAAAAAACTTACCCCTGACATCTCCTCTGTACCTACTCCCCAGCACCTTAAACCTGTGTCCTCTTGTGTCAGCCATTCCAGCCCTGGGAAAAAGCCTCTGACTATCCACATGATCAATGCCTCTTGTCATCTTATACACCTCTATCAGGTCACCTCTCATCCTCTGTCGCTCCAAGCAGAAAAGGCCAAGTTCACTCAACCTATTCTCATCAGGCATGCTCCCCAATCCAGGCGACATCCTTGTAAATCTCCTCTGCACCCGTTCCATGGCTTCTACATCCTTCCTGTAGTGAGGTGACCAGAACTGAGCACAGTACTCCAAGTGGGGTCTGACCAGGGTCCTATATAGCTGCAACATTACCTCTCAGCTCCTAAACTTAATCCCATGGTTGATGAAGGCCAACACACTGTATGCCTTCTTAATCACAGAGTCAACCTGTACAGCTGCTTTGAGCATCCTATGGACTCGGACCCCAAGATCCCTCTGATCCTCCACACTGCCAAGAATCTTACCATTAATACTATATTCTGCCATCATATTTGACCTACCAAAATGAACCACTTCACACTTATCTGGGTTGAATTCCATCTGCCACTTCTCAGCCCAGTTTTGCATCCTATCAATGTCCCAGTGTAGCCTCTGAGAGCCCTCCACACTATCCACAACACTTCCAACCTTTGTGTCATCAGCACACTTACTAACCCATCCCTCCACTTCCTCATCCAGGTCATTTATAAACATCATGAAGAGTAAGGGTCCCAGAACAGATCCCCTGAGGCACACCACTGGTGACTGACCTCCATACAGAATATGACCCGTCTACATCCACAAAGCAATGTTCTCTTGGATCCCATGCCTCCTTACTTTCTCAATAAGCCTTGCATGGGGTACCTTATCAAATGCCTTGCTGAAATCCATATACACTACATCTACTGCTCTTCCTTCATCAATTTAGTCACATCCTCAAAAAATTCAATCTGGCTCGTAAGGCACGACCTGCCCTTGACAAAGCCATGCTGACTATTCCTAATCATATTATGCCTCTCCCCAAATGTTCATAAATCCTGTCTCTCAGGATACTTTCCAGCAACTTACCAACCAGTGAGGTAGGAGTCACTGGTCTATAATTTCCTGGGTATCTTGACTCCCTTTCTTGAATAAAGGAACAACATCCACAACCCTCCAATCCTCCAGAACCTCTCCCATCCCCATTGATGATACAAAGATTATTGCCAGAGGCTCAGCAAACTCCTCCCTCACCTCCCACAGTAGCCTGGGGTACATCCCATCCAGTCCCAGCGACTTATCCAACTTGAAGCTTTCCTAAAGCTCCAGCACATCCTTTTTCTTAATATCTACATGCTCAAGCTTTTCAGTCTGCTGCAAGTCATCACTACAATCACCAAGATCCTTTTCCACAGTGAATACTGAAGTAAAGTATTCATTAAGTACCTCTGCTATTTCCTCCGGTTTCATACAGAATTTCCCACTGTCATACTTGATAGGTCCTATTCTTTCACGTCTTATCCTCTTGCTCTTCACATACTTGTAGAATGCCTTGGGGTTTTCTTTAATCCTGCCCACCAAGGCCTTCTCATGACCCCTTCTGGCTCTCCTAATTTCCTTCTTAAGCTCCTTCCTATTAGCCTTATAATCTTCTAGATCTCTAACATTACCTAGATCTCTGAACTTTTTGTAAGCTTTTCTGTTCTTCTTGACTAGATTTATTACAGCCTTTGTACACCACGGTTCCTGTACCCTACCATAACTTCCCTGGCACATTGGAACGTACCTGTGCAGAACTCCACACAAATATCCCCTGAACATTTGCCACATTTCTTCCATACTTTTCCCTGAGAACATCTGTTCCCAATTTAAACTTCCAATTTCCTGCCTGATAGCCTCATGTTTCCCCTTACTCCAATTAAACGCTTTTCTAACTTGTCTGTTGCTATCTCTGGCCAATGCTATTGTAAAGGAGATAGAATTATGATCACTATCTCCAAAATGCTCTCCCACTGAGAGACCTGACACCTGACCAGGTTCATTTCCCAATACCAAATCAAGTACAGTCTTTCCTCTTGTTGGCTTATCTACATATTGTGTCAAGAAACCTTCCTGAACACCCCTAACAAACTCCACCCCATCTAAACCCCTTGCTCTAGGGAGATGCCAATCGATATTTGGGAAATTAAAATCTCCCACCACGACGACTCTGTTATTATTACACCTTTCCAGAATCTGTTTCCCTATCTGCTCCTCGATATCCATGTTATTGTTGGGCGGCCTATAAAAACACACAGTAAAGTTATTGACCCCTCCCTGTTCCTAACCTCCACCCACAGAGACTCCGTAGACAATCCCTCCATGACGTCCACCTTTTCTGCAGCCGTGACACTATCTCTCATCAACAGTGCCATGCCCCCACCTCTTTTGCCTCCGTCCCTGTCCTTTCTGACCCTTCTAAAACCCGGTACTTGAAGTAACCATTCCTGTCCCTGAGCCATCCAAGTCTCTGTAATGGCCACCACATCATATCTCCAAGTACTGATCCACGCTCTAAGCTCATCCGCTTTGCTCACAACACTCCTTGCGTTAAAATAGACGCATCTCAAACCTTCAGTCTGAGCGCGTCCCGTCTCTATCACCTGCCTATCCTCCCTCTCACACTGTCTGCAATCTTTCTCTATTTGTGAGCCAACAGCCTCTTCCCCAGTCTCTTCAGTTCAGTTCCCACCCCCAAAGTTCTAGTTTAAACTCTTGCCAGTAGCGTTAGCAAACCTCCTTGCCAGGATATTGGTCCCCTTGGGATTCAAGAGCAACCCGTCCTGCCCAAAAGAGTTCCCAATGATCCAGAAATCTGAATCCCTGCCCCTTGCTCCAATCCCTCAGCCATGCATTTATCCTCCACCTCATTCTATTCCTATACTCACTGTAACGTGGCACAGGCAGTAATCCCAAGATTACTACCTTTGCGGTCCTGCTTCTCAACTTCCTGCCTAACTCCCTGCAGTCTTTTTTCAGGACCACTTCCCTTTTCCTCCCTATGTCGTTGGTACCAATATGTACCACGACCTCTGGCTGTTCTCCCTCCCACTGCAGGATATCTTGGACGCGATCTGAAACATCCCGGATCCTGGCACCTGGGAGGCAAACTACCATTCAAGTTTCTTTCCTGCATCCACAGAATCGCCTGTCTGACCCCCCTAACTATAGAGTCCCTTATCACTGCTGCCTTCCTCTTCCTTCCCCTACCCTTCTGAGCCACAGGGCCAGACTCTGTGCCAGAGGCAAGGCCACTGTCGCTTCCCCCAGGTAGGCTGTCCCCCCCAACAGTACTCAAACAGCACACATCAAAGTTGCTGGTGAACGCAGCAGGCCAGGCAGCATCTGTAGGAAGAGGTGCAGTCGACGTTTCAGACCGAGACCCTTCGTCAGGACTAACTGAAGGAAGAGTGAGTAAGAGATTTGAAAGTTGGAGGGAGAGGGGGAGATCCAAAATGATAGGAGAAGACAGGAGGGGGAGGGATAGAGCCAAGAGCTGGACAGGTGATAGGCAAAAGGGGATACGAGAGGTTCATGGGACAGGAGGTCCGGGAAGAAAGACAAGGGGGGGGGGGACCCAGAGGTTGGGCAAGAGGTATATTCAGAGGGACAGAGGGAGAAAAAGGAGAGTGAGAGAAAGAATGTGTGCATAAAAATAAGTAACAGATGGGGTACGAGGGGGAGGTGGGGCCTTAGCGGAAGTTACAGAAGTCGATGTTCATGCCATCAGGTTGGAGGCTACCCAGACGGAATATAAGGTGTTGTTCCTCCAACCTGAGTATGGCTTCATCTTTACAGTAGAGGAGGCCGTGGATAGACATGTCAGAATGGGAATGGGATGTGGAATTAAAATGTGTGGCCACTGGGAGATCCTGCTTTCTCTGGCGGACAGAGCGTAGATGTTCAGCAAAGCGGTCTCCCAGTCTGCGTCGGGTCTCGCCAATATATAAAAGGCCACATCGGGAGCACCGGACGCAGTATATCACCCCAGGTGAAGTGTTGCCTCACCTGGAAGGACTGTTTGGGGCCCTGAATGGTGGTAAGGGAGAAAGTGTAAGGGCATGTGTAGCACTTGTTCCGCTTACATGGTTAAGTGCCAGGAAGGAGATCAGTGGGGAGGGATGGGGGGGACGAATGGACAAGGGAGTTGCGTAGGGAGCGATCCCTGCGGAATGCAGAGGGGCGGGGGAGGGAAAGATGTGCTTAGTGGTGGGATCCCGTTGGAGGTGGCGGAAGTTACGGAGAATAATATGTTGGACCCGGAGGCTGGTGGGGTGGTAGATGAGGACCAGGGGAACCCTATTCCTAGTGGGGTGGCGGGAGGATGGAGTGAGAGCAGATGTATGTGAAATGGGGGAGATACGTTCAAGGGCAGAGTTGATAGTGGAGGAAGGGAAGCCCCTTTCTTTAAAAAAGGAAGACATCTCCCTCGTCCTAGAATGAAAAGCCTCATCCTGAGAGCAGATGCGGCGGAGACTGAGGAATTGTGAGAAGCTGTTTTTCACAGCTATCTGGACTATTCCTCTTCTCTCACAGCTATCTGGACTATTCCTCTTCTCACCCTGTCTCTTGCAAAAACGCCATCCCCTCCTCACAATTCCTCCGTCTCCGCCGCATCTGCTCTCAGGATGAGGCTTTTCATTCTAGGACGAGGGAGATGTCTTCCTTTTTTAAAGAAAGGGGCTTCCCTTCCTCCACTATCAACTCTGCTCTTGAACGCATCTCCCCCATTTCACGTACATCTGCTCTCACTCCATCCTCCCGCCACCCCACTAGGAATAGGGTTCCCCTGGTCCTCACCTACCACCCCACCAGCCTCCGGGTCCAACATATTATTCTCCGTAACTTCCGCCACCTCCAACGGGATCCCATCACTAAGCACATCTTTCCCTCCCCCGCCCCTCTGCATTCTGCAGGGATCGCTCCCTACGCAACTCCCTTGTCCATTCGTCCCCCCCATCCCTCCCCACTGATCTCCCTCCTGGCACTTATCCGTGTAAGCGGAACAAGTGCTACACATGCCCTTACACTTCCTCCCTTACCACCATTCAGGGCCCCAAACAGTCCTTCCAGGTGAGGCAACACTTCACCTGTGAGTCGACTGGGGTGATATACTGCGTCCGGTGCTCCCGATGTGGCCTTTTATATATTGGCGAGACCCGACGCAGACTGGGAGACCGCTTTGCTGAACATCTACGCTCTATCCGCCAGAGAAAGCAGGATCTCCCAGTGGCCACACATTTTAATTCCACATTCCATTCCCATTCTGACATGTCTATCCACGGCCTCCTCTACTGTAAAGATGAAGCCACACTCAGGTTGGAGGAACAACACCTTATATTCCGTCTGGGTAGCCTCCAACCTGATGGCATGAACATCGACTTCTGTAACTTCCGCTAAGGCCCCACCTCCCCCTCGTACCCCATCTGTTACTTATTTTTATGCACACATCCTTTCTCTCACTCTCCTTTTTCTCCCTCTGTCCCTCTGAATATACCTCCTGCCCATCCTCTGGGTCCCCCCCCCGTCTTTCTTCCCGGACCTCCTGTCCCATGATCCTCTCGTATCCCCTTTTGCCTATCACCTGTCCAGCTCTTGGCTCTATCCCTCCCCCTCCTGTCTTCTCCTATCATTTTGGATCTCCCCCTCTCCCTCCAACTTTCAAATCTCTTACTCACTCTTCCTTCAGTTAGTCCTGACGAAGGGTCTCGGTCTGAAACGTCGACTGCACCTCTTCCTACAGATGCTGCCTGGCCTGCTGCGTTCACCAGCAACTTTGATGCGTGTTGCTTGAATTTCCAGCATCTGCAGAACTCCTGTTGTTTGCGTTTAAGTACTCAAACAGGAGTACTTATTGTCAAGGGGTACAGCCACAGGGGTACTCTCTAGTACCTGACTCTTCCCCTTCCCTCTCCTGACTGTGACCCACTTGTCTGTCTCCTGTAGCCCCGGTGTGACTACCCACCTATAACTCCGTTCTATCACCTCATTCTCCCTGACCAGACGAAGGTCATTGAGCTGCATCTCCAGTTCCCTAACTCCATCCCTTAGGAGCTGCAGCTCGACGCACCTGATGCAGATATGGCCATCCGGGAGACTGGGAGACTCCAGGACCTCCCACATCTGACACCAAGCACAGAAAACTGGCCTCACACACATGCTTCCTCCTTTCTGCAAATAACACCAGTAAACCTACCTCACCTCGTCCCGTTACCGCCTAAGCCGGTTGAGCCAAAGCCCTATCATTCTGCTGCCTCTCACTCTGCTGCCCGCTGGATATGGCAGTCTTCTTTTTAAACCTTTTGCGCTGTACTCACTGACGTCACGCGCCTACGCAGTCTTGCCTCTCTTTTACCCCGAGTAGTAAAAACTCCCTTCGCTGCAGAAATCAGCCGTTCACTCGCAGCCTTCTTGCTCCGAATCAAAGCAAGGATGTAATGTTGCAACTTTATAAGGCACTGGTGAGACCTCACTTGCAGTATTGTGTGCAGTTTTGGGCCCCTTATCTTATAAAGAAAGTGTTAAAACTGGAGAGGGTTCACAGGTGGTTAGTGAAAACCAGGATTGAACGGCTTGTCATATGAAGAGTGTTTGATGGCTCTGGCCTGTATTCACTACAATTCAGAAGAATGAGGGGTGACCTCATTGAAACCTATCAAATGGTGAAAGGCCTTGATAGAGTGGATGTAGAGAGGATGTTTCCTGTGGTGAGAGAGTCTAAGCCCAGAGGACACAGCCTCAGAATAGAGGGGCATCCTTTTAGAATGGAGATGAGGAGGAATTTCTTTCGCCAGAGAGTGATAAATCTGTGGAACTCATTGCCAAGTCTTTATGTATATTTAAGGCAGAAGGTGATAGATTCTTGATTGGTCATGGCATGAAGGGATACAAGGGCAAGGCAGGAGATTGGGCTGAGATGAAAATAGGATTGGTCATGATGAAATGATGGAGCAGACTTGATGGGTCGAATGGCCTAATTCTGCTCCTATATCTTATGGTCTTAGGGTCGCCCATGTCAAACAGGTCAAAGGGTAGAGGCCAGACTAAGAAAGGTCCACCGGTCCTCCAGGTTCGGGGGTTCTGTTCAGGCCAACAACCCTGACTGGTCATAAAATAACTGTTGCAGAAACAGCAACGAAGAATCTTCCTAAGGATGAAGGAATCCCAGGAGACCAAGACAACTTGGCATTGTACCTGAGAGGCAGAGGTGTGGCCCCTGAACCACACATGGGGCACAATAGTAAAGATGGCCAAGGATAGACAGAAATGGAGAAGCTTCATTGCTGCCATAAACACCAGCCATAAGGTAGTTAACACCTCCATTTGCATTAAGGAAGAACTATCACCAATTTCTAATCATTAGACATAATGTGATTGTTCAGAGCAGTTTCCAATAAGCCATAATGTATTATCTCCAAATAATATGATCTTATCTAATCTCTGATGAATTATACTTCAGAAGTAAACGCATACAAATTAGGGAGAAGGGAAATTAAAAAAGGCTTGGGTGAAAGCAATAATAGGGAAAAGAGACTTTGATTTAAAATGGGAACATGATGATGACAAAATTAATCTTACAAAGTAAAGAGTGGGTCTCATTTCCCATTAGAAAATGTAAATGAAATCACACAGGTGACAGGATGATTGAAATATTCTGATTTGAGTTAAATGATATGGTCAGATGAACAATCATTAACTAGCTCAGTGAAGAGGCAATGTATAAGAGGTGTAAACAACTGGGAAACTGCCAAACACAAGAAGCTGAAGTCGACTGAAAACCATTGCCCCAGACTGTTGTTAACTTGGCAAGGTGAGTGTGGGCTGGAAGTGAGACAGGTACCAAGATCTAGAACATACAACCGTATAACAGAGGAACAAGCTCATCTCGTTCACACTGTCTGTGATGACAATCTGCATTCTCTGCCTGTTCATCTGTATGCTTTCACTACCTCTCCTGGCAGCTCATTTCAGGCGCCCAAAACTCTTGGTGTGAAAAAACACCCCGAGAATGCGCTTTCAGTCTTTCTCGCTCTCACCTTTACTGCATGCTCTCTGATATTTGACATTCCACCACTGGGACGCTCTACCTTATCCATGCCTCACTGAATATGCAAACCCCTATCAGGTCTGTGAAAAGAAATGGAAATTGTGGGGCACAAAGGAGAAGAGAGAGTGACTGGGGCTGGAAAGTTGGGCATATGCAGGAGAAAATTCAGCTTACCAGACAAACCTCTCCCAGATCTGAACCTCCTTGATCTTCCCCACCCTGATCTGCCCTTTTTGGACTTTCCCCTCCCTGATTTACCCCTCCTGGATCTTCCCCTCCCCGATCTGCCCCTCCTGGATCTTCCCCTCCACAATCTGCCCCTCCTGGACCTTCCCCTCCCCGATCCGCCCCTCCTGGATCTTCCCCCCCCTATCTGCCCCTCCTGGATCTTCCCCTCCCCAATCTGCCCCTCCTGGATCTTCCCATCCCTGATCTGTCCTTCCAGCCAGTGGGCAAGGGGGAATGCTGGAAAACTGAGTGTACTGTGGGGGGGGGGGGGGTGGATTGCTGGAGAACTCTGTGGACTGAGTTGGGGGGGGGGTGAGACCTGGAGATCTGTGTTTACTGCGGGGGTGGATTGCAAGAGAACTGTGTGGACTGGGGGGGTGGATTGCTGGAGAACAGTGTTTACAGTGGGGGTGGATTGCTGGAGAACTGTGTGGACTGGGGGGTGTATTGCTGGAGAACTCTGTGGACTTGGGGGGTGGATTGCTGGAGAATGTGGACTGGGGGGTGGATTGCTGGAGAACTGTGTGGACTGGGGGGGTGGATTGCTGGAGAACTGTGTGAACTGGGGGGGTGGATTGCTGGAGAACTGTGTGGACTGGGGAGGTGGATTGCTGGAGAACTGTGTTTACTGGGGGGGGTGGATTGCTGGAGAACTGTGTGGACTGGGGGGGTGGATTGCTGGAGAACTGTGTGAACTGGGGGGGGTGGATTGCTGGAGAACAGTGTTTACTGGGGGGGTGGATTGCTGGAGAACTGTGTGGACTGGGGGAGTGGATCGCTGGAGAACAGTGTTTACGGGGGGGGTGGATTGCTGGAGAACTGTGTGGACTGGGGGGTGTATTGCTGGAGAACTGTGTGGACTGGGGGGTGGATTGCTGGAGAACTGTGTGGACTGGGGGGGTGGATTGCTGGAGAACTGTGTGGACTGGGGGGATGGATTGCTGGAGAACAGTGTTTACTGGGGGGTGTGTATTGCTGGAGAACTGAGTGGACTGGGGGGTGGATTGCTGGAGAACTGTGTGGACGGGGGGGGGGGGGGCGGGAGTCCTGGACAACTGTGTTTACTGGGGGTGGTGTCTTGGAGAACTGTGTGGAATGAGGTAGGGGATGAGTGCTGGAGATTTGTGTTTACTGGGGAGGGGCAGTTACTGGATCTCGCTCAGTTTAATCTCTCGGAACCAAAGAAACATTCCATGGCACAGTTGTTGGATGGATTGGTGTGCAGGGACCAGCAGACTTAGTTGATGTCCCTCTACTCTGAGGCTGTGCCAGCTGGTCCTAGACACCCCTCCTGTAGGAAACGTCTTCTCCACATCCACACTGAGCATGGGGTGGTGGTTGGTTGTAAGGTTTGGGAGGATAAGCGGTGTCAGGGGTTGAGGTAGATGAGAGTGAGAAGGACAGCGTGAGAGACTCCTGGAAGGAAAAATTGAAGACACGAGTACTGTCTGGAAAAAAGAGTCTTGGCACCGAAGTTTTGCTTGTTACATGTTACGTTGGTCTGTTGGGCGGGTCCGGGGTCCCTGCTGATGGAGGGAGAGCCCAAGAAGGGGAGGGAGCACCAACTCTGTCCTGCATCACTGCTTTCTTTCAGAGAGGGATGAAGGTGATGCCAGTTCTGGCGGGAATCTGTCTCTTGACTATGACCGTACTAATGAGCTCTGACGCACAGCCACAGCAGACAAGGTAAGAGACCTACTGAGGGAGGGTCACACTGTGAGAGGGGTGGTACAGAGGGAGGGTCACACTGTGGGAGGGGTGGTACTGAGGGAGGGTCACACTGTGGGAGGGGTGGTACTGAGGGAGGGTCACACTGTGGGAGGGGGTGGTACTGAGGGAGCGTCACAGTGTGGGAGGGGTGGTACTGAGGGAGAGTCACACTGTGGGAGGGGTGGTACTGAGGGAGGGTCACACTGTGGGAGGGGTGGTACAGAGGGAGGGTCACACTGTGGGAGGGGTGGTACTGAGGGAGGGTCACACTGTGGGAGGGTGGTACAGAGGGAGGGTCACACTGTGGGAGGGGGTGGTACTGAGGGAGCGTCACAGTGTGGGAGGGGTGGTACTGAGGGAGAGTCACACTGTGGGAGAGGCGGTCCTGAGGGAGGGTCACACTGAGGGAGGGGCGGTACTGAGGGAGGGTCACACTGTGGGAGGGGCGGTACTGAGGGATGGTCACACTGTGGGAGGGGTGGTACTGAGGGAGGGTCACACTGTGGGAGAGGTGGTACTGAGGGAGGGTCACACTGTGGGAGGGGGTGGTACTGAGGGAGGGTCACACTGTGGGAGGGGTGGTACTGAGGGAGGGTCACAATGTGTGAGGGGTGGTACTGAGGGAGGGTCATACTGTGGGAGGGGGTGGTACTGAGGGAGAGTCACACTGTGGGAGGGGTGGTACAGAGGGAGGGTCACACTGTGGGAGGGGTGGTACTGAGGGAGGGTCACACTGTGGGAGGGGGTGGTACTGAGGGAGGGTCACACTGTGGGAGGGGGTGGTACTGAGGGAGAGTCACGCTGTGGGAGGAGGTGGTACTGAGGGAGGGTCACACTGAGGGAAGGGTGTGCTGAGTAACAGTGTTGAGGGAAGGTTAGGTTAGGGTTAGGGGTGTACTGAGAGAGTTTCACACTGGTAGAGCTCTCTCTCTGAAAGTTGAAAATTTTGCAACAGAATCACAAAAGAATGGTTTTGGAGACCGTCAGCGGCTTTGGGAGTCTGGAGCATCATCTTGGAACAGTTTTCTTTTCTGGTAGAGCTCTGGTGCAGTTTTCAGTCCATGTCTCGTGAGTGCTGAGCAGTGGCTGCAGCTGGTGGATTGCCAAAGTTCAAGTATAAACTTTGTCGGGAGTGGGGACAGATTTATTTCGTTCTGTGACAGCAGAAAACCTTCCTGTTTGGAGTGCCTAGCCTAGGGCACCTGGGGGAGGAGGACTTCGGAGTTTAGAGTGGCTGGAGGAAGAATGGGAGAAGTCTTCATTTTCGCAGCAGCATGAATGGTGCTGAGGTTTTAACACCATATGGACTCCCCTCCCCTCTCTAAACATTTCTTTGTGAGGCTATTTGCTGATGTCCCACTGGGTGTAGAACTGTGTAGAACTGCGTAAAATCCCGTGGTGGTTTTGAATTTCGGTCTATGTAGACCATCACGATGGGCTGCTGCTCCAGAACGCGGGCACTGCAGTCATATGCAGAACCTGTGGGCAGAGGAGCTACAGCTGGCAAAAAGGGTCACTCTTTCCAATTAATGACTGAAAAATGTACTCTAGCTACTTCAGTCAGGAGGAATGGTGCTTTAAAAACCATGGCAGAGACTGTTAAGGACTGTGAATACATTATTGCGTCTGTGGTTTTGAATGGGAAGACTATTTTCTATCTGAGGCCGGCAAGAGATGTGTTTCTGTACCTGAGTAGGGTTTAAGAGTGGGGAAGATTTTCAGGTGGGTGTTGGCCCCCATGTAGATGGTGATATTCTCCTGACAAGGCCCTCCCGCCTCACCTGCGCTCTCCAATGCAGCACAGGGCACCTCTGGGGTTTTTGACTTCCATCTCACCTTTCAGTGCTACCCGCTTATGCAGCTGGAGGTACACTTTCAAGTGCAATTTGAGGGGCATTATTACACCATCCCCTGGGCCGATGTGTCACGCCTGTAAAGAGTTTAGGCATGTTTGAAAGAATTACCCAAGCCGCCAGCCTGCCAACTCCACCTCAGATGTGCACGGAGATACCGCTGGCCTTCTCCATCACCCCCAGCCCCACCACTGTTCCTCCCCCTGTTGACCCCCTGTGCCTGTAAGCTGTGGAAGTCAGGGATCGGTGTTGCATGGATGACAATGAGGGTAGGAAGGTGAAGAAAAAGAAGAAACATCTGAAGTCTTCTCCCCAGGAGAAGGAGAGGCCGGATGCTGTTGAACAAAACCCAGAGCGTCCGGATGCTCCTGAGAAACAGCAAGGGCCTGGGGAAGTCGAGGGACGGGAAGTAGTGCCCAACACTGAGGACGCCTCCCAAAATGGAGGTCAGCGTGCCTCAGGGTATCTGCAGCCTGAAACGGTGGAAGAATGTGTCCTCTGAGCCTGGAGATCAAGGGCCACAAGAGGAGGGAGCTTTACCCCCAGTAAAGGCTGTATGCAAGGAGTACGTCTCCCCAAAGCTGGAGGATAGCCCTGTTGTACCAGGGCCCTGCTAGGGTGGCATCTCCTGAAGATGTGTCCTCCGGGCTGGTGAGCAGCGGCACTGTAGAGGGGCCGTGTGGGGAGGTAGAATCAGAGAGCGCATTCCCCCGGGGGGTGAGGGGGCTAAACCCTATTGAACAGGGGTCGCCTGTGGGTACAGAGTCACCAGTGGGATTAGTTTCCAAGATGGCTGCCTCAGTTGAGACTAGGTGCCCTGCTGGGGAGCGTCTAGTCCACGAGGGGAACTGGAGCAACCCTGGATTGTTGTCCCGTGCAGCTGGTCAGAGGAAGTGTATCCCGGGGGGTTTGGAGGGAGGGGACTCTCCTGGTGCTGATTCCGCAGGGGGTGACAAGGGTGTGGAGGCTCATGTCCTGGCTGAGGGATTCTGGATCCAGGGATGGTGGGGTCTCCCTCTGTCACTGGCCCGGGGGCTGGGGTAGTGCCTGTGGTGGGTCTCCCATTAGGGCTACAGTGAGGAGTGAGGTGGTCATGTCGGGTGCAGACGATGACTGCTTGGAGGGTGATGAGAGTGTGGGATTGAGAGGAGGAAGAGGAGACCTCTTTTGAGGCCGAGGTGGCAGACTTCCTTGACCCCAGCACCATGTCACAGCCCACCTCTGTGGAGGAGATCTGACAGTTTGCGAGGGACTACTGGGGGAAACCTTGCAAGGCCCAGCTGGCCACGGACATCTAGTTGGGTCTGCAAGAAGCTGTTCAGTCCGTACACACCGCTCTTCAGCAGAAGGGGAAGGGAGCTGAAGTGACTCACAGAGAGAGGTGAGGTGCCCGTTTAAGAATTGGTAACAAAGGGTTGTAGGGTGAGGTTAGGAGAGGGCTTGAAGGAGGCTCTGCTCTTTCTCTGTGGGGCTCTGGTGAGGGGTCTCAGTAAGGTGCATCATGAAGTTACGTGTTGCTACCTTTAACGTAAATGGTGGTAGGAGGGCTCCACAAATTCCATCATCTCTCTGGCCTCTGGGACAGGAGAAACGCGGCGAGCTTCCTGCAGGAAACTCGCACTGTTCCCGGAGACAAATCCACCTGGCTTCTGGAATGGTGAGGGGGGAGATCAACATGAGCCACGTCCACCGGAGTGGCCATCAGCCTGAAATATGGAAGGTTCAGGAACTCGTGCAAGGCTGCCTGCTTCACTTCACCAAGCGCCAGGACAGCGTTTCATCAATGTGTACACCCCTGAGCCCAGCCCAATGCAGTTGCGCCTGTTCGAGAGGTGTCTGCGTTGCTAGGGTCCATAAACCATTGTGAGGTGTCATCCTGGGAGGTAACTTCAATGCGCCATCAAGGAGGGGGATCGTGCTGGTTCCCAGAATACTGGAACATCAATGTGGAAGTTAAGGGAGCTGGTCATGTCCTTTGACTTGGTCGACATCTGATAGAGAACTTCACACTGACTCTTGAGCTTTCTCAAGGAGGTACAGAGGGAGTGGAGGCTTGTAGATCAATAAACTGTACATTTCCAAGTTGCACGTCTCCCTAGTGTTGGCTGTCTCCATGCAGCCAGTCATGCGCCGACTGCACTGCCTGCATGGGTGGGGTCCGCGTACAGTACTGGCATTTCAACCACTGGCTGCTGGAGGACGGCCGTTTCCAGGATTCACTCCGGCAGGAAGAACAGGGGAATTTCCCCTTCCTGAGGCTCTGGTGGGATGTGGGCTAATGCCGGGGATCGATTGGCTTGAGAAGCAGGTGATCAACGGGAGTCCTGGTGAGGACTGACCACTGGACATCCGGCCCTCTGGGATGAGTACCACCAGGAAGAAGGAAGCTTTGCAGCTCGAGAGATCCCAGACCGCGTTTGTGAGGTCATGGGTCCAAATGGTTCGGGATCTGGACCATGCCACGGCCTTCTTCGATTCTCTCGAGAAGAGGAAGAGTGACCGGGGGCAGCTCGTGGAGCTGGTGACAGAGGATGGCCCGTTCATCGTGGATCCAGCTAGGTTATCGCAGAGATCCATTTCTTTTATCAGGCTCTATTCTCACCTGATCTGTGCAGTGAGGATGCACACGGGGCTCTGGGCGAAGACTTACCGAGAACTAGCCATGAGAGTGCTGAACAGATAGATGCTCCGCTGTCTTTGGTGGAGCTAACCAGTGCCCTCAACCAGCTGCAGAGAGAGAAGTCCCTGAAACTAGATGGGTTGACCTTCTGGGACATCCTAGGGACTGATTATACAGGGGTACTGTGGAGAGAATGGCAACGGGTGAGATGCCCTTCTCTTGGTGCAGAGCAGTCATCACCCTGATGACCAAGAAGAGGGATCTCCATAACCGGCGGAGTTGGTGCCCAGTATCCCTCCTCAGTGCGGAGTACCAGATCTTTGCCCAGGCAATTGCTAATCACTGGGCTCCGTGCTGGCTCAAGTGGTCCACCCTGTCCAGTCCTACACGGTCCAACCGGGACAATATCCACCTTGTCCAGGATCTGATCTACCTGTGCCGGGAGACTGGTCTATCAGTTGCTTTTGTCTCCCTTGACCAGGAGAAGGCATTTGACAAGGTGGACTACGAGTACCTTTTTGAGACTCTATGAGCATTCGGGTCATGCTATATTTTGTGGCCCACGTCCAACTGTTGTACACTGCTGCAGAGTGCCTCATTAAAGTTATTGACAGCACCCTTGTGCTTTGTGGGAGGCGTTGTGTCGGGGTGCCCCATGTTGGGGTAGTTGTACTCTGTTTGTATGAAGTCATTCCTGTACGTAAGAACGTTAGAATGTAAGAAATAGGAGCAGGAGTAGGCCACCTGCCCTGTCAATCCATTTGCCTTTGTGATAGCCTGCTGCACCTGCATGCCAACCTTTTGTGATTCATGCGTAAGTACTCCCACGTCTCTCTGCACAGCAGCATGGTGCAATATTTTACCACTTAAATAATAAACCTGCTATTTCATTTTTCCTTCCAAAGTGGATGACCTGGTATTATGGACATTGTACCCCATCTGCCAGACCCTTGCCCACTCACTTAACCTATCTATATCTCTCTGCAGACTCTCTGTATCTTCTGCACAATTTGCTTTTCCACGCAATTTAGTGTCATCAGCAAAGTTAGATACATTACACTCAGTCCCCTCTTCCAGACTATTAATGTATATCATGAACAGTTGTGGGCCCAGCACTGACCCCTGCAGCACACTGCTCACCAATGATTGCCAACCAGAGAAACACCCATGTATCCCAACTCTCTGCTTTGTATTGGTTAACCAATACTCTATCCATGCTGATACATCACACCCAACTCTATACATCCTTATCTTATGGATAAGTCTTTTATACGGCACCTTATCGAATGCCTTCTGGAATTTCAAGTTAATAATATCCATCTGTTCCCCTCTATCCACTGTGCTTGTTATGTCCTCAAAGAACTCCAGTAAGTTTGTCAAACAGGACCTACCTTTGCTGAATCCATGCTGGGTCTGCCTGATGGATCCATTTCTTTCCAGATGCCTCGCTATTTCTTCTTTAATGATAGCTTCAAGTATTTTCCCAACTACAGATGTTAAATTAACTGCCTATAGTTACCTGTTTTTGTCTACATCCTCTTTCGAACAGTGGCATGACATTCGCCATCAGCCCAGAGTCCAGAGAACTTTGGTAAGTTATCACCAAAGCCTCTACTATAACTTCTGCCATTCCTTTCAGTACCCTGGGATGCATTCTATCAGGATGAGGGGACTTAACTATCTTCAGGCGCACAAGTTGGCTCAGCACTGCCTCTCACCTCCCATCTCATCCATAACATCTCTCTTTGGCATGTTAGACGTGTCCTCCACCATGAAGACTGACACAAAATAGTCATTCAAAGCCTCGGCCATTTCCTCATTATCCAATATCAATTCCTCCTTCTCGTCTTCCAAGGGACCTACATTCACTTTAGCCACCCTTTTAAGCTTTATATAATTATGAAAACTTTTACTACCCATTTTTATATTTTGTGCTAGTTTATTTTCATAAAGATAGCATAAGACCATAAGACATAGGAGCAGAATTAGGCCATCTGGCTCATCAAGTCTGCTCCGCATACAATTATGTCTGATCCTTTTTTCTATCTCCTCCTCAACCCCAGTTCCCAGCCTTCTCCCCGTAACCTTTGATGCCATGTCCAATCAAGAACCTATCAATCTCTGCCTTAAATACACCCAGTGTCCTGGCCTCCACAGCTGCATGTAGCAACAAATTCCACAAATTCACCACCCTTTGGCGAAAGAAGTTTCTCCACATCTCTGTTTTGAAAGGGCGCCCCTCTATCCTGAAGCTGTGCCCTCTTGTTCTAGACTCCCCCACCATGGGAAACATCCTTTCCAAATCTACTCTGTCTAGTCCTTTCAACATTCGAAAGGTTTCAATGAGATCCCCCTCATCTTTCTGAATTCCAGCAAGAACAGACCCAGAGCCATCAAACATTCAAATTTCAAAGGCATCCGTTAGTCTTGTGAGACCATGAAGCTGTGCCTGGAAAATCTTCACTCTCCAGGGCAAGTTTGTATGGAAGATTGGCAGTTGCCCATGCTGCGTCTCCCCTCTCCACAACACTGATGTTGTCCAAGGGAAGGGCAAGGGCCGATAAAGTTTGGCACCGGTGTCGTCGCAGAGCACTGCATGGTTAAGTGCCTTGCTCAAGGACACAACACGCTCCTCGGCTGGGGCTCGAACTCACAACCTTCAGATTGCTAGTCCAATGCCTTAACCACTTGGCCATGTGCCCACAAACATTCCTCATATGATAACCCTTTCATTCCTGGAATCATCCTTGTGAACCTCCTCTGGACCCTCTCCAATGCCAGCACATATTTTCTAAGATGAGGGGCCAGAATTGTTCACAATACTCAAGGTGAGGCCTCACTTAGCGCCTTATCAGTATCACATTCTTGCTCTAGTATTCTAGACCTTTTGAAATGAATGCTAACATGACATTTGCCTTCCTTACCACCGACTCAACCTGCAAGTTAACCTTCAAGGTGTTCTGCACAAGGACTCCCAAGTCCCTTTGCATCTCAGATTTTTGGATTTTCTCCCCGTTTAGTAAATAGTCTGCACATTTGTTTCTACTACCAAAGTACATGACTATGCATTTTCCAACATTCTATTTCATTGGCCACTTTCTTGCCCATTCTCCTAATCTGTCTGTCCTTCTGCATCCTACCTGTTTCCTCAACACTACTTGCCCCTCCACCAATGTATGTATCATCTGCAAACTTGGCAACAAAGCCATCTATTCCACCATCTAAATTGTTTATATACAGCATAAAAAGAAGTGGTCCCAACACCGACCCCTGTGGACCACCACTAGTCACTGGCAGCCAACCAGAAAAGGATCCTTTTATTCCCACTCACTGCCTCCTAACAATCAGCCAATGATCTAGCCATGTTAGTAACTTTCCTGTAATACCATGGGCTCTTAACTTGGTAAGCAGCCTCATGTGTGACACCTTGTCAAAGGGCTTCTGAAAGTCCAAATACACAACATCCACTGCATCCCCTTTATCTATCTTACTTGTAATCTCTTCAAAGAATTCCATCAGGTTCATCAGGCAGGATTTTCCCTGAAGGAAACCATGCTGACTTTGTACTATCTTGTTCTGCGTCACCATCATCTCATCCTTAACAATTGACTCTAACATCGTCCCAACCACCAAGGTCAGGCTAACTGGTCTATAATTTCCTTTCTGCTGCCTTCCTCTTTTCTTAAAGAGTGGAGTGACATTTGCAATTTTTCAGTCCTCTGGCACCATGCCAGAGTCTAATGATTTTTGAAAGATCATTTCTAATGCCACCATAATCTCTAATGCTACCTCGTTCAGAACCCTAGGATGCAGTTCATCTGGTCCAGGTGACTAATGTATCTTTAGGTCTTTTAGCCTTTTGAGCACCTTCTCTCTTGTAATAGTAACTGCACTCATTTCTCTTCCTTCACACACTGCAAGATCAGACATACTGCTAGTGTCTTCCACAGTGAAGACTGACGCAAAATACTTATTCAGTTCAGCAGCCATCTCCTTGTCCCCCATTATTATTTCTTCAGCCTCATTTTCTAGCGGTCCTGTATCTACTCTCATTTCTCTTTTATTTTTAACATACTTGAAAAGTTTTTTACTATCTACTTTTATATTATTTGCTAGCTTGCTTTCATATTTCATCTTTTCCCTTCTAATGTTTTTTTTTTAGTTGCTTTTCTGTAGATTTTTAAAAACTTCCCATTCCCCTATCTTCCCACTATTTTTTGCTTTGTTGTATACCCTCTCTTTTGCTTTTACATTAGCTTTGACTTCCTTTGTCAGCCACAGTTGTACTATTTTACTATTTGAGTATCTCTTCATTTTTGGAATACACATGTCCTGCACCTTCCTCATTTTTCTCAGAAACGCACACCATTGTTGCTCTGCTGTCATCCCTGCCAGCAGCTCCCTCCAATTTACTTTGGCCAACTCCTCTCTCATACAACTGTAATTTCCCTTACTCCACTGAAATACTGCTACATCAGACTTTACTTTCCCCCTATCAAATTTCAAGTTGATTTCAATTATATTGTGATCACTGGTTCCTAAGAGTTCTTTTACCTTAAACTTCCTAATTGCCTCCATTACATAACACTCAATCCAGTATAGCTGATCCCCTAGTAGGCTCAACAACAAACTGCTCTAAAAAGCTATCTCTTCGGCATTCAACAAACTCACTCTCTTGAGATCTTTGCCAACCTGATTTTCCCAATCGACCTGCATGTTAAAATCTCCCATGACTACCATAACATTGCCCTTTTGACTCACCTTTTCTATTTCCTGTTGTAACCTGTGGTTCACCTCCCCGCTACTGTTGGGAGGCCTGTATATAATTGCCATCAACGTCCTTTTACCTTTGCAGTTTCTTAACTTAACCCACAAGGATTCAACATCTTCCGATCCTATGTCACATCTTTCTACTGATTTGAAGCCATTCTTTACCAGCAGAGCCGCGCCACCCCCTCTGCCTACCTTCCCATCCCTCCGATACAACGTACAACCTTGAACATTGATCTCCCAGCTACAACCATCCTTCAGCCATGATTCAGTGATGGCCACAACATCATACCTGACAATCTGTAATATTGCAACAAGATCATCCACCTTATTTGTTATACTATGCATATTTAGATACAATACCCTGAGTACTGTATTTGCTGTCCTTTCTGACTGCATCCCTAATGATTTGATACTCAGCCTGTTGGCTGCAACCAAGTCCCATCACCTGCCTGCCCTTCCTGACAGTCTGACTGCACGCTATCTTTACTTTTTTATCATCCTGAGTCCCTTCACTCCAGTTCCCACCCCCCCTGCCAAGTTAGTTTAAACTCTCCCAACAGCTGTAACAAACCTGCCCGTGAGAGTATTGATCTCCTTCGGGTTCAGGTGCAACCTGTCACTTTTGAACGGGTCATACCTCCCCCAGAAGAGATCCCAATGATCCAAGAACCTGAAGCCCTGCCCCCTGCACTAGCTTCTCAGCCACATATTTATCTGCCACATCATCGTGTTTCTGCCCTCACTGGCACGTGGCACAGGCAGTAACCCAGAAATTACTACCCTGGAGGTCCTGCTTCTCAGCTTCCTACCTGGCTCTCTAAATTCACTTTTCAGGACCTCTTTGCTTTTCCTTCCTATGTCATTGGTACCAATATGTACTACGACATCGGGCTGCTCTCCCTCCCCCTCTAAAATGTTGTGGACACAATCCGAGACATCCCTGACCCTGGCACTTTGGAGGCAACATACCATCCGGGTGTCCCGTTCACGTCCACAGAATCTCCTGTCTGTTCCCCTCACTGTCGAGTCCCCTATCACTACCACTCCCCTCTTCTCTCTCTTTCCTTCTGCACCACTAGCTTCCCTTTCTTTATTGCTCACTTAGCGGTTCTTGGTTGCTTTTTAAAGTTTTCCCAATCTTCCACTTTCTCACTATCCTTGGCGACTTTGTATGCATGAGCTTTTAGTTTGATGCCTTCCCTTACTTCCTTAGTTATCCAAGACTGGCTCTCCCCACTCTTACTGTCCTTGCTTTTAACTGGAATATACTTTTGTTGAGGACCGTGAAAAATCTCTTTGAAAGTATTCCACTTTTCCTCAACTATCCCACCATATAGCCTGTGTACCCAGTCTACACTAGCCAAATCCTCCCTCATCCCATTGTAGTCTCCATTGTTTAGGCACAATACACTGGTGTTAGATCAAACTCCTGCACCCTCCATTTGTATGAGTGCCTTCTCTGTAAGAGGTTAACAGGTCTGGTTCTACACCAATGACTTCCTCCTCATGGTCACCAAACCTGTTGACTTGCAGAGGATGTGAGACTGCCAGCAGATCTACTCAGCTGCATCCTCTGCAGGGGTCAACTGGGAGAAGAGTGTGGGCTTCTTGAGTGGTCAGTGGTAGGTGGGCTGCCTACCAGGGAGGTTGAGAGCAACACACATCTCCTCTGCCTACGTTCCACAGAGCAGGCCTGGCTAGCAACTTGACATGACTTGGAGACAAAAATCTTTGCTCGGCTGGGATGCTGGTTGGGCCTCCTTTGTGCAATCTCATTCCAGGGAAGGGCATTAGTTATAAATCAGCTGGTCACCTCCATTATCTGGTATCGGCTAACTACTTTAGTCCTGCCCACTGCTTTTGTCTCCAGGATCCAGAAGAGGCTGGTGGACTTCTTCTGGGGAAGCAGGAGGCATTGGGTCTCTGCAGCAGTCCAGAGTGTGGAGGGCTTTTTGGTGTGTGTTCTCACCCAGCTGACGTTTCTCCGCCGGGGACCCTGCAGAGATACCTGTACAGTGACCACCCTCCGAGACGGCATGGGCTGGTGACTCACTTTCTCCGCTGGGGACCCTGCAGAGATACCTGTACAGTGACCAGCCTCCGAGATGGCATGGGCTGGTGATGCGCTTTCTCTGCCTCAGGACCCTGCAGAGATACCTGTACAGTGACCAGCCTCCGAGACGGCATGCTTCGGCCAGATTCGAACCCAGGACCGCTCGCCTTGAAGTCCGGTGCCGAAGCCACTATACCACCGACCAGCTAATGCTAACACCTGTTCAGCCAGAAATGCACATCAGACACATTCCTCAGGATAACATGAGCCACCTTGTGGGGATACCCACCATGCCCTTCCATGACAGGCTGAGGCAGTTCTTGTATGGCTCTCTTGCACACCTTCCATTTCCTTGCCTTCATCTGCTGACCAGACTCACTTTGATGGTCTGCTTTACCATCTGGCAGCGGAGGAGGTCCCCAGTGGAAGTCTCTCTATACAGGGGTGCTTCCCCTGTACACTGGGGACCTGGGGTGGAAGGTGTTACATCGGGCAGTACTGTACAACAGGTTTTTGAGCAGGTTCACTGACACCCCGTCCACCTGTCCACCCTGTGCCCGAGGGGAGTCAGTCTACCACACTTATATGAAGTGTGAGAGGTTGCAGCCCCTGTCTGAGTGTCTGAAGGGGCTTCTGCTCAGGTTCTGGTTACACTTCAGCCCCGCACTCCTCACATACGGGCACCCAGTACGGTGGGGGGTGGATCGCAAGGAGGGTCTCCTGTGGGCATGGCCAAGATGGCCACTCACAGTTCCAGGCAGCAGGCAGTCAGGGGCTCTGCCTGGGCCGACAGCCTGCCCCTCTTCCAGGGGGTATGTTTGTGCCCGATTGCCCTTGGAAAGGGAGCATGCAGTCACCATAGATACGGTGGGAGATTTCTGGGAGTGGTGGGTCTCCCAGGGAATTGACTGTTTTATAGACAGTAATAAATTTATTTTAATTTGAATTTTATTGCTGCCTTGTAAATACTGAATGTTTGTACTTAGTGTGTTTTTGTGTGAATGAACTCTATAGTTTTGGAAAAAAATTGGGGTAGTGAGGGAGGGTCACACTGGGAGAGGCTCTGAGGGAGGGGTAGTACTGAGGGAGGGCTGGTACTGAGGGAGAGGTGTTACTGAGGGAGGGGTGTTACTGAGGGAGGGGTGGTATTGATGGAGGGTCACTGAGGGAGGGTCAGACTGGGAGGGTCACACTGTGGGAGGGGTGTTACTGAGGGAGGGGGTTGTACTGAGGGAGGGTCACTGAGGGAGGGGTGGTACTGAGGGATGGTCACTGATGGAGGGGTGGTACTGAGGGAGAGTCACACTGTGGGAGGGGTGGTACTGAGGGAGGGTCACTGAGGGAGGGTCACACTCTGTGTTGGTAGTACTGAGGATGCTCTGTGGTCTGTGTTCTTTGTTCTACCTGCAGACACAAGAGGCATGCTGATGGGATCCTCACCAGTGAACTCAGCAAGATGCGCTTACAGATCGCTGCCAGAGAGTTTCTGAAGAAACTCGGCGTGTCCCGGAGAAGGTGTGCAAGAGAATGAGACTGGGAGGGGTGAGGGGGGATGACAGGCAAGGGAAGTGGAGCCATAGGGTGGGGTTACGGTTGTGTGAGGGGTGGGGAATTAGAATGAGGTGTTGGAAGAGAGGTGGGGATGGAGCGAGGTGGAGGGAGGGGAGGTGCGGAATGCCTGTCCTGATTGTGAGGGTCTCTTCTTCAGTGAGGACACTCAGCAGTTAACCCCCTTTCATCACAGCCTCAGTGACCTCAGTGCCCAGCCCAACCGCTCACTACGAGGGACGACACCTCAGGAACCACGGTAACATGATGCTGCGCTAACCCTTTAACCTGCTCTAAGATCAATCTTACCCTTCCCTCCCCTCCCACACAGCCCTCCACCTTTCTATCATCCGTGTGTCTCTTCCATGTCGCTAATGCCATTTCTCACTGTTACCATCGGGTAGGAGGTACAGAAACCTAAAGGCACACACTCAGCAATTCAGAAATAGCTTCTTCCCCTCTGTCATCCGATTCCTAAATGGACATTAAACCCTTGACACTACCTCACTCTTTTAATATACATTACTTGTGTTTTTTGCACGATTTAAAACTATTTAATATACGTACACTGTAATTTATGTATTTATTTATTATTATTTTATTTTGTGTTTTTTCTTTCTTCTATATTATGTATTGCATTGAACTGCTGCTGCTAAGTTAACAAATTTCATATCACATGCCAGTGAAAATAAACCTGATTCTGATTCTAAACCTGGTGTATCTGTCTCTACCACCCGGCAGAGAATTTCACACACTCACCACTCTGTGTGAAAACAACTATCACTGATATCACCCCCCCCCCCATACTTTCCTTGAATAACCAGAAAATGATACCTGTTTGTATTAGCTATTTGTGCTCTGGGAGAAGAAAATTTTCCGACTGTCCACTCAATTTTGCCTCTTATCCTCCTTTGCTCTAAAGAGAAAAACCCCAGCTCACTCAAGATTTTCTCTTAAATCACGCTCTCTAATCCAGGCAGCATCCTGGTAAATCTCTGCAGCCTCCCTAAAGGATCCACACCCTTCCTGTATTGAGGCAACTGGAACTGGAACCTGGGTATTACACTGCAGACAAGCTGCCCCGTGGAGGGGAGGGTGTGGCTTTAATTCCTGAGCAGAATTGCCAGGACTATAATTGAAACCCCGTTAGTGCTGTGGGTTTGTGTCCATTCCTCGTCTGTTGTTGCTGGGAACTTGTTTATGGTTAGCATGTGTAGGAGGATACGGTGAGAAACTTTGGTTTGCCTGCCGTACTCTGTCGGTACAATCACCAAGATTCATGATTGTTCAATATCATTTCCAGTACACAAATGTAACGGAGAACAAATTAATTGTTACTCAGGATCTGATGCAGCACAAGAATAAACAATACAACAAAAATAAATACATATGATAGCTTGTATACATAGATTGATTTATGTCCATAAAGTGACGCTGAGGACAGGAGTGTCTGTACATAAAGAGACTCTGACAGGAAATGATAAAGTAGTGGTGGTTGGGGGTGTGAAGTTAATGGGTGGAGGTGTTGATAGCCTTACTGCTTGGGGAAAGGAACTGTTTTTGAGTCTGATGGTCCTGGTGTGGGTGTTACATACCTTCCCCTCATGGGAGGTATTAGGAAATGGAAAATAATGGATTGCAGAATTAGTTTTACACTTACACAGAGAGGGCTGTGCAGGCCACATACCGTTACAGACGAGAGACAGAGAAAAATCACAAGTTCAGCGTTAGAGTACAACTGATCCCTTTGCGAATTTTATCCTTGAGTCTGGTGGTGTCTACTTTCAGCTTTTATATTTTCTGCTCAATGTGAGGGGGAGAAAAGAGATTCTTTGAGGAAGGAGAGGCATTTATTTTGGTTGATTTCTGAGGAAATATACAAGAAGTCTATGGAGGGGAGGAATGTTTCAGTGATATACACCACCATACATCATGCATCAACAAAGTTTGCTGAGGGGATTCAGGGACTGGGCAAATTTCCATGGCAATGAGCCTGGTTCCGTGCTGCAGACGGGAAAGGGGAAGATGAGGAATGTGGTAGTCATAAGGGATTCCACACTGAGGGGAAGAGACAGGAGGTTCTGTCAGCCTGATAGAGATGCCAGCATGGTGTGTTGCCTGCTAGGTGCCAGGGTTCAGGATGTATCAGATCAGGTGCAGAGTATTCTGAAGGGAGAGGGTGAACAGCCAGAAGTCTTGGTAAACGTTGGTACCAATGACATAGGTAGAAAAAGGGAGGAGGTCCTGAAGAGAGAATTCAGGGAATTAGGTAGGAAGTTGAAGAGCAGAACCTCTAGGGTAGTAATCTCAGGATTGCTGCCTGTGCCATGTGCTAGTGAGTGCAAGAATAGCATGATCAGGCGTATTAATGTGTGGCTGAGAAACTGGTGTAGGGGGCAGGACTTCAGATTCCTGGATAATGGGGCCTCTTCTGGGGGAGGTACGACCTGTACAAAAAGGACAGGTTACACCTGAATCCAAAGGGGTCCAATATCCAAGCAGGCAGGTTTAATAGAGCTGTTAGGGAGGGTTTAAGCTAATTTGGCAGCGGGATGGGAACCGGAGTGATATGGCTGAGGAAGGGGAAAACAGAAATAAATCAAAGACAGTGTGCAACAGGGATGATAGGAAGAACAGGTAGGAGATGAGGCATAAACACACCAGTGGGATGAGTTACAGAGCAATAGAGGCATGGTGCAGTTAAATCAGAAAGCAACAAATACTGTACTGAGAGTGTTGTATTTGAATGTACACAGCATAAGGAATAAAATGGATGATCTTGAAATTCAGCTACAGATTGGCAAATATGACATTCTGGCCATCTCTGAAACTTGGCTAAAGGATGGCTGCCATTGGGAGCTGAACGTCCAAGGATATACGGTGTATTGGAAAGATAGGTTTGTAGGCAGAGGGGGTGGTGTGGCCCTGTGTACAAAAAATAATATTAAATCACTAGAAAGAGATGACATAGGATTGGAAGGTGTAGAGAGAGTCTCTATGTGTTGAGTTAAGAAATGGCAAGGGTAAAAGGACCCTAATGGTAGTTGTAAACAGGACTCCAAACAGCAGCCTGGATGTGGATTACAAATTACAGCAGGAGATAGAAAAGACATGTCAGAAGGGCAATGTCATGATAATCGTTGGGAATTTTAACATGAGTGTGGATTGGGATAACCAGGCCAGTACTGGACCTCAGGAGAGAGAATTTGTTGAGCCCACTAGGGGATTGGCTGTGCTGGATTGTGTGTTGTGCAATGATCCGGAGGTGATCAGAGAGCTTAAGGTTAAGAAACCCTTAGGGAACAGTGATCACAATATGATCGAGTTCACATTGAAATTTGAGAGGGAAAAGATAAAATCCAATGTGTTGGTATTTCAGTGGAATAAAGGAAAATACAATGGCATGAGAGGGGAACTGGCTGAAGTTGACTAGAAAAGGACATTTGCAGGAAGGACAGCAGAGCAGCAATGGCTAGAGTTTCTACGAAAAATGAGGGAAGTGTAAGACTATCTATTCCGAATAAGAAGACATTTTCGAATGGAAGAAGGACACTACCGTGGCTGACAAGTGAAGTCAGAGTCAAAGTAAAAGCAAAAGAGAGGGCATACAAGGAAGCCAGAGCTAGTGGGAAGACAGAAGATTGGAGAGCTTTTAAAAACTTGCAGAAGGAATCTAAAAAGGTCATTAGGAAGGAAAAGATGAATTATGAAAGGAGGCTGGTGACTAATATTAAAGAAGATACCAAAATCTTTTTTTAAGTACATAAAGGGTAAAAGAGAGTTGAGGGTAGATATAGGACCAATAGAAAATGACACTGGAGATATTGTAATGAGAGATGCAGAGATGGCAGAGAAACTGTATGTGTATTTTGCATCAGTCTTCACAGTGGAAGACGTCTGCAGTATACTGGACCCCACCAGCTTCCGGGTCCAACATATAATTCTCCGTTACTTCCGCCACCTCCAACAGGATCCCACCACTAAGCACATCTTTCCCTCCCCCCCCGCTTTCCGCAGGGATCGCTCCCTACGCGACTCCCTTGTCCATTCATTCCCCCCCCCATCCCTTCCCACTGATCTCCCCCCGGCACTTATCCTTGTAAGTGGAACAAGTGCTTACACTTACACTTCCTCCCTCACCACCATTCAGGGCCCCAGACAGTCCTTCCAGGTGAGGTAACACTTCACCTGCGAGTCAGCTGGGGTGATATACTGCGTCCGGTGCGGCCTTCTATGTATTGGCGAGACCCGACACAGACTGGGAGACTGTTTCGCTGAACACCTATGCTCTGTCTGCCAGAGAAAGCAGGATCTTCCTGTGGCCACACATTTTAATTCCACGTCCCATTCCCATTCTGATATGTCTGTCCACGGCCTCCTCTACTGTAAAGATGAAGCCACACTCAGGTTGGAAGAACAACACCTTGTATTCCGTTTGGGTAGCCTCCAACCTGATGGCACGAACATTGACTTCTCTAACTTCCATTAATGCCCCACCTCCCTTATTTATTTATTTATTTATTTATTCCTCTTCCTCTCTCTCTCTCTCCCCCCCCCCTTTTTTTCTCTTTTTCTTTTTGCTCCCTCTGTTCCTCTCACAATTACTCCTTTCCTGCTCTCCATCCTCTGGGCTCCACTCCCTTTTCTCCCTATGCTTCCCGTCCCGTGATCCTCTCCCTTCTCCAGCCTTGAATCCCTTTTGCCAATCAACTTTCCAGCTCTTGGCTCCATCCCTCCCCCTCCTGTCTTCTCCTATTATTTCAGATCTCCCCTCCCCCTCCCACTTTCAAATCTCTTACTATCTCCTCTTTCAGTTAGTCCTGACAAAGGGTCTCGGCCCGAAACGTCAACTGTACCTCTTCCTATAGATGCTGCCTGGCCTACTGTGTTCACCAGCATTTTTTGAGTGTGTTGCTTGAATTTCCAGTGTCTGCAGATTTTCTCATGTTTGCATGACTATATCACGTCCACTTAGGAGAGCGCTAACCACATCATCAAGAATAATCAGCATCCTTTGGTGTCACTGCTTCGTATCTTCTATCCAGCATTAGGGTAAAAAAAATAGGCAGCCTAATTATGCTGCATGGAAAGGGAAGGGGGACATTATGGTTAAGAGATGATGCCAAACATCGTCGGGAAGCGGCAAGGAGAGGGAGAGAACAAGAATCGGATGAGGCCAGGGCCACACGACTCCAGGATCAAAGAGTCAGGACAAAGAAAGATGAGAGAAGAAGAGACAGAGGAGGAGAGGCATGCACGTCTCCAGGATCAGAGACAAAGAACAAACAGAAGAGATGAAGAGACGGGGGATGAAAGGACTGCATGCCTCCAGAATGACAACGAGAGGCACAAGGGTGGCAGATAAACCAGAAATGATGCCATCAAAAGTGTCCTTCATTAAATGAGGAGGAACTATATCTGCTTTGCTATGCGTCGTTCTTCTTTAATAAACAGGTTTTCTACTTCAGTTTCCAAAGCAAAGCGATACCAATAGCATTCAGGAAAATTTAATGTTCATTCTGGTCACATCAGAATGCACTACCCTTCTCTCACCCCGTTGGTCAACTGGTCACCCCGTTGTCCAGTTCATTCTAGAGGTATAGAATATAAAAGCAGGGATGTGATGTTGAGGGTCTATAAGGCACTCGTGAGACCACACTTAGAGTATTGTGTGCAGATTTGGGCTCCATATATTGGGAAGGATACACTGACATTGGAGAGGGTTCAGAAAAGATTCATAAGAATGATTCCAGGAATTAAAGGGTTACCATATGAGGAACGTCTGGCAGCTCTTGGGCTGTATTCCCTGGAGCTCAGGAGAATGACGGGGGATCTCATGGAAACATTCCAAATGTTAAAAGCCCTGAAGAGATTAGATATTGCAAAGTTATTTCTCATGGTAGGGGATTCTAGGACAAGAGGGAACAAATTCAGGATTGAAGGACGTCCATTTAGAACTGAGATGCGGAAAAATTACCTTATTCAGAGGGTCGTAAATCTGTGGAATTTGTTGCCATGGCTGTGGAGGCCAAGTCATTGGGTGCATTTGAGGCAGAGATAGATAGGTTCTTGAATACCCAGGGATTCAAAGGATATGGAGAGAGGGCAGGGAAATGGGAATGTCTGGAAGAATTGGATCAGCCCATGATTGAATGGCGAAGCGGACTCGATGGGTTAAATGGCCTGCTCCTGCTCCTACATCTTATGGTCTTATGGCTTCTGAAGAAGTAGAATGCGCTCACTTAGCCATAATTTCCATGTGATCTTCCACAGAGGAACCAAAGGCTAGCAAACTTCTCCAACTCCCCATTCCCCCTTCCCAACTTCTCCATCTCCTCCTTTCCGCTTCTCACCTTTCTCCCTTGCCTTCCACATTCGCACTTTCGCCAACTTCCCCATCCCATTTCCCACCTTCTCCATCTCCCCTTTCCAATTCCCACCTTCCGCATATTACCCTTCTCCAATCCCACTTTCTCCACTTCCCCTTCCCCACTGACACCATCTTCACCTCTCCCTTCACCCTTTTCACCTTCTCCACCTTCCCCACCTTCCCCATTCCCACCCTCTCCACCTCCCCCTCCCCATCCCCATTCCCACCCTCTCCAACTCCCCTCCCCTTCCCCAATCCTCCCTTCTCCACTTCCCTTTCCCCAATGACACCACCTCTCCCTTCGCCCTTCTCTGCCTTCTCCACCTTCCCCATTTCCACCTTCTCCACCTCTCCTTCTCATTCCCCATTCTCACCTCAGCACCTCACCATTCCCATCCCCAACTTCTCCAACTCTGTCTTACCCCTTCACACCTTCTCCACCTTTCCTGTCCACCTTCCTCATTTTCACCTTCTCCACCTCCCCTTCCGCATCCAATAAACCACCACCCCTTCCCCATTACCTCCTTCTCCACCTCTCCCTTCCCATTCCCACTTTATCCATCTCCCCTTCCATGTTCCAAACTTCTCCACCTCCTCCTCCTTCCCAGCTTCTTCACCTCCCCCTTCCACAATCCCACCTTCTCCACCTCCAGTTCCCCCTATCCAGTTCACATCTCCAACTCTCACTTCCCTACTTCTACCTTCACTACCACCCCTTCCCAATTCCACAATCTCCACATTCCCCTTTCCAATTCCCACCTTCGCCACCACACCACACGGATCCATTCAGAGCAGTATGCCCAATTCCCCACTGATCCAGTCTGAGTGGTATGCCCATTCCCCATTGATACAATCAGCCTGGTATGCTCATTCCCCACTGATGTAGATAGAGTGGTATGCCCCACTCTCATTGATACAGTCAAACTGGTATGCCCCATTCCCATTGATACAGTCAGAGCAGTCAACCCCAATCCCCATTGATACAGGCAGAGTTGTATGTCCCATTCCCATTGGTACAATCAGAGCAATATGCTCCATTCCCCATTGATACAGGCAGAGTTGTATGTCCCATTCCCATTGATACAGTCAGAGCAATATGCCCCATTCCCCTTTGACACAGGCAGAGTTGTATGTCCCATTCTCATTGATATAGTCAGAGCAATATGTCCCATTCCCCATTGATCCATTCCACCTTCCTGGAGTCGGTCACAAGCTGTTTTCTTTGCTGATCCTGAGGTTTATTTTTTCGCTTGAAAGTAGTTCACTCTATGTGAGTGAGCCAGATAGCTGCCTTTGGTTATCATCACCGAGCTGGGAGCCAGACCAGGTCTCTGCTGCGATGTTCGACACTCTAGGCAGGAGAACTGCATCCCCAGTTGTTTCTTTCAAGTTGGTCATCTTCCCTCACATTCCATCTCTATTCCTGATATAAAGTGCAAGAAATCACACTGCTCCGTAGAACATTCTGGAGTAATGTGTGCATTTCTGGTCACCCTGTTACAGGAACGATGTGGAGCCTTTTGGGAGAGTACGTAAGATATTGGATGTGGATAAGTGGGCAAGAGCTATAAGCAGAGGGTTGACAAATTTTGGGTTGTTTTCTCCGGAGAGGCGGAGAATGAAGAGAGACCTGATCGAGGATAACACGATTACGAGAGGCACAGATAGAGTCGACAGACAATGTTTTTGTTGAGAGGAGGAATATTCAAAGGAGGTGTGCAAGAAATTTCTTTCACACTGACTGTGATGGGTGTCTCGAATTGTCCTGCAGGGTTGGTGGTGGTAGCAGATATGATAGTGGCATTTAAGAGGCATTTAGACAGACACATGGACAGACAGGCAATGGAGGGATTTTACAGTACTGCGCGGAAGTCAAAGGCACACATATATAACTAAGGTGCCTAAGACTTTTGCATAGAATTGTACTTGTCAACGTGGAGTGGAGAGAAAGTTTTAAAATCTGGCAGGAGCAAAGGATGACGGGAATGGTGAGGTGAGGTGCCACAAGAGTAGTGTTGGACAAGTGGTAGAAAAAGGTGAGGGTGAAGTGCCATGGGAGGGGTGTTGGACAGGTAGTAGAAAAGGAGTTCTAGGGGTTGGTCTGGTGCTGTGGGTGCAGACACACCCAGCCCTGAGACACCGGGCAAGGTCACTTGATTCCATACAATTGGTTTATTGATCATTACAGAATGTCTCTCTGGTGTTTCCCGCTCCCTCCCCTTGCCCTTCGCCTTTTCCTAAAAGTGATTCCCCTCTCCCTGCCCCCTTCCCACTCTCGGTCCACAATAGAGATCCATATCAGAATCAGGTTTATCATCGCTCACATACGTCATGAAATTAGTTTTTCTTGTGGCAGTAGTACAGTGCAATACATAAAATTACTACAGTACTGTGCAAAAGTTCTGGGCATTCTAGCATTCCAGCATCTTGTGCACAGTACCGTAGGCCATGTGCATGCAGAAAGGATTAGTTTTGAGTGGCTTCATAAACAGCACAAACGCGGTGAGCCGGCTGGCCTGTTCCTGTGCTGTACTGCTGTTAAGTTAACAGCGGTCAGACAACCAGTGACAACCAAACCACTAAGCAATCTGCACTCAACATTTGCAGTTATGAACAGAATACCGTGGCTGATGAGAACGGAAGGAACGTGTTCTGTATCAACTGGATCCGCACAAAACTATTAACTAACAGGTAAAGGGTAAACTTGTGCAGTAAGTTCTACCGATGTGTTTGACTGAAAAATGTTGTCAGCCCCAGTATCTGGAGAAAGTTTACGTAATGACTGTTCGGCCACCATCTGGCCAAACATTGGAAAAGGGTCAACTGTCCTGTGCCAATTTTGTTCAGAGTAGAAACACTATCACCTGCAGGTTTCTTGGCCGTGATGTCCATGTTGTGCAAACAGGACATATTCTTGGTGAGATTTACACTCAGGAACCGAAAACTCCATATCCACTCCACTTCAGCAACATTAATACAGGCAGGGCAGTGTACCCCATTCCCCCCACTTCACACATTCACCTCCCCTTCCCCACTCCCACCTTCTTCACCTCCCCTTTGCATTCCCACCTCCACTTCCCCATTCCCACCTTCCCCTACCTCCTTCCCACCTCCACCTCCTCATTCCCCTTCTCAACTTCTCCAGCTAACCCCTCCACAACTCCCCCTTCATCCATCCCTTCTTTCCCACCTCCCTCTTCCCCATGTCCCCTTCCCCTTCCCAACTTCTCCACCTCCCTCTTCCCCATTCCCACCTCTCTTCCCCATTCCCACCTCCCTTCCCCTTTCCACCTTCCGCACATCCTTGTTCCCCCTTCCCCTTCCCACCTTCTCCAGCTCAGCACTATTCATAGAGATAGGGTGCTGTACTTCCTACCCAACCTGAAGACCATGATCAGTCACCTTGCTTTGATGACACTGAGGGTGACGTGCAAAGGCACTCCTGAAGTGGGACTATACCGCCATTTTTTCATCGTCACTGGGTCTGAATCCTGGAACACCCTACCCAACAGCTCAGTCAAAATACCTTCACCTGAAAGAATGCAGTCAGTCGATCATCAAGATGGCTCACCCCTCGCCTTCTTAGGGCTATGAGTGGGGGAATAATGGATTTTGGCCATGCCATGGTGTAACAAACATGTTGGAGAGACCACGGGACAATTGGAGATACTCCTTGTTGCTGCAGTTGTCCTGATCACCCATGAGTTCCCAATGTTTTCAAGTTAAAGGACTTGTGAGCCAGGCTGAGACGGGGTATTCCTAGAGGTGGTGGGAGAGGGATTCGACACCCCAGCCCAGCCCAGCCCACCCCAATGAAACAGCCTAGGCCATGCCCTAGCCCAGGGTTTTCCGTCGAGTCCCTCTCCTACCGTGGGCTGGCAACTATCTGTGGTGGTGTGGGGGCAGGCTGGTGTGAACTGGGAAAGGAGGCTGGGGTCCATGTACTCCAGGGGAAGGCAGTTGCACCAGAGGCTGGTGGGGCGGGCTGGTGCCCTCACCTGTGAGTGAAGTTCATGCTGCCCACAGTGTCTCACACTGTCTGCACGTCAGTGCTGATCATTGGTCTAAACCATCTTTGTTTCTCCATAGCCTTTCTGAAACGGAAGTGAATGAAGCGCAGCTTCTGGCCCAGCAGGTTCTGTGTCCCATTTTCACTCAGGTGATGGGCGATATGAGACAGAATGGGCTCCCACTCCACCCCATCTAGTTAACCAACCGCAAGCATTCGATCTGGAGATGGTGTCGGAGATGAAAGCATTTGTGTCATTCACCATCTGTCTCCCCTTTATGAATCAGTGGGCTGTGGATTTTGTTGTATAACTCTACACTAACCTCTCTGTGTAACTGACGCTTAATGGTCATGTCAAGGGGAATATTCCTGCAATATTACTGAAAGAAAACAGTAAAGATTCTGAGCAACATTTTTCTGCATTGTGGCATTTTATTGTGAGCCTACACAAAGGAAATCTCTTGGTGTCTGTCAGTAAACTTTGAGCAATGGACACTCATCTATCTCAACAAATTTCCTGTGACAAATTTCAATCTGCACCAGTGCCTAATTGCAGCAAGACCCTCTGAATGGGGAAGGTTTTGAGGCATATAAGCCACCTACAACCAAATAAGACCATAAAACATAGGAGCAGAATTAGGCCGTCATCTTTGGTGCCCTGACTAATCAAGAACCTATCAACCTCTGCTTTAAATATACCCAATGACTTGATCTCCACAGCCGCCTGTCGCAATGGATTCCAAAAATCTGTCCAACCTTGTCTAAATATGTCTCTTGAGGTAGTTTCCACTGCTTCGTTGGGCAAAGAATTCCACAGATTCACCACCCTCTGGGAAAAGCAGTTCCTCCTCATTTCCATCCTAAATCTACTCCTCGAATCTTGAGGCTATGTCCCCTAGTTCTAGTCTCACCTACTAGTGGAAACAACTTTCCTGTCTCTACCATATCTATTCCTTTCATAATTTTCTATGTTTCTATAAGATCTCCTTTCATTCTTCTGAATTCCAGTGAGTACAGTCCCAGGTGACTCAATCTCTTCTCATAGTCTAACCCCCTCATCTCTGGAATCAACCTGGTGAACCTCCTCTAAACCTCTGTTGCACCTTCAACAGAGGTAAGGAGGAATTTCTTTAGCCAGAGAGTGATGAATCTGTGGAATTTTTTGCCACAGGCAGCTGTGGAGGCCAAGTCTTTATGTATATTTAAGGTAGAGGTTGATAGATTCTCGATTGGTTGGGACATGAAGGGATACGGGGAGAAGGCAGGAGACTGGGGCCGAGAGGATGATTGGATCAGCCATGAAGAAATAGCAGAGCAGACTCGTGGGCCAAATGGTCTCATTCTGCTCCTATCTCTTCTGGTGTTATGTGTCTGTGTTGGGACCGATTCTTTTTATGTTATATTTCAATGACTTGGATAATGGCATTGATATCTTTGTGGATGATATGAAGATAAGCGGAGGGGCAGGTGGTGTCCAGGAACCAGAGAAGATGCAGAAAGACTTGGACAAATTGGGAGAATTGGCAAAGAAATGGCAAATAGAATAGGCTGTTGGGAAATACACGGTCATGCATTTTGGTAGAAGGAATAAAAGCATAGATTATTTTCTAAACCACGAGAAAACTGAGGTGCCAAGAGACCTGGGAGTGATCATGTAGGATCCTCTAAAGGTTAATAGGTTGAGTCAGTGGTAAGGAAGGCAGATGTATTGTTAGCTTTCATTTCAAGAGGACTAGAGTATAAAATAAAAGATATAATATTGAGGCTTTATAAGGAACTGGTGAGATCTCACTTGGAGTATTGTGAGGCCTTAATTGCTGTAAGTTACCCTGGGTGTAATTGAGTGGAAAAAAAAATTCAAAACCCTTCTCCAGAAATGACAAGGCCTAGGTGAATAAGATTATGAAAAACACCAAGGGCTTCTATACATTTCTGACAGGTTTGAGGACGACTAGTGGAGGTTTAGGACCAGTCATGGGTAAAGGGGGTAAACATGTCCCTGGATTCAGAGGAGGTCAGGGAGTTTGTAACAAATACTGTACTTCAGTATTCATTGGTGAGAGGGACATTGAAGAAAGTGGCATCAATGTCAAGTACACAATTCAGCAGGAACATGTTAAAGATAAGAAAGAGGATGTGTTAGAACTTTTGAAAATTATTTGAATAAATAAATTCACGGGCCTGGACAGAACAGGATACACCCCAGGTAACTACGGAAAGTGATGGAGGAGACGGCCATGCCTTTCATGATAACCTTTGCATCCTCACAGTTCATAGGGGGATTGGAGGATGGCAAATGTTCCATTTTTCAAGAAAGGTAATAGGGATAATCTATAAGACTATGAAACCATAAGACATAGGAGCAGAATTAAGCCATTTGGCCCATCAAGTCTGCTCCATCGTTTCATCATGGCTGATCCATTTTTTCTCTCAGCCCCAATCTCCAGCCTTCTCCCCGTATCCCTTCATGCCCTGACTAATCAAGAATCTTTCCTAGGAATTATAGACCAGTGAGTCTTACATCAGTGATGGGCAAACTATTGGAGAGGGTTGCTAGAGAGAAGATTTATGATAATTTAGAGAAACACAGTTTGATTAGTATAGTCAGCATAGCATTGCGAGGGGAGGTTTAGCCTCGTGATTCTGATTAAATTCTTTGAGGATGTGACAAGATATATTAATGAAGGTAGAGGAGTGAATGCTTTAGCAATGCATTAGATAAACTTCCTCATGATAGACTCATTCAGAAAGGCAAGACTCATGGGATCCAGCGAAATGTGGCTGTGTGGATTCAGAATTGGCTTTCCCATAGTGTGGTTGTAGATGGAGCATTTTCGGCCTGGAGGTTGGTGAACAGTGGTGTTCCACAGGGATCAGGGACCTGTTCTGCGACCCCTGCTCCTTGTGATTTTTATGTATGACTTGGAAGAGGAAGTGGAAGAGTGGGTTAGTAAATCTGCAGATGATATGAAGGTTGGTAGTGTTGTGGATAGTGCAGAAGATAGTCATAGATTACAATGGGATATTGACCGGATGCAGAGCTAGGCTGAGAATTGTCAGATGGAATTGAATCTAGAAAAGTGTGGAGTGATTCAGTTTGGAAGGTTGAATTTGCAGCAAAAACAAAAGTTAATGGCAGGATACTTAGCAGTGTGGAGGACCAGAGGGATGTTTGGTCCACATCCATAGATTGTTTAAAGTTGTGGCATTTTGGGATACCAGACCATTGCGTAGAGAGATTGGTAGGGGGCTTATGGAACACAGGGACTTAGGAATGCATATGTACAGTTGACTGAAAGTGCTGTCACAAGTAGACAGATGGTAAGGGAGCTGTTCTGCCCTTCATCAGTCATGGAACAAAGTGTAGTAGTCGGGAAGTAATGCTGCAGTTGTAGAAGTCATCAGTGAGGCCCCACTTGCAGCTCTGTGGACAGATTTGGTCACCCTGTTGTAGGAAAGATGTTAATAAGCTAGAAAGAGTGCAGAAAAGATTTACCAGGGTGTTTCCTGGTCCTGGGATCCTGAGTTAAAGAAAAGCAGTGGGGTAGACAAGGATTAGGACTTAATTCTATGGAAAGTAGGAGATTGAGGGATGACGTGAGAGAAGTGTGTAAGATCATGGGGTGAAAGCACATCATCTTTTTTTACCAGGGATGGGTGCTAAAAACAAGGTGAAATAGGCTTAAGATCAGAGGTGAGGGATTTAATAGGATATTAGGGGCAGCTCTTCACAAAAAGGGTGGTACGTATTTGGAATGGTCTACCACGAATACCGGTTAATGCGATAATATTTATGATATTTAAAAGCCATCTAGATAAGTATATGGAGAGAGTTTGTGGGTCAAACACACGCAGATGGGAACGGCTTACAGAGCAACACAACAAAATCCCACACTGTAATCCATCTACGCCCACCAGCACGTGGCACAGGGAGTAGTCCAGTGACTACTGTCCCTCAGGTGCTGATTTTCCTCCTGATATTCAGTGTGCATGATCCATTCCCTCTCTCTCTTTCTCTCTCTCTATGACATTTATACCAACATGTACCACTACCTCTGGCTGCCCACCCTCTCCTGCGTCCAATTTTCTCCAGGTGATGATAGACCCAGTGTTCATCATCTCACTGTTCTGTGACCCAGACAAGGTACAGCAAGTTTTGCTCACGGACACTGAGTATCTAATTTTTAACCACAGGTCACCATAGAGACACCAGCGCAGACATGAAGTAACAGAAAACATAAAAACGTAACCAAACCTGTCTTTGACACAATCCAATCTGTCCACCTCAGCATTAGGCAGCCAATCCAATCTGTCCACCTCAGCATTAGACAGCCAATCCAATCTCATTACAGCCGGGGACTTTAACCAGGTCAACCTGAGAAAGGTGCTGCCAAAGTTATACCAACATGTCTCCTGCCCCACTAGAGGCCCGAATATACTTGACCACTGCTACACAGCAGTCAAGGATGCTTACCGTTCCGTCCCATGACCTCACTTCGGAAAATCGGACCATCAGGCCGTATTCCTGCTCCCACCTTAAAAACAGAAACTGAAGCGGGTGGTCACGATGTCAAAAGTGGTGTCGCGTTGGACGGAGGAAACGGATGAGGTCCTCCGTGACCGCTTTGAATCGGTGGACTGGTTAGTATTCAAGGATTCGGCAGCTAACCTCGATGAGTATGCCTCAGCTGTCACGGACTTTATTTGGAAATGTACGGAGGACTGTGTGTCTCGCAAGACGATCCGGGTATTCCCTAACCAGAAACCTTGGATGAATTATGAGGTCAAGTCCCTTTTAAAGGCTAGAGCTGCGGCTTTTAGGTCCGGGGATACCAATCGCTACACGGAATCCAGGCGTGAACTCTGGAAAGCCACTAAGGGCGCCAAGAGGCAATATCGAGCCAAGTTGGAAGCCCAGGCTAACCAGAGGGATGCCAGTAGACTATGGCAGGGTCTAAGTGAGATCACTGGGCGCAAAGAAAAGGCTGGGAATATCAATAACTGTGGCGCTTCTCTTCCTGACGAACTTAACGTATTCTACGCAAGATTCGAACAGAAGAGTGTCCCGCTCCCTCCGGATGAACTGGACCTGGCGGCATCGAGATTCATCGTCACCGAGGAGGACGTTAGAAGGGCCTTTCTGAAGATAAATCCAAGGAAGGCAACAGGCCCAGATGGCGTCCCAGGACGTGTTCTCCGGGCCTGTGCAAGCGAGCTAGCTGGAGTGTTTGCTGACATCTTCAACTGCGCCTTGCTTCAGTCTAAGATCCCCTCGTGTTTTAAGAAGGCAACGATAATCCCAGTGCCAAAGAAGAGCAAGGTGGCAAGCCTGAATGACTATCGACCTGTGGCTCTGACATCAATTGCTATGAAGTGCTTCGAGAGATTGGTTATGGCACACATCAACCTCAGCCTACTGGTCAACCTCGACACTTTGCAATTCGCATACCGGAGCAACAGGTCAATGGCAGATGCCATCTCTCTGGCCCTACATTCCTCCTTAGAACACCTGGAGAATAAAGATGCATACGTAAGACTCCTTTTCATTGACTACAGCTCTGCCTTTAATACCATCATTCCAAATAAACTGATTCCTAACCTCGGAACCTGGGCCTTAGCACTCAGATCTGCAGCTGGATCTTCAACTTCCTCACAGACATGACCCAGGCTGTAAAAATAGGGGACAAGCTCTCCTCTACAATCACTCTGAGCACCGGTGCCCCACAAGGCTGTGTACTCAGTCCCCTGCTGTACTCACTGTACACCCATGACTGTGAGGCCAAGTTTCCATCAAACTCAATATATAAGTTTGCTGATGACACAACAATTGTAGCCGTATCTTGGGTAATGATGAGTTTGAGTACAGAGAGGAAATTAAGAACTTGGTGGCATGGTGCGGAGACAATATCCTATCCCTCAACGTCAGCAAGACGAAGGAATTGGTTGTTGACTTCAGAAGGAGTAGCGAACTGCACGACCCCATTTACATCAGTGGTGCGCAAGTGGAACTGGTCAAAAGCTTTAAGTTCCTCAGGGTCAATATCACAAATGACCTGACTTGGTCCAATCAAGCAGAGTTCACTGCCAAGAAGGCCCACCAGTGCCTTTACTTCCTGAGAAAACTAAAGAAATTTGGCCTGTCCCCTAAAACCCTCACTAATTTTTATAAATGCACCGTAGAAAGCATTCTTCTAGGGTGCATCACAACCTGGTATGGAAGCTGTCCTGTCCAAGACCAAAAGAAGCTGCAGAAGATCATGAACATGGCGCAGCACATCACGCCACGCAAACCAATCTTCCGTCCGTGGACTCACTTTACACCGCATACTGTCGGAGCAGTGCTGCCAGGATAATCAAGGACACAACCCACCCAGCCAACACACTTTTCGTACCTCTTCCCTCTGGGAGAAGGTTCAGGAGCTTGAAGACTCGTACGGCCAGACTTGGGAACAGCTTCTTTCCAACTGTGATAAGACTGCTGAACGGATCCTGACCCGGATCTGGGCCGTACCCTTCAAATATCCGGACCTGCCTCTCAGTTTCCGTACCAATCCGTACCAATTGTTTGGCGACAATAAAGTATAAAGTATATCTGTCCACCACAGCATTAGGCAGCCAATCCAATCTGTCCACCACAGCATCAGACAGCCAATCCAATCTGTCCAATGCATTATTGGTAGCCAGTCCAATCCGTCCAACACACTATTGGTCAGCCAATACAAGCCTCCACACCATGTTCAACATGGATGTAGATACTGAACAGCTATAGGCCTAGTACTCACACCTGAGACACGCCATCACACTCAGTCCTCCAGTCTGAGAAAGAACTTTCCATCATTATAGAACATAGAATAGTACAGCACAGTACAGGCCCTTCGGCCCACAATGTTGTGCTGACCCTTAAACCCTACCTCCCATATAACTCCCCACCTTAAATTCCTTCATATACCTGTCTAGTAGTCTCTTAAATTTCACTAGTGTATCTGCCTCTACCACTGACTCAGGCAGTGCATTCCATGCACCAACCTCTCTCTGAGTAAAAAACCTTCCTCTAATATCCACCTTGAACTTCCCACCCCTTACCTTAAAGCCATGTCCTCTTGTATTGAGCAGTGGTGCCCTGGGGAAGAGGCGCTGGCTATCCACTCTATCTATTCCTCTTATTATCCTGTACACCTCTATCATGTCTCCTCTCATCCTCCTTCTCTTCAAAGAGTAAAGCCCTAGCTCCCTTAATCTCTGATCATAATGCATACTCTCTAAATGAGGCAGCATCCTGGTAAATCTCCTCTGTACCCTTTCCAATGCTTCCACATCCTTCCTATAGTGAGGCGACCAGAACTGGACACTGTACTCCAAGTGTGGCCTAAACAGAAGTTTATAGAGCTGCATCATTACATCACAACTCTTAAACTCCATCCCTCTACTTATGAAAGCTACACCCCATAAGCTTTCTTAACTACCCTATCTACCTGTGAGGCAACTTTCAGGGATCTGTGGACATGTACCCCGAGATCCCTCTGCTCCTCCACACTACCAAGTATCCAGCCATTTACTTTGTACTCTGCCTTGGAATTTGTCCTTCAAAAGTGTACCACCTCACACTTCTCCAGGTTGAACTCCATCTGCCACTCCTCAGCCCACTTCGGCATCCTATCAATGTCTCTCTGCAATCTTCGATAATCTTCTACACTATCCACAACACCACCAACCTTTGTGCCGTCTGCAAACTTGCCAACCCACCTTTCTACCCCCACATCCAGATCGTTAATAAAAATCATGAAAAGTAGAGGTCCCAGAACCGATTCTTATGGGACACCACTAGTCACAATCCTCCAATCTGAATGTACTCCCTCCACCATGACCCTCTGCCTTCTGCAGGCAAACCAATTCTGAATCCAGCTGGCCAAATTTCCCTGGATCCCATGCCTTCTGACTTTCTGAATAAGCCTACCGTGTGGAACCTTGTCAAATGCCTTACTAAAATCAATATAGATCACATCCACTGCACTACCCTCATCTATGTGCCTGGTCACCTCCTCAAAGAACTCTATCAGGCTTGTTAGACATGATCTGCCCTTCACAAAGCCATGCTGACTGTCCCTGATCAGACCATGATTCTCTAAATGCCTATATATCCTATCTCTAAGAATCTTTTCCAACAGTTTTCCCACCACAGACATAAGGCTCACTGGTCTATAATTACCCGGACTATCCCTGCTACCTTTTTTGAACAAGGAGACAACATTCACCTCCCTCCAATCCTCTGGTACCATTCCCATGGACAATGAGGACATAAAGATCCTAGCCAGAGGCTCAGCAATCTCTTCCCTCGCCTTGTGGAGCAGCCTGGGGAATATTCCGTCAGGCCCCGGGGACTTTTCTGTCCTAATGTATTTTAACAACTCCAACACCTCCTCTCCCTTAATATCAACATGCTCCAAAACATCAATCTCACTCATATTGTCCTCACCGTCATCAAGTTCCCTCTCATTGGCAAATACTGAACAGAAGTATTCATTGAGGACCTCGCTCACTTCCATCGCCTCCAGGCACATCTTCCCACCTTTATCTCAAATCGGTCCTACCTTCACTCCTGTCAGCCTTTTGTTCTTCACAAGGCCTTCTCATGCCACTTCTTAAGCTCCCTTCTTGCTACCCTATATCCCTCAATAGACTCATCTGATCTTTGCTTCCTAAACCTCATGTATGCTGCCTTCTTCCACCTGACTAGATTTTCCACCTCACTTGTCACCCATGGTTCCTTCACCCTACCATCCTTTATCTTCCTCACCGGGATAAATTTATCCCTAACATCCTGCAAGAGATCTCTAAACATCGACCACATGTCCATAGTACGTTTCCCTGCAAAAACATCATCCCAATTCACATCTACAAGTTCTAGCCTTATAGCCTCATAATTTGCCCTTCCCCAATTAAAAATTTTCCTGCCCCTCTGATTCTATCCTTTTCCATGATAATACTAAAGGCCAGGGAGCAGTGGTCACTGTCCTCCAGATGTTCAACCACTGAGAGTTCTGTGACCTGACCTAGTTCATTACCTAGTACTAGATCTAGTATGGCATTCCCCCAAGTTGGCCTGTCCACATACTGTGACAGGAATCTGTCCTGGACACACTTAACAAACTCTGCTCCATCTAAACCCTTGGAACTAATCAAGTGCCAATCAATATTAGGGAAGTTAAAGTTACCCATGATAACAACCCTGTTATTTTTGCACCTTTCCAAAATCTGCCTCACAATCTGCTCCTCGGTATCTCTGCTGCTACCGGGGGGCCTATAGAATACCCCAATAGAGCAACTGCTCCCTTCCTGTTCCTGACTTCCACCCATACTGACTCAAAAGAGGATCCTGCTACATTACCCACCCTTTCTGTAGCTGTAATAGTATCCCTGACTAGTAACACCACCCCTCCTCCCCTTTTTTCATCCTCTCTATCCCTTTTAAAGCACTGAAATCCAGGAATGTTGAGAATCCATTCCTGCCCTGGTGCCAGCCAAGTCTCTGTAATGGCCACTACATCATAATTCCATGTATGTATCCAAGCTGTCAGTTTATCACCTTTGTTCCTGATGCTTCTTGCATTGAGGTGCACACATGTCAGCCCTTCTACCTTACTGTCTTTACACCGTTTATTCTGCTTTTCTTTCCTCAAAGCCTCTCTGTATGTTAGATCTGGCATTACTCCATGCACTTCTTTCACTGCTCTATCGCTCTAGGTCCCATCCCCCTCGCAAATTATTTTAAACCCTCCTGAACCATGCTAGCAAACCTACCTGCAAGGATATTGCTCCCCCTCGAGTTCAGGTGCAACCCATCCAATCTGTATAGGTCCCACCTTCCCCAGGAGAGATCCCAATGGTCCAAGAATCTAAAACCCTGCCCTCTGCACCAACTCCTCAGCCACGCATTCAACTGCCATCTCCTCCAATTCTTACCATCACTGTCACGTAGCACTGGCAGCAATCCTGAGAACGCCACCCTTGAGGTCCTGTTCTTCAGCCTTCTGCCTAGTTCCCAAAACTCACACTTCAGGACCTCATCCCTCTTCCTGCCTATGTCATTGGTACCAACATGTATCACAACTTCTACTAAATCTTTGTTTGGCCATCAAGAGAACCAACATCTGATTGAAGAGTTTACTATTCAGTTCATACGTGAGACTAGGTTGTATTCGAGAATTTGAGTTCCTTGAAGTTCTATAATTAATTATACGTCCTGCAGAGGGCAGTAATACGCCTAGTTGTGTCTAAACTGCCGGAAATAGAAGAAGAAGAAGAAGAACTGCTTTCTGCTGAGCTAGTCAAATCTTGATTGACTTGATTGCCCAGTCCGACTGCCAAAACTGCCAGAATCTGCTTTTTAGATCAGCTTGCGGTTGAGCCCACTAGGGGAACAGCTATTCTGGATCGGTTGTTGTGCAATGAACTAGAATTGATTAGAGAGCTTAAGTTAGAAGAAACCTTAGGGATAAGTGATCATAATATGATTGAATCCACCCGGAAACCTGAGGTGAAGCTAAAGTCAGGTGTTTCAGTATTACATAGGAGTAAAAGGAATTACAGAGGCATAAGAGAGGAATTGGCCAGAATTGATTGGAAAAGAACACTGGCAGGGATGACGGCAGAGCAGTAATGGCTGGAACTTCTGGCAGTAGTTTAGAAAGCACTGGATGTATACATCCCAAAGAAGAAGAAGAATTCAAAAGGAAAGATAACAGAACTGTGGCAAACATGAGAAGTCAAAGCCAACGTAAAAGCCAAAGAGAGGGCATATAATAGAGCAAAAATTAGTGGGAAGTTAGAGGATTGGGAAGCTCTTATAAACCAACAGAACGCAACTAAAAAGTCATGAAGAAGGTAAAGATGTAACATGAAAGTAAGCTAGCCAATAATATTGAAGAGGATACTAAAAGTTTCTTCAGATACGTACAGTGTGAAAGAGAAGTGAGAGTGGAATTGGACCGTTAGGAAACAATGCTGGAGAGGTAGTAATGGGAACCATGAAATGGCAGACAAACTGAATAAGTATTTTGCATCAGTCTTCACTGGGGAAGACATTAGCAGTTTGGTGGAAGTTCCAGGTGTCATGGGTCATGAGGTTACCATAACGAGATAGAAGGTTCTTGGGAAACTGAAAGGCCTGAAGTTAGATAAGTCACCTGGACCAAATGGTGTGTATCCCAGGGTTCTGAAAGACATGGCTGAAGTGATTGTAGAGACATTCGTAATGATCTTTTAAGAATCACTAAATTCTGGAATGATTCTGGAAGATTGGAAAATTGCTGATGTCACTCCACTCTTGAAGGAGAAAAGAGGCAGAAAAAAAGAAACTATAGGCCAGTTAGCCTGACCTCAGTGGTTGGGAAGATGTTGGACTCCATTATTAAGGATGAGAGCTCAGGGTACTTGGAGGCACATGATAAAATAGGCCATAGTCAGCATGGTTTCCTCAAGGGAAAATCTTGCCTGACAATTCTGTTGGAACTATTTGAAGAAACAAAAAGCAGGATAGACAAAGGAGAGTCGGTTGATGATGTGTATGTAGATTTTCGGAAGGCCTTTGACAATGTTGCCACATGAGGCTGCTTAACAAGCTATGAGCCCATGGTATTACAGGAAAGATTCTAGCATGGTTAAAACAGTGGCCGATTAGCAGGAGGCAAAAAGTGGAAATAAAATTTGAGAGGGAAAAGCATAAGTCACATGTATCAGTATTGCAATGGAATAAAGGGAATTACAGAGGCATGAGAGAGGAGCTTGCCCAAGTGTATTGGAGGGGGATACTGGTAGGAATGACAGTAGAACAGTGGTGGCGGAAGTTTCTGGGAGTAGTTCACAAAGCACTGGATAGCTATGTCCCACAGAGGAAGAAGTTCTCAAATGGCAGGGGTAGGCAACCGTGGCTGGCAAGGGAAGTTAGGGGCTGCATAAAAGCAAAAGAAAGGGCATATAATGTCGCAAAGGGACTTAGGAGTCCTCGTACAATACTCCCAGAAGGTTAATTTACAGTTTGAGTCTGTGGTAAAGAAGACAAATAAAATGTTGGCATTTATTTCAAGAGGTATAGAATATAAAAACAAATAAATAATGCTGAAGCTTTATAAGACACTAGTCAGGCCGCACTTGGAGTATTGTCAACAGTTTTGGGATGTGTTGTCATTGGAGAGAATCCAGAGGAGGTTTACAAGTACGAGTCTGGGAATGAAGGGGTTAACACATGAGGAGCGTTTGGTAGCTTTAGGCCTGTACTCACTGGAATTTAGAAGAATACGTGGGGATCTCATTGAAACCTACCAGATATTGAAAGAACTAGATAGGGTGGATGTGGAGAAGATGTTTCCTGTAATGGGGGTGTCTAGAACTAGAGGGCACAGCCTCAAAATTGAGGGCTGATTTTTTAACAACAGAGGTAAGGAGGAATTTTTTTAGCCAGAGAGTAGTGAATCTGCAGAATGCTCTGCTACAGGCTGCAATAGATGCCAAGTCAGTGGGTATATTTAAAGCAGAAGTGGATAGATTCCTGATTGGGGCATCAAGGGATACGGTGAGAGGGCAGGTGTATGAGGTTGAATGGGATCAGCTATGATGGAATGGTGGAGTGGACTCGATGGGCTGAATGGCCTAATTCTGCTCCTATCTTATGGTCTAAAAGGAGCCTTTTCTGACTGGCTGCCAGTGACTAGTGCTGTCCCACAGGGGTGTGTGCTAGGGCTGATTCTTTTTACATTATACGTCAATGATTTGGATGATGGAATTAAATTGCTTGTTGCAAAGTTTGCAGACAATATGAAGATAGGTGGAGGGGAAGTGGACGGGCTACAGAAGGACTTAGGCATACTAGGAGAATGGGCAGATGGAAGTGTATGGTCATGCACTTTGGTTGAAGAAATGAAAGAGTTGATTATTTTCTAAATGGAGAGAAAATACAAAAGACTAAGGTGAAAAGGAAATTTGGAGTCCTTGTGCAGGATCCTTAAAGGTTAATTTTTAGGTTGAATCTGTGGTAAGGAAGGCAAATGCAATGTTAGCATTCATTTTAAGAGGACTAGACTATTAGAGCAAGAATATAATGGTGAGACTTTATAAAGCACTGGTGAGGCCTCACTTGGAGCATTGTGAACAGGTTTGGGCCCTTTATCTTAGAAAGGATGTGCTGAAACTAGAGGGGGTTCAAAGGAGGTTCACAAAAAATGATTCCAGGATTAAATGGCTTGTCATATGAAGAGCGTTTGACGGCACCAGAATTCAGAGGAAGGAGGGTGACCTCATTGAAACCTATCAAATGGTGAAAGTCCTTGATAGAGTGGATGTGGAGAAGATGTTCCCTGTGGTGGGAATGTCTAAGACCAGAGGATACCGTCTCAGAATAGAAGGGCATGTTTTTAGAAAGGAGATGAGGAGGAATTTCTTTAGCCAGAGAGTGGTGAATTCTTTGCCACAGGCAGCTGCGGAGGCTAAGTTGTTATGTATATTTAAGGCAAAGGTTGATAGATTCTTGATTGGTCAGGGTATGAAGGGATATGGGGAGAAGGCAGGAGATGGGGGCTGAGAGGAAAAATGGATCAGCCATGGTAAAATGGCAGAGCAAACTCGATGGGCCAAATGGCCTAATTCTGCTCCTGTATCTTAAACTTTTATGGTCTAAACTGTGACCAGATATTCTCAGAGAAATTCACATCAGAAATACAGTTTGTTTAGGGAGAGTTTGTTTAGAGAGATCGTAGTCACTGCCTTTCAGAATGGCAGGCGGTGACTAGTGGGGTACCGCAAGGCTCAGTGCTGGGACCCCTGTTGTTTACAATACATATTAATGACTTAGACGAGGGAATTAAATGCAGCATCTCCAGGTTTGCGGATGACACAAAGCTGGGCGGCAGTGTTAGCTGTGAGGACGATGCTAAGAGGATGCAGGGTGACTTGGATAGGTTAGGTGAGTGGGCAAATTCATGGCAGATGCAATTTAATATGGATAAATGTGAGGTTATCCACTTTGGTAGCAAGAACAGGAAAACAGATTATTATCTGAATGGTGGCCGATTAGGAAAAGGGGAGGTGCAATGAGACCTGGGTGTCACTGTACACCAGTCATTGAAAGTGGGCATGCAGGTACAGCAGGCGGTGAAAAAGGCGAATGGTATGCTGGCATTCATAGCAAGAGGATTCGAGTACAGGAGCAGGGAGGTACTACTGCAGTTGTACAAGGCCTTGGTGAGACCACACCTGGAGTATTGAGTGCAATTTTGGTCCCCTAATCTGAGGAAAGACATCCTTGCCATAGAGGGAGTACAAAGAAGGTTCACCAGATTGATTCCTGGGATGGCAGAACTTTCATATGATGAAAGACTGGATCGACTAGGCTTATACTTGTTGGAATTTAGAAGATTGAGGGGGGATCTGATTGAAATGTATAAAATTCTAAAGAGATTGGACAGGCTAGATGCAGGAAGATTGTTCCCGATGTTGGGGAAGTCCAGAACAAAGGGTCACAGTTTGACGATAAAGGCCTTTTAGGACTGAGATGAGGAAAAACTTCTTCACACAGAGAGTGGTGAATCTGTGGAATTCTCTGCCACAGGAAACAGTTGAGGCCAGTTCATTGGCTATATTTAAGAGGGAGTTAGATATGGCCTTTGTGGCTAAAGGGATCAGGGGGTACGGAGAGAAGGCAGGTACAGGGTTCTGAGTTGGATGATCAGCCATGATCGTACTGAATGGCGGTGCAGGCTCGAAGGGTCGAATGGCCTACTGCTGCACCTATTTTCTATGTTTCTGTGGTGTTCTGGATAGTTTTGTTGCATTGAGGCAGCGAAAGGATTGTGGGGTGAAAAATAAGCAAAGTGGAATATCCAATCAGGAGAAAGGAGGAAGCACACTTTAGGTATGATTCCTTAATTGAGGTAGTAATAGGCAACAAGGAAATGGTGGAGGAACTGAATAAGGGGTTAAGGTAGTTGAGTCACCTGGAGTAGATAGACAGAACCCCAGGTTTCTAGAAGAGATTGTGGAGGCATTAATAATGATCTTTCAAGAATCACTAGATTCTGGCATGATTCCAGAGGACTGGAAAATTGCGAATGTCACTGTACTCTTCAAGAAAGGAGGGAGGCAGAAGAATTGTTGGGAAGATGTTGGAGTCGATTGTTAAAGATGAGGCTTCGGAGAAATTGGAGGCACGTGGTAAAATAGTCTGTAATCAGCATGGTTACCTGAAGGGAAAATCTTTCCTCACAAAACTGTTGGAATTCTTTGAGGAAATAACAATCAGGACAGACATAGGAGAATCAGTGGATGTTGTGTACCTGGATTTTCAGAAGGCCTTTGACAAGGTGTCGCACATGAGGTTGCTTAGCAACATAAGAGATGTGTGGCATTACAGGAAGGGTACCAGCTTGGGTGGAATATTGGCTGGTAGGCAGGAGGCAAAGAACGGGAATAAAGGGTGCCTTTTCTGATTGGCTGCTGCTGACTGGCGTCATCCACAGGGCTCGGTGTTGGTACCACTTCCTTTTAAGTTATATCTCAATGATTTGGATGATGGAAGAAAAAGCTTTGTGGCCAAGTCTGTGAATGACAAGAAGATAGGTGGGGGGGGGGCAAGTAGAGTTGAGGAAGAAGTAATCAGCAGCACTGGGGCTCCACAGGGGACTGTCTTGTCTCCCTTTCTGTTCACCATTTACACCTTGGACTTCAACTACTGCACAGAGTCTTGTCATCTTCAGAAGTTTTCTGATGACTCTGCCATAGTTGGATGCATCAGCAAGGGAAATGAGGCTGAGTACAGGGCTACGGTAGGAAACTTTGTCACATGGTGTAAGCAGAATTATCTGCAGCTTAATGTGAAAAAGACTAAGGAGCTGGTGGTAGACCTGAGGAGAGCTAAGGTACCAGTGACCCCTGTTTCCATCCAGGGGGTCAGTGTGGACATGGTGGAGGATTACAAATACCTGGGGATACGAATTGACAACAAACTGGACTGGTCTAAGAACACTGAGGCTGTCTACAAGAAGGGTCAGAACCATCTCAATTTCCTGAGGAGACTGAGGTCCTTTAACATCTGCCGGATGATGCTGAGGATGTTCTACGAGTCTGTGGTGGCCAGTGCTATCATGTTTGCTGTTGTGTGCTGGGGCAGCAGGCTGAGGGTAGCAGACACCAACAGAATCAACAAGCTCATTCGTAAGGCCAGTGATGTTGTGGGGATGGAACTGGACTCTCTCACGGTGGTGTCTGAAAAGAGGATGCTGTCCAAGTTGCATGCCACCTTGGACAATGTCTCCCATCTACTACATAATGTACTGGTTGGGCACAGGAGTACATTCAGCCAGAGACTCATTCCACCGAGATGCAACACAGAGCGTCATAGGAAGTCATTCCTGCCTGTGGCCATCAAACTCTACAACTCTTCCCTTGGAGGGTCAGACATCCTGAGCCAATAGGCTGGTCCTGGACTTATTTCCTGGCATAATTTACATATTACTATTTAACTATTTATGGTTTTATTACTATTTATTATTTATGGTGCAACTGTAACGAAAACCAGTTTCCCCCGGGATCAATAAAGTATGACTATGACTATGACTATGACTATAAGAGCAGCAGGGAAGCTGCAGAAGGATTTGAACAAGTTAGGAGAATGAGCAAAGAAGTGGCAACTGGAATAGGGTGTTGGGAAATGCATGTTCATGCTCTTTGGTAGAAGAAATATAAGCATAGACTATCTTCTAAATGAGGAGAAAACTCAAAAATATGAGTTACAAAGAATCTGGGGAGTCCTTGTGCAGAATTCCCTAAAGGTTAATTTGCAGATTGGGTTGGTGGTAAGGAAGGCAGATGCAATATTAGTTTTTAATGAGAGGGACACTGATGAAAGTGGCATCAATGTCAAATACACTATTGAGCAGGGACGTGTTAAAGATAAGGAAGAGGACATGTTAACAACAGGAATTCTGCAGGTGCTGGAAATTCAAGCAACACACATCAAAGTTGCTGGTGAACGCAGCAGGCCAGGCAGCATCTGTAGGAAGAGGTGCAATCGACGTTTCAGGCCGAGATCCTTCGTCAGGACTAACCTGAAAGAGGACATGTTGGAACTTTTGAAAAATATTTGAATAAATAAATCCACGGGCCTGGACAGGATACACCCCAGATTAGTACGGGAAGTGACAGAGGAGATTGCTGTGTCTTTCGCAATATTCTTTGCATCCTCACAGGCCTCAGGAGGATTGAAGGAAGGCAAATGTTCCATTTTTCAAGGATTATCTATAAGACTATGAAACCATAAAATATAGGAGCAGAATTAGGCCATTTGGCCCATAAAGTCTGCTCCATCATTTCATCATGGCTGATCCATTTTCCCTCTCAGCCCCAATCTTCTGCCTTCTCCCCATATCCCTCCACTCCCTGACCAATCCAGAATCTTTCCTGGGAATTATAGACCAGTGAGTCTCACATCAGTGATGGGAGAGGACTGACAAGCATCTGGAGAAGCATGGTCTGATTAGGAATAGTTAGCATGACACTGTGAGGGCCAGGTCGAGCCTCGTGAGTCTGGCTGAATTTGCGAAGGAAGGATAAAACACATTGGAGGTAGAGCAGAGTGCATGCTGTTGATGGCCAGACACGCTGGACCTGCTGACTGGCTTTTTGCGATTCACTCACTGGAACATCTCCGAGTTGAATTATTTGCTGTACTCAGATTAATAGATAGATTAGGTTAGATTATGAGGACACGCAGTCCTCTTTTATTGTCATTTAGTAATGATAGAGGCCAATCATTATCGAGAGAAGAGGTAATACTTATGAGAGCTGAAGCACCAGTGAAAACCAGTATACCAGACCTGTCGTGACAAGAGACAAGATGAGTCTGGAGTACGTGTGTGTGTGACAGGTGCTGAGGCAGGTATGCGAGGGGTGCATGAGAGAGTGAGTAAGGGAACAAGCAGGTGGGAGATATTTTAATATGCTCAGTGGGAGGTAAAGGCAGATTGACAGGAAAATAGTGAGATTAACAGTGGGTATTCCAGAGTTTCAGACCATAACCCTGTCTGTGACTCTGCCATGTGTTTCAGGACTCTGTGTGTGCGCGTGTGTATGTGTGTGTCTGTGCGTGTGTGTGGGTGAGTGTGTGTTTCTGTGTGTGTGTGTGTGTGTGTGTGTGTGTGTGCGCGTGTGTGTGTGTTTCTGTGTGTGTGTGTGTGTGTGTGTGTGTGTGTGTGTGTTTCTGTGTGTGTGTGGTGTGTTTGTGTGTATGTGTGTGTGTGGTGTGTGTTTGTGTGTATGTGTGTGTGTGTGGTGTGTGTTTGTGTGTATGTGTGTGTGTGTGTGTGTGGTGTGTGTTTGTATGTATGTGTGTATGTGTGTGGTGTGTGTTTGTATGTATGTGTGTATGTGTGTGTGTGGTGTGTGTATGTGTGTGTGTGTTTGTATGTATGTGTGTGTGTGTGTGTGTGTGTGTGTGTGTGTGGTGTGTGTTTGTTTGTATGTATGTGTGTATGTGTGTGTGTGTATTCGAGTATGCATACTGAGCCTGTATACAGATGTCCAGACCCGCCTTGTCGTTGGACCCTGTACACTTGGTGCCCAGTTGTGGGTTTCAAGTACCAAGGTCACCCATGGCGGCAGAATGATCGCCAGGCATCACTGACTCCCAGGAGTAGATCAGCTGTGGATCCTGGGAGTGTGCCTGAGAGGGGAGTGGTCATTTGAGAGGCGGAAGATGTTATAGATGAGACTTTTAAAAAGGTGGTCACAGCCCGAGTACAGGTTTCAGGCAGTAGATAGGTGACCACTAGGAGAAGTAAGGGGAATAGGAAGTCAGGGCAGGGCTTCCTTGTGCCCATTCCTCACAGTGCTTTGGATACTACTGGGGGGTATTGACACATCAGAACACGCCCATAGCAGCCAGGCACGACAAGAAAGGGTAAAGCCACGCTGTGTAGTAGTTATTGGGGACTTAGGAGCATAGAAACATAGAAAACCTACAGCACAATAAAGGCCCTTCAGCCCACAAAGCTGTGCTGAACATGTCCTTACCTTAGAGATTACCTAGGGTTGCCCATAGCCCTCTATTTTTCTGAGCTTCATGTACCTATCCAGGAGCACAGTATCTATCCTCCCTCTCACACTGTATCCAAGCTTTCTCTCTTTCTCTCTTCCTCTGTCTCTTCAGTTTGGTTCCCACCCCCAGCAATCCTAGTTTAAACTCTCCCTAGTAGCCTTAGTAAACCTCCCCGCCAGAATATTGGTCCCCCTCGGCTTCAAGTGCAACCCATCCTTTTTGTACAGGTCACACCTGCCCCAGAAGAGGCCCCAATAATCCAGAAATCTGAATCCCTGCCCCTGCTCCAATCCCTCAGCCAGTATTTACACATAGACATAGACATAGATATACTTTATTGATCCCGAGGGAAAATGAGTTTCGTTACAGCTGCACCAACCAAGAATAGAGCATAAGTATAGCAATACAAAACCACAAGCAATCAAACAACAATATGCAAACTATGCCAGATGGAAATAAGTCCAGGACCAGCCTATTGGCTCAGGATGTCTGACCCTCCATGGGAGGAGCTGCAAAGTTCGATGGCCACAGGCAGGAACAACCTCCCATGACGCTCAGTGTTGTATCTCGGTGAAATATGGCCGGAGTCCAACAGCAAAAAGTTCAATATCCGGGCTACAAACAAGTTCCTCGATCATAATATAACCAGGATTGCTCCATCCATTGTTAGCCAGAACAGCAAGCCCCCAACTCCTTTATACTTACCGCTCTCAGTGCACTTCCGAACGGTCTGGAAGCCCTCCATGGAAAGTTTTGGTCAGGTATGTCCATGTGCAGTCCAAGTGGAGAACTCCTCTTCTCCATAAGTCTCTGTTGTCTCGACCCGGTCCTCTTTCCTCGTCTTTTTGATCCCCCTCTGCATCCTCTGTGCGTTTTCCTCCAGATTTCAGCCGGGGTGTCCGCCGCTCTGTTCGCTAAACCGGCCAGCATAAGCTCAATCAGCTGGTCCCTGGAATAAACAATGCAACCATACTGCTGCCACGCTAATGTGACGTGTCGGAATGTAACTATTTCCAGCGCTAAAAACCCAAAGAAAACTCTCTCTACCAGCATGTTTGAGAGGGTGCAGCTTCAACGTGTTACTGTGAAAAAAATACAACAAATAACGTAAGTTTAAAAAGTAAGAAGAAAAAAGTAAGAAAACTAGTTGGAACGGCTGTAACAGGCTGCATGCATGACCGGAGCACCCAGGTAGGCCGTTCCCCCCAACAGTACTCAAGCAAGAGTACTTATTGTTCAGGGGTACATCCACTGGGGTACTCTCTAGTATCTGACTCCTGCCCTTCCCTCTCCTGACTGTTACCCACTTCTCTGTCTCTCGAGGCCCCGGTGTAACTACCTGCCTATAGCTCCTCTCTATCACCTCCTCACTCTCCCTGACCAGACGAAGGACATCAAGCTGCATCTCCAGTTCCCTAACAAGGTCCCTAAGGAGCTGCAGCTGGAGCAGATGTGGCCATCCGAGAGACTGGGAGTCTCCCAGATGTCCCACATCTGACACCAAACACAGAACACCAGCCTCACACACATACTTCCTGTTTGTATTCTACACAGGCAACCTACCTCGCCTCGACCCCTTATTGCTGAAGCCCCATTCAGCCAAAGCCTTCCTACTCTGTCGCCTGCTTCTCAGTTACCCACTCAATAAAGCTGTCTCCTTTTAAACTCTTCTTGCTGTTCTCACTGGCTGACGTCCACGCGCTTGCACAGTCGTGCCCTGATCAAACTGCTGTAGAAATAACTTAATAGTTAAGGGGACAGCGTAAAAGAATGAGGGGAGATTTGATAGAGGTATATAAAATTATGATGGGTATAGATAGAGTGAATGAAAGCAGGCTTTTTCCACTGAGGCTAGGGGAGAAAAAAACCAAGGGACATGGGCTAAGGGTGAAGGGGGAAAAGTTTAAAGGGAACATTGGAGGAGGCTTCTTCACACAGAGGGTGGTGGGAGTGTGGAATGAGCTGCCAGATGAGGTGGTAAATGCAGGCTCACTTTTAACATTTAAGAAAAACTTGGACAGGTACGTGGATGAGAGGTGTATGGAGGGATATGGTCCAGGTGCAGGTCAATGGGATTGGGCAGAAAAATGGTTCGGCACTGCCAAGAAGGGCCAAAAGGCCTGTTTCTGTGCTGTAATGTTCTAAGGTTTTATTAAAAAAAAGGAGATTCTGTGGCCACAAAAGAGACACCAGGATTATGTAAACACAAAATAATCTGCAGATGCTGGGGTCAAAGCAACACTCACGAAGGGCTCCGGCCCGAAATGTTGACCGATCTTTTCCACGGATGCTGCCCGACCTGCTGAGTTCCTCCAGCGTGTTGTGAGTGTCACCAGGATGATGTGTTGCCTCCCGGATGCTCGAGTCCAGGATGTATCAGGGTGGCTGTTGGATATTCTCAAGGGGGGAATCTGAACAGCCAGAGGTCATGGTGCATATTGGCACCAGTGACATGGGCAGAAAAGGGGAAGAGGGCCTACACAGGAGTATACAGAGTTAGGAAAGAGGCTGAAGAGAAGGACATCCAAGGTTGTAATCTCTGAATTACTCCCTGTGTGGCGGGCAGGGCTAGTGCAGGTAGGAATGGGGTGATAGTATGGATGAATGAGTCCTCTGCTGCTGAGACGGTGCAGAGGACAGGGTTTCAAGTTCTCAAATCATTGGAACCTTTTCTGGGGAAGGGGTGACCTGTACAAGAGGGACAGGTTGCACCTGAAAAGGAAGGGAACCAACATCTTGGCCGCAAGGTTTACTAATGCTACTTGGGAGAGTTTAAACCAGTTTTACAGGGATCTGGGAATCAGAGTCCCAGATCTGTAATGGAAGGATCAGACCGGAAGGTAGGTATCAGGGAAAGTAGTAAAAGGCAAAATCTAAATAACTGGTATGATAGGTTGGATAATTTGAAGAGTGTACATTTTAATGCTAGGTGTATGGTGGGTAAGTGTGGTGAAATTTGAGCTTGGATCAGTACATGGAACTACGATGTTGTAGCCATTACTGAAACTTGGCTGAGAGAGGGGCAGGAATGGACGATTAATGTACCAGGTTTTCAAAGTTTTAGAAAAGATAGAGGTAAAAGAAGGGGTGAGAGTTGCGCTACTAAACAGGGACAATATCACAACTGCAACATGATGGAGGAATCAGACACTGAGTCTATTTGGGTGGAACTCAAGAATAAGAAGGGTGCAAGCACACTGATGGGATTGTACTACAGACCCACGAATAGCCACCGGGACACTGGGGAACATTTGTAATCGGATTAAGGCAATGTGTAAAAATAATAGGGTTGTTGTCATGGGGGATTTCAACTTTAATATAAACTGGGACCTCCTTAGTGGAGCAACACACACAAAATGCTGGAGGAACTCAGCAGGCCGGGTGGTATCTATGGAAAAGAGTGCAGTCGATATTTTGGGCTGAAACCCTTTGGCAGGACAGAGCTAGTGCAAAGCGTTTAGATAGGCAGAATTTGTTAAGTGTATCCAGGAAGGCTTCTTAAATCAATAGGTAGATGTTCCAAGGAGAGGACTGGACCTGGTGTTGGGTAATGAGCCTGGCCAGGTGGCTGACCATCCAGTGGGTGAGCAATTAGGGAACAGTAACCACAACTCCTTATCCTTCAGAATAGTTATAGATAAAGATCGTATGGTTCTTGCTGGAAAAATTTAAATTGGAATTGGGCAAGTTGTAAGGGCATTAGGCAGGAACTAAGAAGAGTTAATTGAAAACACCTTTTATCTGACAAGTCCATATCAGACATGTGGAGGGGGTTTAGAGTACAGGAAAGGTATGTTCCTGTTAGAGGGAAGGGCAGGGCTGGAAAGGTAAATGAACCTTGGATGTCCAGAGAGGTGATGAATTTAGTCAAGATGAAAAAGGAAAAGCATATAAAGCTTCAGAAGTTAGAATAAAATGAAGCACATGAAGAGTATAAAGAAGATAAAAAGAACTAAAGAAGGGAATTAGGAAAGCCGGACGGGACCATGAAAAGTCCTTGGCAAGTAGGATTAAGGTGAATCCCAAGGCATTCTATACATACATTAGAGCAAGGAGGCATGGGATCCAAGGGGACATTGCTTTGTGGATCCAGAACCAGCTTGCCCACGGAAGGCAAAGAGTGGTTGTAGACGGGTCATATTCTGCATGGAGGTTGGTGACTAGTGGTGTGCCTCAGGGATCTGTTCTGGGGCTCCTTCTCTTTGTGATTTTTATAAATGACCTGGATGAGGAAGTGGAGGGATGGGTTAGTAAGTTTGCTGATGACACAAAGATTGGAGGTGTTGTGGATAGTGTGGAGGGCTGTCAGAGGTTACAACGGGACATTGATATGATGCAAAACTGGGCTGAGAAGTGGCAGATGGAGTTCAACCCAGATAAGTGTGAGGTGGTTCATTTTGGTAGGTCAAATATGATGGCAGAATATAGCATTAATGGTAAGACTCTTGGCAGTGTGGAGGATCAGAGGGATCTTGGGGTCCAAGTCCATAGAACACTCAAAGCTGCTGCGCAGGTTGACTCTGTGGTTAAGAAGGCATATGGTGTATTGGCCTTCATCAATCATGGGATTGAGTTTAAGAGCCGAGAGGTAATGTTGCAGCTATATAGGACCCTGGTCAGACCCCACTTGGAGTACTGTGCTCAGTTCTGGTCACCTCACTACAGGAAGGATGTGAAAGCCATCGAAAGGGTGCAGAGGAGATTTACGAGGATGTTGCCTGGACTGGGGAGCATGCCTTACGAGAATAGGTTGAGTGAACTCGGCTTTTTCTCCTTGGAGCAATGGAGGATGAGAGGTGACTTGATAGAGGTGTACAAGATAATTGATCGTGCATTGATCGTGTGGATAGTCAGAGGCTTTTCCCCCGGGGCTGAAATGGCTAGCACAAGAGGGTGTAGTTTTAAGGTGCTTGGAAGTAGGTACAGAGGAGATGTCAGAGTAAGCTTTTTACGCAGAGAATGGTGAGTGTGTGGAATAGGCTGCTGGCAACGGTGGTGGAGGTGAAAACGATAGGGTCTTTTAAGAGACTCCCGGATGGGTACATGGAGCTTAGAAAAATAGAGGGCTATGGGTAAAGCCTAGGCAGTTCTAAGGTAGGGACATGTTTGGCACAGCTTTGTGGCCCGAAGGGCCTGAAATGTGCTGTATGTTTTCTATGTTTCTATGTTTCTATATCTAGAGAGAGTGTGGGACAAAGGGGGAGAACAATCTGCTTGGATGCAGAGAATCTGAGTGAGGTACTTAATGAGCACACTGTTTCAGTATTTACCAAGGAAAATGGTATGGAGGACCAGGAGATCAGGAAGGAGTGTGTAAATAAGTTTGGGCATTTCGAGGCCAAGAAGGAGCAATAATGAGTATTAAGGTGTGTAAGTCCCCAGGGCCTGATGGGATTTACCTCAAGTCATTGAAGGAGGCAAGGGACAAGATTTCTGTGTCCTAACCAGTACCTTCACATCCTCTCTAGCCACAGGCGAGGTGCCAGTGGACTGGCTAATGGTGTACCACTATTTAAGAAGGGAACAAGGGTAAATCCTGGGAACAATAGGATAGTGAGTCTCATGTCAGTTGTAGGGTAATTGCTGGAGAAAATTCTTAAGGATAGGATACATGAGCATTTTGTTAGTCCAGGTATTGAGTTCAAAGGTTAAGATATTATTTTGCAAATTTATAAAACTCTGGTTAAGCCACATCTGGAGTACTGCGTAGGTTTCTGGTCGCCCCACTCCATGAAGGATGTTGAGGCTTTGGAGAAGGTGCGGAAGCGTTTTTTCAGGATACTATCATGAGAGGTTCGATAAACTTGCATTGTGTTCTCTGGAGCGGCGGAATCTGAGGGGACATTGGATAGGAATTATAAGATTATGAGAGGCATAGGTAGAGTTTAAAAAGGAATATCTATTTCCCAGATGGAGGGGCAGGTCAAAAGATCTTGGGGTCCAAGTTCATATCTCCTTGAAAATCGCTACACAGGTCAAAAAGGTGCTTAAGAAGGCTTATGGAATGTTTGCGTTCATTAGTCGAGGCATTGAATTCAAAAGGTTAAGAGATTATGCTGCCATTTTATAAAACTCTGGTTAGGCCACATCTGAAGTACTGCATGCAGTTCCTGTCGCCTTACTATAGGAAGGATGTTGAGCCTTTGGAGAGGGTGCCAAAGAGGTTTATGAAGATGCTGCCTGGTTTAGAGGGCATGTGCTATCATGAGAGGCCAGAAAGGCGAGGGTTGTTTTCTCTGGTGTGTCAGAGGCTGAGGAGAGATCTGATAGAGGTTTACAAGATTATGAGTAAACAGGGAGTATCTATTTCCCAGGGTTGAAATGCCTAATACTACAAAGTGAGATGGATAGGTTCAAAGGGCATGTGAGGGGTAAGTTTTTTACTCAGAGAGTCGTGGATGCGCTGTCTGGTATGGTGGTAGAGACAAATGCACTAGAGCCTTTTATGAGATGTTCAGGTTGGCACATGGATGAAAGGAAGATGGAGGGATATTGGCATTGTGTAGGTTGGAGGGATAAGTGGATGTTTTTGATTTGCTTTTTAGCTGGTTGGCACAATATTGCAGGCCAAATGGCCTGTTCCTGTGCTGCACTGATCTATGTTCTATGCTCTATGCTCTGCTGCCTGTGCTGGGCTGAGCAAGAAGTGAGAGGCACCTTGTTCACAGACTGATGTTACCATCTACTGGGCGTGTATTTGTATTTGTGGAGCAAGAGGCTCCTTTTACAGTCAGCATCTGGACATTTCACACTTCAAAATGCTGGAGAAACTCAGCAAGTCTTCTGGATAGAGCTGCAGGAGTGTCAATGTCTGTGAACATCTACCCTGGGCCAACATAATGAAGCAATTACAAAGACTGAACGCCAGCATCTGTGGTGCATTAGGAGATGAGGAGATCTGGGATGTCACTAAAGACTCCAGCAAATTTCTACAGATGCACCCTGGAAGGCATTCTGACTGGTTGTATCATTCCATACTGGAATGGAGGGTCAGAGAAAGGTGCAGAGGTTGCATACGTGGTCAGTCCATTATAGTCACGAGCCTCCACAGCACTGAGGACATCTTCAGAAGGAAATGCACTCAACGTATTAGGAACAGCTTCTTCTCCACCGCCACCAGATATTTGAATGGACAATGGACCCAGGTGCATTACCTCACTATTTTTGCTCACTCTTGCACTAATTTATCTTGCTTAATAAATATTTCATATAATTTATAATATATTTAATGTTCCACAATTTACTGTGACCACAAAATGACAATTTTCACGACATATGTTAGTGATAATAAACGTGATTCTGAAGTTAGGCAGTATCTATGGAGAGGAATTGACTAGGCGGAGCACTCTCTAATTCTACTCCTATGTCATATGGTCTTGCTGAACTCCTGCAGCATTTTGAAAGTGTTGAACATATAAGCATCAGTGTGCAGATGCTGAATACTACTACAGAGCTTACTGCTTACAAACACATTTACCCTTCCTTTCCAGTCCTGATGAAGAGCCTAGGTCTGAAACATCAACTGCTTATTCCCTCCGTAGATGCTGCCCGACCTGTTGAGTTCCTCCAGCATTTTCAGCGCATTGCTGAACATTTTCTGCAATTGCACCATCCCCTGTGTTTTACCTTTGACACATTCACTCACAGTACTGAAGGCGGCTGCTAGTTACTCGTTACTGATCAGACAGTGCGGGCTGGGACCGGGCTGGCTCTGGTACTGGGGTGCCTGCTGGTGGAGCGAGAGCCCGAGGAGAGGAGGGGCACCAACTCTGTCCTGCGTTCAGCACTTCCTTTCAGGGAAGGATGAAGGTGACACTTGTTCTGACAGGAATCTGTCTCTTGATTATGACTGCACTGCTGGGTCTGAAGCACAGCCTGAGGAGACAAGGTAAGGGGTTAGAGTGGAGGTGTTACACTAGGGAAGGGTTTGTACTGAGGGAGCATCTCAACTTGAGCCGTCGGCAGCTGGTACAGACATACTGTGGAGAGTGTTCTAACTGTTTGCATCGCTGTCTGGTAGGGAGGGAAGAGGCCACTGCAGAGGATCGGAAAAAGCTGCAGAAAGCTGTAAACTCAGCCAGTCCAACATGGGCATTAGCACCTCTCCCCACCCTGTCAGCATCGAGGACTTTTTCAAAAGGTAGCATCTACTATTAATGACCCCCATCACCCAGGGAATGCTCTCTTCATTCCTACCATCAGCAAGGAAGCTGACGACCCTCACTCCACGTTTTCGGAACAGCTCCTTCCCCTCTGCCATCAAATTTCTGAAAGGACAATGCAGACAAACTCACAATTTTTGTTCGCATTTTGAACTACTTATTTATCATTCTGAATATATATTTCTCACTTTAGTATATTGTACGCATTGCACTGTACTGCTGCCGCAAGACAGACAGCAAATTTCACAACATGTCAGTGATCCTGATCCTGATCCTGAGTCAGTTACTTGCCCTGCCTTGTACTCTGTCAGCACCCTTACCCCGTAGGGTCCACTGTATATTGATTCAGGATTCAGGAAACCTTCCTGGACACGTCTCACAGATTTCAACTCAGGAATGCCTTAATGTCAGGAATTTAAAATCTCCCGTGAATGCAATCCTATCATTCTTAAAATTCGGCTCGACTATAACCAGTCCCCTTAGAGAGGCCCACCCTTCATTCTAAATCTACCCATATGGACTCACAGGAGGATTCCTCAAGAACTGCATGTCTAAGTACTGTCGTTAGGTACTCCCTTGTCAAAAAGGCTACACCCCACTCCACCCATATCTCTTTCCTGTCACCCCTGGATCATCAGCGTCCTTAAATATTGAGCTGCCAGTCCTTAGCCTGTTTGGAGAGTGTCCGTTGGGTTCTGTGTTCTGTGTTCTCTCTGCAGGTACAAACTTTGTGCTGATGTCAGTGAGGAGTTGAGCAGCCAAATCACACACGATTTCCTAAATGAACTCATGCGGCAGGTGTGTTACAACATAGAATGAATGGTACAGGCCCCTGAACCCACAATGTTGTGCCGACCTTTTAAACTACTCCAAGACCAATCTAACCTTTCTCTCCCACATAGCCCTCCATTTTTCTGTCATCCATGTACCTAAGACACTTAAATGTCCCTGTGGTATCTGCCTCCACCACCAACCCTGGCAGCTCATTCTATACACTCACCACCCTCTGAAAACAAAACATCCCACCCCGAGGCTTTTCTCCAATCATATGAAAATTATGAGCCCTTGTATAAGAGCAAGGGGAGGGGTGGTGAGAACTGGAGGAGGGGTGGTGAGAATGGGGAGAGCGGTGGTGAGAATGGGGGGAGGGGTCAGGATGGATGTTAGTGTGTGCACAGGGATGTTGGGAGAGGAAAGAGGGTTCGGAGAAGGGGATTAACGTGGTCAGAGGGGCGGGGTAGAATGGTGCTGAGAAAGAGAGGGGTGGAGGGAGGTGGTTAATGTGCTCAGAGGGGAGAAGGTCTGGGATGGATATTAATGTGGGCAGAGGGGTGGTGAGAGGGTGTTGAGAGTGGGGAGAGAGTTGGGGGAAGGGGGTTAATATTGTTAGAGCAATGGAGGGGAGAGTGGTGTTGGGAGAGGCGAGATGGTTGGGAGGCATGAGGGGTCAAGGTGGAAGGTGTTGGGGGAGACAGGCATTGGGTGTGCCTTCAGCAGAAGGACTGAAGTGGATGGAAGAGGCAGTACACCCCTACGTTCTCAGGGGCAGTGATGGGGGTGGCGATGTATGCTGGCCTTGCCATTGTATAATGGACATGTTGGAGAGACCATGGGTGCTGAGGTCCACATTGCCCACGGTGACACATACAATCTGTACATCGGTGCTGGATATTGCTCGAAATCATCTTCATTTCTCTACAGGCACATTATCCAGAATGGGACATATTCGTATGGCTTTCGAACCTTCTGGGTGGGCATCCTCTACCATTACTCGATTAATAAACCATAGTTTCCTTCAAAAAAGGTGCGATGTAATGAGAGCTTCTGTGTCATTCACCATCTGTCTCTCGTTTATGAATCTGCCGGCTGTGGGTTACATGGTTTAATCTCTCTGTGTAATTCACACTTCATGCTCACATTAAGGAGAATATTTCTGTAATTCATTTTTGTTACTGATAACTGATCAAAAACAGTTAAGATTCTGAGCAGCATTTACCTGGTTTCTGACATTTTATTGTGAGCTGACGAAAAGGAAATCTCTTGGTGTCTGTCATGGAGTCACAGTCAGATAAGATACAGCA